>NW_004524580.1:3483203-3514318 GCF_000260255.1 Octodon degus
CTGTGATCCCAGCACTCAGAGGCTGAGACAAGAGGATGTTTGTGGAGTTCGAGGCCAGCCTGGACCACATGGTGAGACCCTGCTTCAAAAAAAAAAAAAGTCCAATGGAGTCTTGTTGGCTCCCTTTTGGGCTCTCCCTGTGGCCTTGTACTCAGGGGAGAGAGGGTTGGAATTATTTTTCCTATGGAAAGTAAACTGGGCTTCTTGTACTTAGTGTCACCATTTTCTATTGGAAGGTAACAAGTAATTGGCTTTGCTATGGTCTTCTGCCTAACTTAATGACAAGTTGCTCTTTTGGCCTCAGAATTTATTACTCCTCTTAATAATGGTAATGATAATTTGACTCCTTTACTTTCACTTTGTTTTGTTACTTCACTGGTTAAAAAAAACTTAGATGAGAGGAATCCTGACAGTCCTAAGACTTCAACCTTTGATTCTTGGATAGACTCACTGAGAAATTACAACAGTAGAATTTTGAATGATGGAAATATATCTGTGGTAAGGATTTAAGTAACTTTAAAATTCAGATTGAGATATGGGCACAGGGTCTCTGACATTGGCTAGCCAGGCTTCTCCTAAGCCAGGCAAGTCTCTACAGTTATAGTTCTAACTACGTGTGCTGGGCACAAGGCTTTAAGAAAACTATGAGGTTTTTTTAAAAAAAAATTTAATCTTAGGGGGTTTTGTCCACTACAGAGCTCAGGTTGGCCTTGAATTCACTATGTAGTCCAGGCTGGCCTCAAAGTTGTGGTGTTCCTCCTGCCTCAGCCTCCTGAGTGCTGGGACCCCAGGTGTGCACCACCACATCCAGCTTTCACTTTGGATCCATCCTTACCCCTCCTATCATCCTTGTAGTTTGGACAGATTACTTCATTGCTTTTAATCTGTTCATGTACTTTGGTCTCTCCTATGGTGCTCTGGCTATTTTGAGCGCTGAGTCATGGTCCTGGTTTCTACTATGGAGTCTGATACTTAGTGAACACTCAGATGTTTGCTGAATGAATAAGAAAGAGCTGTTGTGTGGTCTTCTAGAGAAGAGACATTGGTTCTGGCCATGCACGCTGGGAACTGCAGCCTCACAGGTGACACCATACAGGGCAGAATAATTCAGACTGCCAAGATCAAGATCAGGAGTGATGACGCCGAAGTTTTATGGCCTGCTGCCCTGGTTTTAGAAACAGATAAATTAAAAATATTATGAAAGAAAGAGATTGAGGGAAGAAGCACCACCAGGCCTGTGAGAGGCACTTTTCTTTCTTTTTTTAACAGATGACAGAAAGTAGACAAAATTATTCAAAATAACTCTTAGCTACATCAATCACTATTTTTGAAAAGAAGAATGTATCATCATCATCATTATTATTATTATCATTATTATTATTATTATTATTATTATTATTATGCTTTTTGAGACAGGGTCTCACTGTCAAGCTCAGGCTGGCCTTAAGCTCATTTTGTAGCCCAGGCTGGTCTCCATCTCACACCAATCCTACTGCCTCAGCCTCAGAAATGCTGGGATTACAGGCCTGCACCCTCATGCCCAGCAAAAGGAAAAATAGAGACTGTGAGAGAGCTGAGAACATGTGTGAGGTGTGTGTGAGTGGAGAGAGTGCGAGAATGTGTAGTGGGAAAGGAGAGCTTGCAGAGAAGGACAAAGAGACCGCAGGCTGGTCACCCTTGGGAGGCTGAGTGGGAGGAGTGTTTCAAATTCCAGGCCAGCCTGGATGATGCTGCCTCAAACAAAACAAACAACAAACAACATCATCAACAACAAAACCCAACAAACAACAGCAACTTCTAAAAAGAATGGCAAAAAAACTAAGAGACAAAGACAGAGAAAGGAAGGGGAGGGGATCTAGCCATCCATAGAGCACTCAGCGTGTGACTAGGAGCTTCTTATTATCTGTAGATGGAACAGAAGCTTTCAAAACAAAATACAGTACAACAACAACCCCAAAGCTGTTAAATAAACACCCTTACCCGCCTGTGAATGTGGCCCTGGGTCTTGATTATGAGCCACAGGGATAAGACATACCTGGCCCTTCAAGGGGCCCCAGGGCCTAGGGCTTCTTTCTTGAACTTTCAAACCACACCCCCCTGGGCTGACTGGGCACACCCAGATCTACCAGTGTCTATTCTATAGGATACAGTAAGGAAGGAATTATTACAACAAAGGGATCACATTTCACAGAAGACACTCTAGGACTCCAGAAGTGTATCTCAAGTTTGGAGCAAAAGGAATTTTGTAGAAAAATATATCTGAGTTATAGATGACATTGTTTAAGGGTTCTAGCATATTGTGGGCTCCTTCTAGAAAATCTTTCCAGGTTCTTGTACTGAACAAAGAATTGGATAAGAAATTTTCAAGAGGTAGTATAGTTTTATATTAATTAAAAATAGGAAAACACCATATGCTGTGCTGTCCCCGCTCCCCGGGCATGCTGAGCCGGCCACCTAGAACAGGCATGTTGGCACACACCTGTAATCCCAGTGCTGGGGAGGCTGAAAATAAGAAAATCATTCTGAGTCCAAACTGCATAGTGAGACCCTGTACAAAATACATTTAAAAAAAAATAAAGAAATAAAGTATACTTTGCAAGATTAGAGCAGGCCACTGAATGAGCTTATAGTGGTTATGAGGTCACTGGTGGCTGTCTTTCCTATCCCCCAGCCTGACTTCAGACAGAGGCCACACTATCAGAAACCTGCTTGATCTCATGTCAGAAGAAGTGATGACAATATATTCTGCCTGGTCCTAGGTGCAGGCCTTGGGTTCTGGCTTCTGCACAGGTATCTTATATCTCTGGTTAACAGGTACTCCCACTTGCCCAAATGACTGAGCACACCCTCATCTCCTCTCTCAACAGTAGTCTTTATTCACCTGTAGTTTGTCTTTCCATGGCTTCAGTTACCTAGAGTCAATCATGGTCTGAAAATATTAAATGGAAAATGCCAGAAATAAAAATATGTTAAGTTTTAAATTGTTCATTGTTTGAGTAATGTCAGAAAATCTCATGCTGTCTTGCCCTGTCCAGCTTTATATAAATCATTCTTTTGTCCTGCATAGCCATGCTGTACATGTGTGGGGAGTTGCTCAGATGGAGCCAAAGCCCAGGAAGTCTGTGGACCCCTCAGGACACGAGCCTGTTGTCTCTGGTAGGCACAGGGTGGAATACACTTATGAAAGGATTGAGAACTGTGTGTGATCTAGTGAGGCCAGCATAAAAGAATGTAAATATGTGATAACAGCGTGTATAAGAGCAAAACAATAAAGACACAGGCTGCTCTGGCTGTGCTCTGTTCCCTGCTGCCTGGGTTGTTGCTGATGTCTTGCACATGTGTGCTCTGTGACCTGGGGAACTCACTCACAAAAATCTCCCTTGGGTCCCCTGAGTGGGCCGACAACATACTACCTGCCAGTTAGTCATTTTATGCCATTTTGGTTGTCAGATTAACTCTCAAGATATCAAATGTTTGTGCTCAAGTAATTGTTACTGTACTTGCCGGTGGCTGAAATCTATAAAAGTAATAATGCTAACAATTTATGTGTAAGAAGATCTGAAAAACAATTCCTTTGATGAAAAGGTTCTAGACTTAAGAAGAAAAGACAATATCACATACAGATGTTGCAAAATTTATGATAAGGATAATTTTTCATCTGTGTCAATGGAAATCATTCATGGGCCAGTTTTAAGGCTGAAAGAAAAGTTTGATCTAGGAAAGAAACAGATACAGAAAGCAGGAATGGCCATGCCCGACAGAGCAGCTGGCTATTCCATAGACAGCCACGTGCATAAAGGAGGCATTTGCAAAAATGTGGCTCTTTGTGTCCGGAAGTGCATGAGCTGGCTCCATAAAGCCTGCTGCCTGCTTGTTTCCTCTTAGGCAGTTACTTCAGAGTCCTCTTAAGTTTCCTGCCTTGGTGGGACCATAAGAGTTTTGGGTTACAGACCTGGACTCCAGAGTTAGACTCTCTAGGCTTAAATCCATCTCTAAACTTGTTTGCTGCTTGGCCTTGAGCCAGTGACTTACCCCACCTTCACACCTTCAGCTTCCTGCCTCATCTTATCTCAGAATTTTGGCTGAAATCCAAAGGGAAGAACAATAACCAGTGAGGACTAGGAGGGCTCAAAAGACAGACAATGGATTCAATCCTACTCAGTCCTTAGTAGGATGAGTAAGAATAACAGAATCTGATCATGAGTTCCTCAGTGACCTCTTCAAACTTGTGTAAGAGATGGCTAGAGACATGCAGGAGAAAAGGGGCTCTCCCTGAAGATAGTTCTCAGTAGATTAGAATCTGGAACAGTCTTTCTACCAGATCCCAAGTGAAAGAGTATCCAGAAAATCTGTCTTAGCTGTGGCGTCATGTCTGCCGCAGGGGAATGGGACAGCTCACTTGCTCCTCAGTAGACCCTCAGTGGGCTGTACAAATTTTATCACCTTGACCATTTGTCATATAATTTATCAACTTGGCTAGATTGAGCAATGCCTAGCAGATTAGTAAAGCATGGTTCTGGGTTTGTCTACGGATGACTGACACATAGTCTAGCAAACCAAGCAAAAGGACGAACCCAGTTGGGGGGGGCACCAACCAATAGGCTCACAGTCTGGACAGATTTAAAAGGGAAGGAAAAGGAAACGTGCATATTCTGCAAGAGCTCCTGTCACTCTGAACAAGTTCATTTTTGCTACTGCTGGTGCTTTTGCACTTCAGCCTCTGGGTCTCCCACACAAACTCACATTAACAGTTCTCCTGAGAGCTCTCAGGCCTTCAACCCTGGCCAGGTGCTCCATCCCTGATCCCTCTTGTTCTGACAATTTTGTCTTGGACTAAGGACATAGTGCATTCTCCAGCTCTACAGGGTAAAGCTAGCCACTGTGGATTCTCCCACCTCTGATCCCATAAGCCTGCCTAACAAATCCCTTTGTATAACTAGGCATATATTTTCAGTTACCACTGTTGCTCTAGACTCCTAAGTAATACATCACTACAGCAGGGACTTTGCATGTGACTGAAGAGTTGACAGTAGCTGGCTGCAATTGGCCTCTGAGCCAGGACAAGGAGACAGGCTGATCTCCTGGGTTTTTCTTGGGAGCAGAGAGGAAAGGGGCAACATTTATAAAGCACTTGGTGGACACCAGAGAATGAAGCCAAGCATGGCCAGAGATCTGAGTGAGAATTTCTCAAAGAATAATTATATACATCAAATGATACAGTAGTGAGAAAGCCTGGGAGTAAAAAACCCACATTCCTCATAAGAAACATTCCTCATACCAAAATAGGCAAGCTTTGGGGCTTTTTCCATGAGAAGCCATTTAACAGTGAGAGATGTTGAAATAGTATTGCCTAAGTAACATTGTTCCCTTTCCTATTGTTCATCTTCTCCGCTACCTGTCACCCCAAATGCAGAGGAACTGATGGAATTCTAGGGGACAGGAGTGGACGAGACCTTTCCCCTTTTTGAGCACAAGTTCCTGACAGAGGTGAGCATGGGCAGGTGAAATGGAAGAAGCTACTAATTAGATGAGGGGCTAAGCATCTGACCTTCTATTGATCTGGATTCCTAATTACTATAAATAATGAGGATCCTGACAGCTGGTAAAGTGACAGGTAAAGCAAAGGCATCTGCCTGAGATACTACTCAACGGTAAAAAAGAATCAACAAAATGTTTGAATGCAATGGTAGAAGACAAAACAAACAAACAAAAAATAGACACTTAGGATTGAATCGACACTCACAGTCCTGCTTATTGTTTTAAACTCATTGTTATGCTTGCACCAGATGCAGCACACAAAGTATGAAAACATTTGTAAGGCCATTGCTGCTACAAAATAACTCAGGCAAGTGTAGCAGGATTCTGCCTTGAGATAAGAAGGCATGTTTTGTTCTCTGTGTGCCTCAGCTCTCCGAACTCCCAAGACTGGCGGACTCACTAGTCCTTTCACTTCAGTGAAGTTTGTATTGCAGGGAAGTAAAAAGGAAGAAAAAGATCTCTTCTATCTTTTCTAGAAGGCTTTATGGGTGTGTGTGTGTGTGTGTGTGTGTGTGTGTGTGTGTGTGTAAATACTAAGTACACAGTTAAAATCAACAGTAAGAGAAGAGTATATTTGGGAGCCAGGAGAGTGGAGAGATTTCCCCAAGTGGAAAAGAAATGGAACCCAGCTGGATCCAAGGGTATCTAGAACTTCCTGTTCCTCCCCATAGCACCACAAACAGAAGCAAAAAGCTTTAAGGGAAAGAATTAGGGCTCAGAGAGAGAATTAATTACAGCCAGTAGGTTCTTTTCAAGAAATCAGGGCTTGTGAGATAGCTCAGTGGAAAAATCACTTGCTTTGGCAAGAGCAGGGACCAGGGTTCGATTCCCAGCCTCACCCCTGGGACATAGCAACAGATTCTGGGCATGGTGGTGCACATCTGTAATCCCAGTGCTGGAGAGGCTAAAAGCAGGAGGATCACCTAGGAGTCTGAGACCCTGCAACAACCAAATACATTAGAAAAGAAAGAAAGAAAGAAAAAGAAAGAAAGAAAAAAAGAAATTATGAAGTTTTAGAGGAGAACAAATGACAAGCTAGAAGCTAAAAGCCCTCACTCCCTCAATGTCTGAATTCAGTTAGATACCCTGTAGGTTGCTTATTCTCATTCATCTCTAGTGAAGACCATATTTTCCACTAACGTGAAAGGGTAGGGACTCCAGGTAGATACAACACAGCTTTTTAGTTGACATTTATCAACCATTTGAACTTGCAGTTGTAAATAGTGTCCACTATAATAAGAAAAGAAACCATCGAATTGTGTCTCTTTAATGCCACACAAGAGGTCCACGTCACGGGGCTGAGAGAGGAAATCATCAAGATCAGGACCGTGAGCACATTATTTTACGAAGGAGACAAGATGTGAGGTCAATTAGAATGATACAGAAGATTTCTGCAGGCAGCAGGGGAAGGAGGACGAAGCACACGGGGATAGCGGGAATCTTATTCATTAGTTAGCCAATGAGTGATGCAGCTAATGAGAACAAGGACCTGATGGTTGGGTCACCAGCCATACTGGAAATTAAAATAAGAATAGACTGTGGTCTAGGACTTTGGACCAGGAGCAGGCTTCCTTAGGCAGTACAGAATGCAACCCACTCACTACTACAGGCAGGTGCAGCCGCTCCCCACTAAGGTCCTCAATTTCTAAAAAATTATAATGCAAATTAATCAGTTTTCTTCTAAGGTTCCACTTTCTGGTAAACTCTACAAGTTAAAGACCAGGGCTAGAAGCCTGGGGTCCATATGATCATTTTAAATCCACAGAATAACTTGTGATAGGTGGCTACTAAACCACTAAGCTGTTCATCTATAATGACCTTCAGAGAGAGAGGTCACGCACCATGCCCTGCATGTGGGACTCCACCCGGAAATCCAGGAGCTATTCTTATTTCCAATAAAACTCTGCTCACTTCCTACCTTGGTTAACAACTTCATTCTCTGATGTTTTTGGAACCACAAGCCTGGCACTCAAGTTATCACCAGGAAAAAGCAACTGTGACAGCAGGTACGTGGAATTGTTATGGGCACCTGAGTTAGGTAGAAATATGATAGGCAGCCAGACAAGGCTAGGAGCCATTATGGAAGACAAGATGACCCTGCAACTCTGGAAGAGACAGGCACTTCTGCTGTGGACCTGACCTCGAGACCAAAGAATAAACAAATGCAGCTATATATCTCCCTAAGAATAGCCTTCCGGGATTCATACTCTAAATAGATATCAATCACCTTGAAAGAGCCAGGAGGAGGAGTCACAGACCCAGCCCTACTGGAGTATTCATGTCCTGCATGACTTGCTTCCCCATTTGATCCTGATTTAATACATTTTACCTGAGCAATTATACTTGTTGACGGGTTTTAGGGGCAGCAGTGATGGTGGCAGTGGTGGTACAGCAAAGCAGAAATAAGGGAGAGGGAAAACCTTTATTAACTCTGAAGACATGGAGAGGGCCCGGAGATGGGCAGATCCTCTGGCCTGAGACAGTGAAGATGAGACTTTCCGGACTTTTGCTAGTGGCGGAGCTTGTGGGTCAGGTTTAGTGACACAGAAGATGATTGGAGGTTCCCTTGTGTGGGCAGAAAAGGTAAAAGGAAGTTGTATCCAGTGGGGAAGGAGGAAGAAGTGGTCACTGGGAGGATAGGCTGTTGTTTTGGGATTCAGCCATGTTGGTTCAGGGCCACAATAATTTAGCAGTCTGCACTTGGGCCGTGACTATCACTTGTAATCTGTAATAATGAGCATAGTTTTGTCCCACCTCGTGCCCACCTAGTGAGTTCCCATGTTTCCCACCTTGGACCTGCTTCAACTCATGGATTTGCTCTATAAAAATCCCCCAAAAAGGCTGGCTCTTTGGCAATCTAATCAGTTCCCCTTCTGTCTCTGTCAGACAGAAGCTTTCTTTCTCCCAATAAATATATTCTGCTCTAAATCTCCATTGTTCCTAAAGTTCGTTCTTTGATTTTAGAGAATACAAACTTGTCCCAGCTATCTGTCAGGTTGCAAGTTTCTTTCCTGTGTATCAAGCCCACATACTGAACCAGAAAAGCACTGGATTTGAAGACTCTCAGCAAGCCTAGCACATTCTTCCATTTGCTTCAGCATTCTCCTGAGCATCCTTACATCCCAACGCCTTTCCCAGTGCCTTTCAAACTCCCCGCCGAGGGCCTTTGATAAACGCAAGGAAGTATGCATTTGAGAGGTGTAGGACATCCTAGATTCGGACAGGTGCTGCCTCTTCACACTTGGCTAACTCAGGAGCATTTCTTGGCCTCATCTGTTCTCCACTTAGGTAGATGAGAGAGTGGGGGTGGGGGGGGAAGGGATGAAGGAAATTAATAACAACCTCATGAGTTTTTTGTTAGTTTTGTGAGAAGACATAAGATAATGGATAAGAAAGTACCCAGTGAAAGAACTGGTTAAAACATTTTCAACAAATAGCATAATTTCTTCTGCACTGCGTACATCAGCAATAGTTGCCAGTAGAAATAAAAATGCCTACATGGTGGCCAGGCAGATAGCTCAGCAGACTAAAGCACCTACTTAGGCTGAGCGCAGCGGCCCAGGCTCAGTCTCCAGCCAGCTGCGCCAGCCCCACCCTGCGGAGTGCGCTAAAATGGCGATTGAAACTGGGTGTGGTGGAGTGTGCCTATAATCCCAGCTCTTGGGAGACTGAAAACAGGAGAATCACTGAGTCCAAACTACATAGTGAGACCTGCACACCCTATACACCCTGTCCTAAATTCATTAAAAAAAAAAAAAAAGAATGCCTCCACAAAGCCATGCTCAGCTGGAGAGGGAGATCTATATTCTAGCCCTAATCAGTTATTAAGCAGGTTAATAGCCTGGACTAGCCCTTTAACTAGGGACCTGTGTCAAATTCCTCACCATTAAAATGAGAATTGGGCCAGGTCACTGTTTGCTAGAATACAATATTATTAGCTATCGTATTCGTGCTCTCCATTTGGTCTCTAAATTTATTGATTCGAAGATGTTTTCATACCCTTTGGCTCTGGGCTCTCCATTTCCCACTGCTGTTGTATGCTTTCTTTCCAAATATTCAAACTTTTCTGTTCGTTTTTGATGTTTCATTTTAGTTTCCACATATAAGTGAGATCATGCACTATTTTCTTGTCTGTGTCTAACTTATTTCATCTAGTGCACTGTTTTCTGCCTTTTCTAAGGATAAATAGAATTATATTGGAGATAGAATATATATACATACACATATATGTGTGTGTGTGTGTGTGTGTGTGTGTGTGTGTGTTCATTTGTCTGTTGACAGACACTTAGGCTACTGTGAATAATGCTGAAATGAATGTGGAGGCACAGAGCTTTAGGTGATGATTTCATCTCCTATGGTTATATACCCAGAGGAGGATGCTGGATCACATGGTAGTTCTATTTTCAGTTTCTTGAGGAAAGTCTATACTACTTTCCCTAATGGTGTATTAATTTGTATTTCCACAACAGTGCTTAGAGGTTCCCACCCCCGCCCTCCCTCCTCCCAACACTTGTTCTGTCTTATCTGTTTGATAATTGTCATTCTGACAGGTGAGAAGTTATAGCTCATTGTGGCTTTGGTTTTTATTTTTCTGCTCATTACTGATGCTACCTTGAAGGCATGTGTTGTCCTTTCTCATGCCTTCTATCTTTTAAAATATAGTTTTTCTTTCAAAGAACTAATGCTTCAATTCATTAATTCTCTGAATTGTTTTCCTCATTTCTATTGCATTTATTTCTGCTCTGATCTTTATAATTTCCTGCCTTCTTCGGGCTTTGGGCTTCACTTGCTCTTCTCCTAGGACCTTGGTGGAGCATAAGATTGTTTATTTGGGCCCATTCTGTTTTCCTGGTGTGAGAATTTACCGTTACAAATTTCCCTCTTAAGACAGCTTTCATCCTATCCCATAAGTTCTGATAAGTTGTATCTGCATTTTCATTGAATTGTAAATATTGTTCAATTTCATCTTTAATTTCATCTGTGACTTATTGATTGTTTAGGAGGATATTATTTAGTTTGTATGTGTTTATGGAGTTTTTGCTATTTCTGTCAACCATTTCCAATTTCATTGCACTATGGTCAGATAATATGCAGGGGATAAGTTCTTTCTTTTTCTGTACTCATTATTAACTTTATTGATAATCAATAATAATTATATAGCAAATTAAAACTTGAAGACAAATATTGAAATGTGAAAGATATAAGATGTAGACAAAATGAATTTTAGAAAAATATTTCTGAAATTAATGCATAACATGAGATTAATAATAGATTGCACATTGTAGAAAAATTATTTACAAACTTAAATGAATATAATAATAAAAATTGTCTAAAATAAACATGGAAAAGAAAGAATTTACAAATCAGTCATACGATAGTTTTCTCTGTGCCAAAATCAAGAAACTGGGGGCCTGCCCCTTAGCTCAGTTCTTTAAGTGGCTGCTTCAACAAAATCAAGAAACTTATATTTGTATAATTAGAATTCTTAAAGCAGAAGGGCATAGGCAGTAAATATTTAAAGGTTTAAAATTTCTGAATTTAGTTAAAATTATAACACCACATTTCTAAGAAAAATGAACCTTTTGCAAGAAAGATGAATAAAATCATACCAAGATGCACAAAACTGAAATCTTTCAAAACTAATTATGAGGAAAAAAATCATTAAAACATACGATAGAAAAAAATATTAGCTATGGAAGAACAAAATTAAGTAGCATCTTATTCCACATTAGAAAAAAAAAAAGCAAGGGGGTAAGAAACTAGACTTATTTATTCAAAAGGCTGAAAAAAAAAAAGATCTGTCCTTGTTGAATTTTATACTTGAAAATATCTTTGAAAACTAAAAGTAAAATATTTTTCAGTTACACAAACTTGAAATATTCTACTACCACCAGACATAGCATATAGAAAATAACAAAGACCATAGTCCAGAAGTCAAGAGAAGTTGTTGTATGATCCTGGATAAAGAATAGAGAGCTCCCAAAATGGTAGTTATGCAGGATTATGTAAAATATAATTATATTAGATTAATCCATTTAAAAGGTCATTAAAGATTTCCACAAAACAGTATCAATCTTATGTCAGGTTATATACATATTTTTTCGTGTGTGTGTGTGTGTGTGTGTGTGTGTGTGTAAAAGACAAGGAAGAACTAATATAAAGTCAATGGAAAATGAAAATCCACTTTTTAAAGTTTCTAATATTAAGAGAAAATAGCATTACCATGTCTTATAAGTAGATTACAGTATGTCATAAAACAAAAATTAAAATTAAATAATATTCAGAATATTGATTAAATGTTAATTAATGCAAAATTAAATTAAATATTTCAAAATAATACTCAAAAATTAAAATTAAATTGTGAGTCTAACTAAGAGGCCAGAATGTAGTGTATCATACATAGGGAATCTGTGAACAATTCAGAATACTCACACAGTGTTTGATTAGGTTACTATTCACACAAATACCAACTAAGAAAAAGTTTTCATGATAGTAAAGAGTTACTAAGTATAAAACATAAAAAAATATTGGAATGGCAAATATATGACTAGCACTTCTAACAATTTGGGGATAGAGTATCACACAAAGTTCTAGTATGTGGTGGGCATGGACAGTGTCCATGACACTTACTGGTGGCCAGGTGTCACTTGTGGGACTGAGCTACTGCTATTTCCTTGATATCCACCCTGCAGACCAGGCTAGAATCATGACCCATAGGGTGCAGGAGAAGTCCATTTGTAGAGTATGCTGATGGAAATATTTTGCTGCTGTATATGAAAGAATACTTGAAAGACTGCTGTTGCATACCTCTTCTTCTGTGTTTAATTGTTTGCCATATTTGGTGAGTTCTTTCAGGTCTCATTCATGAAGTTGTGGTCATTTTGATCCCTCTCTAGAATATCTTTTAGTAGTCTGTATAGGGTTAGCTTTGTTGTCATGAACTTCTTTAGTGGTTCTTTGTCATGGAAGTATTAAACTTGAAAGAGTTTTGCAGGGTTTATCAGATGGGGTTGGAATTTGTTTTTTTTGTAAGACTTAAAGTACTTTGCTCCCTGCTCTTCTTGACTTGATGGTTTGTGAAGAGAAATCTGTCATTATTCTGATGGGTTTTCCTTTAAATGTGATCTGTTTCCTTTCTCTAGCAGCTTTTAGTATACTGTTCCTATGCTGAATTTCCAGGATCTTGATTATTATATGTCTGGGTGTGGTTTTAATTGGGTTGATGTTATTTGGAGTTCTATATGCTTTGGTTACTAAATGTCAGATTGTTTCCCCATATTTGGGAAGTTTTCCACTATTACTTCTGCTCTTTTTTTTTTTGGTATTTTATGGAAGGGTCTACAGGGTGTTTAGGGTCTCACTACTAGCTCACTACTAGATCAGACTCGTAGTGATCTGCCTGTTTACAGCCTCCCAAGAGCTGGAATTACAGACTTGCACTACCATGCCCTGTCTCAACTGCTGTTTTAGTGGCCCCGGGGAGTGGGGGCAGCACCACAGGCCCAGGGATCGAACCCCCAGCCCCTGTGCCTGCTTGCAGGTGCTTTAATCTGCTAAGCTATTTGGCCGGTGCTCCATATTCTTTGTATATCATTTGTATTGATTCCTTCTTTCTCATTGATGCCTATTAGTCTTACATTGTTCATCTTTACATTGTCTTGCAAATGTTGAATTATTTTTTCCTGCATCCTAGCTGTTTTTAAGAGAACTTTCCTTACCTTTTCACTAGCTGCAATGGTGTCTTCAAGGTATGAAAGTCTATTTTCACATCCATTCAAATGGTTTTGCAAGCTTGTGATTGAGCTTTTCATTTCCTGTATAGCACCGTGAATCTGCTTCATGCATTCTATTTCCTTCCTATATTGCTCATTCAGGGATTCCATCATTTTTATATTCTCCTCTATTTTTTATCAATGACTTCTTTAGAAGTACTTAGTACTTCTTTCATTATAGTTATTATTCCTTCTTTTACTTCAGAAATTATTTCTGATCTGATTTCCTCTATATCTTTCTGCAATTGTTTCTTTACTTCAGACACTATTATTTCCGAGATTTAAGATGTGTGATTTCCAATTTCTTCCATGCTATTTTCTCTTGCAGTTGTTCTGGGTGGGCTCAGGGCCTGAGAATGCATTTTGCTCCTTCTCTTTGTCACTGTGTATATCACCGTCTTCTGACCTTTGATGTAGAGCTTAGATAGAGTTTTTACCTTAGTACCAGGTCTGTATCTATCAAGTTCAAACTCTTCCAGGTGGGTGTGGCTTGGGTCTGGCTGCTGTGCTTCACTTCTTTCTGCTGCAGCCCTTGGAAGTGAATCCACTGTGCCATGCTGGCAAGATGGTATGCTCCTTAATCAGCTGGTTGGGTTGTTCCTCTAGCCCCTCTGCAGGCAGTTTTGCTGCAGGGTAACACACTGGGCCTGTCTGATGGCGGAAATTCCACACACATACCAGGCCTGGGTGCTGTGTGGAGTGAGGATCTGCAGGGCCCTGGGTGGTCCCACTCACATGCTGGGTGCAGGGAATAATTTCAATTCATACACATTTACTTAAGCATGCTCTATGTGCAAGTATATGGTCTATTTTGGACATTGTCCTGTGTGCCTCTGAGAAAAATGTGTCTTCTGATGCTATTGGGTGGAACACTCTATAAGGATTTACTAAGTCCATTTCTTCACAAGTGTGGTTCAGTTCTTTTATTTCCTTGCTGATTTTTTCCTTAGTTGATCTATCTCTGTGTCAATGGGGTTTTAAAGTCCCCCAATATAATTGTGTTATTGTTCATTTGATTTTTCATGTCTGTTGAAATTTGTCTTGTATAGTTGGATGCTCCTACATTGGATGCATAGATATTTGTAACCGTTATCTCTCCCTCTTGCAGTTTTCCTCTAACAGGTACATAGTGACCTTCTTTATCTCTTTTAATCTCTCTTGGTTTGATGTTGACATTGTCAGCAACCAGAATAGCTACCAGCACTTTTCTCTGGATTCCTGTCCCATAGAGTATTGTTTTCCATCCTCTGACTTTCAGTCTATTAATTTCTTTTTTGAGTTAAATGTATTTTATGGATGCAGCATATTGATGGATTTTGTTTATTGATCCACTCTGCCAGTCTGCTTTTTTTGATTGATTAATTGAGGTCATTTACATTAATAGTTATAACTGAGATATACTGGCTTACCTTTATCATGTTATTTTTCTATTGTAGGATTCCTACTTTTCCCCCTCTTCTTAATTGCTTGCTCTGCTTGGTGGTTCTTTTCTGTTGTTCTTGAAGTTGTGCTTGTTTTTGTTTATGTCTAAAATATCTGTCAGAAAAAAAAAATATCTGTCAGTACTCTTTGCAGGGCTGTTTTTTTTTTTAATTTTATTTATGTGTGTGTGTGTGTGTGTGTGTGGCCAGCTCAGCCCACCAGGGGGCGGGGCTGGCTGGCATGTGGTGTTGGGGGATTGAACCGTGGTCCCTGTGCTTTGCTAAGCTTGTTCTAAGTAGGTGCTTTAGACCACTGAGCCATCTCACCAGCCCCATGCAGGGCTGGTTTGGTGGTCATGAATTTCTTCAGCTGTCCTTTGTCATGGAAATATCTTCTCTCTTAATTAAATTTTATAGATAGTTTTTCAGGATAGATTAATCTGGGTTAGAAGTTATTTTCTTTCAGGACCTGAATTATCTTACTCCAAAGTCTTCTTGATTTGATGCTCTGTGTTGAGAAATCTACCGTGATTCTGATGGGCTTTCCATTATAGGTGATCTGTTTCTTCTAATAGCTTTTAATATGTTGTTCTTTTGCTGAATTTCTGGGATGTTGCTAATTATGTGTCTAGGTGTAGATTTGTTTTAATCATGGCTAACTGGAGTTGTATATGCCTCACTTATCTGTATGTCAGATTCTTTTCCTATGCTTAGGAAATTTTCTGCTACTATTTCTGCAAATAATCTTTTTATGTCATTTGTGTTCACTCCAGCTTTTATTGGTATCTATTAGTCTTATTTTTCCTTGTATCATCTTGCATATGTTGCATTATTTCCTGCCTCCTTGTTATTTTTAGGAGCTCTTTCCTTTAATGTTGACTAGCTGCAATGCTATCTCAAGGTCTGAAATTCTATATTCAGTTTTGTTCAAGTGGTTTTGCCAGCTTTCAGTGGAATTCTTAATGTCCTGGATATCTGTTTGAATCTGTTTCATGCATTTCAGTTCTTTCTGTATTGTTCATTCAATATTTCCATCATTTTGCTATTCCTCTCTAGTTTTTAATCTATGTCTTCTTTACAAGTACTGAGCAATTCTTTCATGATTATTGTTATTTCCTTTTTTTGGTCATTTCCTCTTTTATCTGAAAGATTATTTCTGATCTGATTTCCACCATAGCCTGATGGAGTTATTTCATTACTTCAGTTGCTATCATTTCATAAATTTCAGGTGTATAACTCCAACTTCTAGAATTTTGTCTCTTGGACTTGTTTTGGGTGGGTTGGAGGTCTGAGGTTGCCTTTTTTGCCTTACTTTTACATTTTTGCAGCTCCCAGTGTTCACTCTGACTCTGTAGTGATGGTAGGGAGACAGGGTGTGGGTGACCAGAGCTCCCACAAGAGTGGGAGAGCTGAGGAGGCTCACCAAAGCTCCCACTTTGTGGGGTTCAGTGTGGCTTCCATCTTGGTGGTCAGAAGGCAAACCACAGCTCAAAAAGGACCCAGTTATGATTATTGCAAGCTGAAGTCCCACAAAGCTCTCTTGGTTGGGTCAGATACAGGTAGATAGAGTCAAGACTTCTGGTATCAGTGGGGCAGGCACCAGCAGCTCAGCAGCAGTATGGTGAAGGTGACAGTGGTGGTGATGGTGGGAGAGGCTGTCACAGCTCAGCTGAGGTCTGGCAATGGTGGTGAGAGAGGGTAGGACAGGGTCCCCATAGCTGTTCTGGGGCCACCTGACTTCTACAATGGTTAGAAGTGGCCACAGCTCAGTCGAGCTCTAGTAAGGGTGAGCGGGTGCAGGGCAGGGCTCATCAGGACCCTTTAGCTGTCCTGAGACTGCCTGCCTTATACAATGGCAGATAAGATTGGAAAAGGACGCAGGAAATAGATTATGAAAACCTAGTGTGTCAAACAAGAGTTGTCTACTGCATTCTGCAGCTGACGGAAAGCCACACCTATCCCTTGAAAACTCCACCCACCAGTCACCTCAGAAGACAGTAACCCATCTATGGGGCTTCTAAAGGCCCCACTGCTGATCATCTTGATTTCTCCTCTAGCCTTCCATTCTTTCAAGAGTCCTATCAATACCAGCCCTAGAAATTCCACATTATCTTTGTAAGATATATATCTGATTTATGTCATGTTTCTGCTTAAAATATTTAGTGGCTTTCCACCGGTTGCAGAATGAAGTAGACACCTCTCATCTTGACATACCAGGTTTTCATAATCTATTTCTTGCATCCTTTTCCAATCTCATCTCCATTAGCTTCATTCTTCACCTGCATAGTATGTGTAGGAGTTTAGTAACAGAGAAATTACTGAACGTCACAAGACCAGATATTAGAAGTTTACATTAGAGTTTTAAAATTTATATTAAGGCAATGATAAAGAAAGTAATAATATGGATTTGAGAAATATTTAGCTACTAGAACAGAGACAACTTAATGACTAGTTAACTTTCAGGGTACAAAGAAACAAAACTAGGTTGATGATGGGAGTAATGATGCCAGTAATGACTGTAATAATAATAAACACTTTCTGTACACTTGCCAATATGAAGCAAGACCTATGTGTCTTTCCCACTCCTTCTGTATGAACTTATCCTTTCTTTTGAATAGAATTTTTTAAGGATAAATTGTGACTCTATGAAGTGTGATAAAACATGCAGTGAAGGCTGTTGCTGAGTGCCGCCCAGTGGGAAGTTAGACTAGAAAGCCATCATGCTGTGTCTTCATCTGCCCTACCCACTGGATGTGACATAGTGTGACATCTGGCTCTTCCCCAAAGTCAAAGTAACCATGAAAGCAAGCACTTCTGGGTAGATTCAGACAGTCACAATGATAAAACTGAAGATGAAAAAAGACTTCCATATTGAAACTGTCCTACTAATTTGATTTGAAACTGTCTCGTTGTTATTTGTTTCTCAATAAAATTATGGGGGGAAAAGAAAAGAAAGAAAAACGACTTCCAGAACTGCTTCAGAATGTGGCAAAGATGGTAAGACAAGTATGTTTGAAGTGATAAGGAATAGTTTGGAGAAAATTAATGATAATGTGGTATAATAAATTTTTAAATTTAAATGTTCATTGTATTTTTGATCACATCTTATAGCCTGTCCAGATTTATGTAGGGTACTTTCTACAGTCTGGATTTGGAACCACACATGAGCACAGCATAGAACTGCCTTCTTTGAAAATCCAGAGCAAATGGCATTTCCTAAACATGTCACATTTCTTTGAATTTGCCTGGAGATGGGATTATATAACCCTAACCCTGCCATGTTACTGAATCATATTGGTATGAGCTTCTAATATAGCATAGAGGTAGAGAGCAACACTGGTGAAGGAACAGGAACAGAATGGAAGTGTCAGAGGTGAACTTCAAAATGCTGTGCTTGAAATGCTTAGAAAGCTGACTGCCAGAGTAGGCAAGTATGGGATGCCAAACTCCGTGGGAGCAATTGTGGGGAGGAGGGTGTCATAAGCAGGTGGAGTGTCTTAAGATCAAATGTGAAAGGAGGAACAAACAGACGTTGGTCTTATTTCTGGGCACTGGTTTAATCCATTTCCCTGGCATTAAATTCCTAGAATCTGGCATTGTTAACTTAGTCCCCTTTCCTCAGAACTTCTGAAAATACATGATCTGTGGAATAGATGCTGTTGCCAAAGTTGTCAGGCCAAGAAGCCAACCTTTGCGTGTGCATGTAAGAAAGATCAAGTCAACATTTCTATCGTGGGAGCTAAAATTCTTTGAACCTCAAAATGTAATCTTGTAATCTCTGAATATTCATCTTATTCATGTCTGAATGGGTTGGCTTTCTCAGTCTTGTCTCCCCACCATAGGGGGCATCATCTTATAGGCCATTATAAGTTCCTATATGATTGTTGAGAAGAACTCCTCCATGCCATGTGCTTGGATCCTGGGGTCATTTCATAATGTGCTTCTCGCAAGTGACAGCCTTGTCAAGAAAGACAAGGTAGGGCTTCCTTCTTTTTCCTGCCTTTTTGTCAACACCATCTCCCACCTCTTTACAGTTTTTTCCTGGGATAACCAGAGGTTCACTTTGAATCTCTAGTTGCAACTCTGTTGCTAGAATTAATTCTAAGAACTTTTCTGCATAGTACTCTACCCATGTGCCCCCATGTAATATACACCACTGTGTTACAGATTTAGAGGCAAAGTGCAAGAACTAGTGCATGGGTAATGCTATCCCACATTCTTTTTAAATTAATGTTTGTTTACTAAGGTGTCTACTCAGGCACTTCAGAGCCCAGTGTTATAAAGATGAATCTTGGTATCTGGTGCCATGAGCCAAGGCATACACAACTGATCTAGTGTTCACAAATAATCTTGAAAAGTGAAGAGATATTATAGAAGGGCAAACTTTTTATTCACCTGGTATATACCAGTATGATTATAATGGTTATTAAATCTTTTGCCATATTTTCATAGTGATTGGTAAAAGGACAGTTCATTTCCCTGAGCACAACTTTGTGCACCACACACTTTCCCCAGGAACTTCTGGGCCTCCTATGACCCAGAGCTGAAGACTGGGTCCTGACCTACCGGACTCTGCAGGACCCAACTCCAGCCAATAGGAACTGACTTGTCACAACCTTATCATACCAGTTGCTGGGTGTTTGAAACTTGCTCTTGCAGATATGGCACTTTGGGACTAATTGCTCTGACAGCACTGTGTAAGGTGTTAGAGAAGACCCCAGGACTAAAGGATTCAGCAGCAAATCTGTTCCCTTAATCAGCAGGTCAGGGGTAAGTGTAAGGCTAGCCCTGGATTGATTCTCCCAGCACACAACCTGTTCACCAGCAGGGGCATTGTTCTCAGTGGGGACTCAGCTCAGGGCCCAAGGACGTCATCAAAAACTACAAGATGTCCTAAAGGAGACAAGATAGGAATTTTATAAGTCCCTGGATATCTAGAGACACCTGAGGATTTACGCCAGATGGCTCAAGGACTTTTCCCACTGAGATGCAAGATGACCAGAGAACTTTAACCACAGATGTTTATTAAAATCTTCTCACCTAATGTCCCCCACCTTCTTCCAATCCCTACAACAGGAAGGGCTTGCTTGCTTCCCTTTTCTTTTCAGACAGATGGCCTGATTGCCCTCTGTCTGCCCACACCTGGGTATCCAACCACATGCCTTGTTGCCTCCACAGAAGCCTGTTGAGTGGATCTGCCTCATCTGTTCACCTACCTTGTGCTCGTTATATCTGGTGCCACAACCCTTGCTCTCTGCAGGAAGCTCAAGTCCTCTCCTGAGCCTCCCTGCCGTGGTTGAGACCACTTGGTGACACAGGTCCCTTAGACATTGGCTTCTTTTTTTTTTTTTTTTACTAATTTTATTGAGAAACAAATAGCAATGAGACCATTTCAAAACGCGTTAGGACAGTTACAATAATTAATATAATTAATTAATAATTAATATATTGCATATTGTTGTCTTCATAGTGGTTACTCATAGTACAAGATGCAGACATGATGTCCTGTCCAAACACTCTTAGTACAAATCTTTCTTCTCATTGAATTAAGAGAAAGTAGCTGTATGTCTATCCTAACTATTTTGTATATACAGATACAAAATGATCCTTCATTTATATCCCCATTTTTTGTTTTTAGTTTTGTCAGTGGTGGGTATTCCACTGACAGTTAAATATTGTAGGTGTGTGAATTCAGCGAAATAATCCAATATAGTCCAGTAGTCCATAACAGTAGTGGGTTATCCGCAGGACTTGCAATGTCAGAAGTTGTTGACTTGAGCCTTTTACAGCTCAGCATATTAATATGGCTTTATTTTTTATACCTCATTTGTATACTTTTCTGCTGGATAGTTAAGACCAAGACAAAGCAAGACCTATATAACACGAAATGTAACTTCTGTATCTGATAAGGTCAGTCAAATCCCCTCAAGATTTACCCTGAAACCTTGTACCGCAATTTGTAGATCCTTTGTCAGTGTCAGCCATGTGGATGAGTCATGGCCATTGCTTGACCAATTTGCTCTCTGTGAAAGCCTGAGAGAATGTTTTCTCTCCATGTGACTCTCCTTAGGCACATTGTACATCATTGATCACTTTCCTCTGTGGCCCCATAATCTCCTTGATCAGAAAATTTGGGACATCACTGAGTTACAGAATGTTACAGTACAAGTTATCCTATGTCCTGTGTTCTCACTGACCTTGAATGGCTAGGGCCAAAATGTTGGTTATTCTTGTAGCCTTTCTTTTTCTCCAGCTTTTGGTCTGCAAACTTCAGTTGTTAAACTGCCAGAAGAGAAGCTTAATGATATTATTACCCTATAACATAGGCAGTTGAGCTTAACCTCACTATCTGTCGAATATCAAACATCTTAGACATAACATGGAACAGGTATTTTCCATCAAGTATTAATATGTTAAACTTTAAATTCCTACAGAATGTGAAGAAAAAAATGAAAACATTTTAAAAATAAGAGAAAACAGTTACATATTTTTACACAGAAATTTAGAAATCTAACCATATGCAATGTTGTAGCAGGACTTTTTTTCTTGTCTTTTGTTTTTACTTATTACCCTTTTTTAAAACAAATATTTACTTGAGAGACAGTATAGCAGTAATTGATATGACATTAGGAGCACTACATATTTAGAAGACCAGAATGACAGGCATTCTAAGCATGACCTTACCATTACACATTGCTCTCTTCAGTGCAGTTGCTTAGTTCACAGGTATCAGCATATATAGTTAGTCAGAGTGAGAATCCTACCGATTAACTGCTAGTTTCAAAAACCTGCTGAAGATTCTCAGGATCATTGCCTTAACCATCTTGCACATATAAATGTATGGTTTTGCCCCTGTCACGTTTCCTAGCTTTTCTCCTTGCCCTCTCTTTGTTGTCTAATCCTCAAGTTCTCGCTTTCCTTAATTGTGTTATAACTTTCTATTTGTATTTCTTCTTTTGAGTTCTTACACTGGGGAGACTATATAATATTTACATATGTGGGTCTGGCTTATTTCACTTATGAGTATATCTTTAAGTGGCATCCATCTATATATGAAGTCTTCTAGTTTATCATCCTTTATAGCTGAGTAATACTCCATTGTATAAAAATAACACATCTTTTTCATCCATTCCTCAGGTGACGGGCATCTTGGTTGTTTCCAAGATTTGGCCATCACAAATTGTGCTGCTATAAACCTAGGTACACATATATCACTATGATATGACGTTTTCAGTTCCTCTGGGAAAATTCCCAGTAGGGGAAAGGCTGGTTTGAATGGGATTTCCAGTCCTAATTTTCTGAGGAATCTCCACACTGATTTCCATAACCGTTGCACCAGTCTACATTCCGACCAGCAGTGGAGAAGGGTTCCTTTTTCCCCACAGCCTCTCCAACATTTGTTGTTGGGTGATTTCTTTATGATAGCCATTCTTTCTGGGTGAGATGGTATCTGAGAGTTGTTTTAATTTGCATTTCAGGGACAGCTAGTGATGTGGAGCATTTTTTCATATATTTATTCGCTTCTATAATTTCATCCTCTGAGAAGTGTGTGTTCATCTTGGATGCTCATTTCTGGATTGAACTTTAAATTTAGGGGCCCTAATGTTTTTTTAATTCTTTATAAATTCTATAAACAAGACCTTTGTCTGAGTGCTTATTAGTCAAGATTTTTTTTTTTCCAAATTTGTGGGCTTAGACACCAACTGCTACAGCTGCTGTTCTTCTGCTGCTCTGGATCCCACTGGGTGCTTCAGATCAGCTCAGCTGATCTCTCTCTCTTCCTCTTTCTCCCCTCTCACCTGCCTTTCATTTCTCCCATAAAGCCAAAGAGGGGCTCACCTTACTGTGTGTGTTTTTCAACTCCAGCACTGGTCCTGAAAAGCACTCCCGGGCAGGCTGCTTCCCCTCAGTGTCTGTTTTCTTCATCCAGCCACTCACCTGCCTCGGCTCTCTGTCCATGGGAGACTCAGCCGCTCTCCACGTCTCCTGCGGGGCACCCTTCATCGTCTGCTCCCCAGTTGTCCCCTCTAGTGTGCCTTCTGCAGAACCCCAGACCTCTCCATCTCTCCTGGCCTCAAATCCAAACAGCTCATTTATTTCTGTAACACACTGTGGCCACACTATGAGCTGGACAATGAATCTTCGTGGCCTGTCTGTGATCTGTTTGACATTTCCATTTTGGATAATTGCTGCCATAAGCTAAAGAAGTGTTCTGAAGTGGCTTCTGTCTGGGCCTTCCTTATTCTCTGAAGTATTCCCACTTTGTGTTCTTTGTGCGATCCTCCCAAATCCTCCTTTCCCTTCCATCTGCACCTGTCCACTTCCCTCCTGTGCTGACTCCTCCCTGACCAAGCGCCCTGCTGTACTCGCTCTCCCTTGGCACCCTTCTGCCTTCCCAGCAGAACCACTTCTGCTGTCCCCTGACTGTCCAGCAGCACTCCCGGCCAGGGCAGCTGAGCCCCACCCTCCAGAAGAACCTGTGGTCCACCTGGAACCTGTCCCATCTCTCAATCCAGTGCTTCCTTCCAGATCTTCCCCCTTACATTCCGATTCTGCCCCATATGCCATCCAGACTGCAATTTCCACTTTAGGAGGTGGCAGGAGCCAAAGGAATCACTCAGGTTCACGCTCCCTTCCCCCTGTTCAATGTGCTTCAGATTAGTCAGTCCTGGGTTCACAGCAACCTCGCCAAATATATCCACCAATTTCAGCTCCTCTCACAGTCTTACCTTCTCACCTGGGATGACCTGAACATCCTTCTTTTACCATCTCATCTGAGGAATGGGAGTGTGTTGTGGAATTTAGCTCAGGCAGCGTGGATGACCAAAAGTGCCTTGACCCTAATCTTTAGGAGGGAACTGTAGGCAGTCTCTGGGCTGACCCAAACTGGGACTGATAGGTTAGGATTCAGTTTCCCAGCCACCCTGCCCCAAACACTTTCCCTCTTGGTTTCCCAGGCACCCTGCCCCCAAACTCTCTCCCCTTTGGCAGAACCAAGCCCAAAACCACAGAACAGGTCTACCTTTTCTGAACCCTAGGGTCTGGGACACCTCCTCCCCTTCCCAGGCTTTGACCTGGACAAAACCACAGAAGCTCTCCTGAGCCAAGATTAGCTCTCCCTCAGCTGTTCCAGCCCACAAACAACCCTCCAGAATCCCTTAAAAGTCCTGCGCTTTGCCTTGTCCGCTGCTGCCTTGGTCTGCTAGACAGCCAGCCCACTTGCCCCCCTACCTCCAGTGAATCTTCTTCTCGTGTCAGAATGCCTGGTCTGGTCAGTTGCGTGGGTTTGTATCTAATGGGGACTTTAACCACTAGGGGAGAATCAACAATTTCTGCTCAGAGCAGCCATAACTATCTGGTCATTGGCTTGGTTGAAGGGCTCAAGGCAGCATACAGGGCAACTAATTATGACAGGCTTAAGGGAATCACTCACAAATGTTGAAAAGCTGGCTCACTTTATGTCCTGCCTGGCTGCTGCCCTCTGACACTCTATGGCTGTGGACCTAGAAGGCCAACTAATTTTAAAGATGCATTTTATTATGCAATCTGCTCCAGATGTTCAGAAAGAGTTGCAGAAACTGGAGGCAGGCCTTCAAACTCCATAGCAGGAATTAATTTGGCATTCTGGGTTTCTCATAATAGGGATGAAGGTGCCCACAAACAGCACCTTTCTGAGTTCCAGCTGTCTGCTTCCAAGATAAGAAACCCACACCTACAAGCTATCCTTGAAGTCCAGCCAGCTGCCAAAGGTGCCACCAGGGCTCCCAACACAGGGCACCCCTCAGGGGCCATGCTTCCTGGTCACTGGGCTAAGGAATGCCCACAGCCTGGGATGCCTGCAAAGCTCCCTCCCTGCCTTCATTCACCACCCTCTTCCTTTTTGAACAGCCATCTACCCAAGAGACAGCACGGCAGCAACTGGCATGTCAGGAGACAGGAAAAGGAGTGTTGCAGGACTGTCCTGCTACAATGTTGTATATGGTTAGATTTCTGGACTTATGTGTAAACATAAGAATTATATAATTCTTTATTCCTATTTTTAAATATATTTTAATTTTTTGAATGTTTTTTCATCATATTCATCATTCTTAAAGTTTAACATATCAATACTTGATGAAAAATACCAGTTCCATGTTATGCCTAAGATTTTTTATATTCAGACAGAGAGTGAGGTTAAACTCAACTGCCTATGTTGTATGGTAATAACAATAAGCTTCTCTTCTGGAGGGTTAACAACCTAAATGTGAAAACCAAAAATTGGAGAAAAAGGAGGGCTGCAAGGAAAGCCAACATTTTGGCCCTAGCCTTCCAAGGTCAATTAAGACTCAAGACATATGAGAACTTCTACTGTAACATCATGTAACTCAGTTTTGTCCCAAATTTTCTGATTAAGGAGATTATGGGGCCAAAGGGGAAAGTGATCAATGATGTACAGTGTGCCTAAGGAGAGTCACATGGAGAGAAAACATTCTCTCAGACTTTCACAGAGAGCACATTGAGGGGATTTGACTAACCTTATCAGATCCAAAAGCTACAATTCTTGTTGCATAGGTCTTGCTTTACCTTGGTCTTAACCATCCAGTAGAAAAGTATGAAGATGAAGTATAGGAAATAAAGCCATGTTGTTATGTTGAGCTGTAGGAGACTCAGGTCAACAACTGACATTGCCAGTCAAGCGGAAGACCCAACACTATTATGGACTACTGGACTATTTTGGAATAGTTTGATGAGTTCACACACCTATAATATTTAAATGACAGAACTAAACAAAAAAGGGGATACATATGAATGACCATTTTGTATCTGTGTATTCAAAGTGGTTAGGATAGATATATAGTTACAGTTTCTTAATGAATAGAGGGATTTGTTCTAATAGTGTTTGTAAATAAGATATCATGTCTGCTTCTTGTACAACAAAAAACCACTAGGAAGACAGTATGCAATGTGTTAATTATTGGAATTGTCTTACCAATTTGATTTGAAATTGTCTCATTGCTATTTCTCAATAAAATTATAGAGGAAAGAAAAGCTCCCTCCCTGTAGGGATTCTAACCAGAAGTCGGACTGCACCATGCTGGCATCAGCCCCTGGGGTCAGTTCTCAGGCTCCCCGGGGGGCTCTCTTCCAGATTTCCTCTGACTGGCAACAGATGTCTTAACATGGTCAGCAGGTTTTGAGGCTCCTGGATCACCTCAGACACCGAGCTTCAGGCACCTCTTGTGGTGGAGGGCAAGTCCTTATCTTTTGAGATAGAGAGCAGCTCATTCCACCTTGCCTTAGTTTCAAGACCAGTGTCCTTGGCCTCAGCTTCTGTGGGGGTTCATTGTAAAAGTCTCTAGGCCTTTTAAGAATTCTCCACTTGAATGCCAGTTAGGTCAATGATTTTTCTCCCACTCCTTTTGAGCCATCCTTACCTGTCCTGCCCAACTCCTCAGACAAGTCATCCTGTCCAATTTATCTGCCCTTCTAACCATTGCCGGTATCCATACCACTTTTCTCACTGCTCTCTTCTCTTCATCTCTGGTCTTTCCCAAAGTCTCCATTGCCTCCCCGGATCTGAACCCTAGGGTCCGGGACACTTCCTCCCCTTCCCAGGCTCTCAATCAAGTGCTCACCATCCCACTAAAGCCAATCCCCCACCCCCAGCACCAATACCTAATCCTTGATCAGGCTCTGAGGGGACTGAAGTCAATTATCTCTCCTGTTCCAACAGTCTTCTGGTCTCTATCAACTCTCCATGTAATACCTCATTCTCCCTGTTTGAAAGACAGACAGCACATACAGACTGGTCCAGGACCTCTGCGCCATCTACCAAATCGCCCTCCCTATCCATTCTGCAGTGCCCAACCAACGTACTGCTTATTTTCTATCCCCTTGCCCTACCCACTACTCAGCTGTAGTTTTGAAGGAAGTGTTCTTCACATTCCCTTACATCCCTCCTCCAACCCCTCTTTGTCCTTATCTGGACAGGCCCTGACACTCGCCAGTCCAGCAGCTGCACTGGGATGTCCTTCCACAGGTTTTAGAGTCAGCTCCCACCACTTTGGCCAGACCCTTGCTGGTGATTTGCTCTCCCTCCATCCTCCAGATTCCCACCTCACACAATATATGTACGATCTTGTCCTCTGCATCCCCTCTTATGAATCCTTCAGCAGGGTCCTACTCTTACAATGCTTAGATGCAAAAGGCCATTGTGCATCTCTGCCTGAGGCTCAGACTCCCTGTCTGTCACCTTTCTAGACACTATTCCGCAGAACAGTCGAAGCCGCCCTTCCTCCTGATCGTGGTCCATTGACTTCGGATTCCCAACCCCACCACAAAGAGGCAAGATCCTGTCTCTGGATTCCTGGCTTTGCCCTCCCTACCAAACCATTACATAAGCTTACAAAAGGGGACCTAGCTGGACTGTTAGATCACAAGGCTTTTCCTCACTCTTCCTTCCAGACCCTGAAAGAAACTCTAAAAACAGCTCTTCGCCAGGCTGTACGCATCCTTTCTGTAGAGCACAGCAGTTGTGCAGTCGCCATTCTGGCCTAGGGGCTAAGCCCCCACCCAGTTGCTTTCCTATCCAAACACTCCATCACACTGTCAGATTGGCCAGCCTGCCTACGAGCAGCTGCTTCAGCAGGCTTCGTGCTCGCCAGAGCTCTAAAAATTACTGCAACACGCTGCTCGCGCTACACTCCTCCCATAGCCTGCTGTCTCAGACCCTCATGGCATGGCTCTCATCTTCTACCCACTCCTCTAGTCTTACAGTCTTTGTAAATCCCCTACAGTAACCATTGCTTTGGGCCCTGGCTTTGATCCTGCCTCTCGTCTCACTCTGTCTCTGTTGGAGATGCCACATCCACAAGACTGCCTGTCTCTCATCCACTGAACAACCTCACCCTTTGCTCAGACCTCGGCTCCCCCTTGCCTACCCTCCACAGCTCTTGGTTTCTCCATAGGAGTCCCAGTAAGGCTTTCTGCACATTGCCAGCTAAGGCAGGATACGCAGTTGTCTCGCATGACTCTGTTATGGAAGCTGCCGCTCTTTCCTCATCCACTACCTCTCGACAGCTGAATGGAGGGCTCTGATTCATGCTTTTACACCAGCCAAAGCTTGTAGTTAACATCTACACAGATGCTGAGTGTGCATTTTGCATACTGCACAACCATGCTCCATTTGGGCAGAGAAGATTTCTCACCTCCTGGGGATCCTCAGTCATCAATGTCCCCCACACTAAGGCCCTTCTCCAGCAGTCCTCTACTGACATAAGTGGCTATACCCTACTGCAGGGGACACCGAGGGCTTTCAGATCTCATAGCTGTTTCATCTGCAAAGGGAGCAGCTAATCTTTTCCTCCGTGCTACAAGAAGCCAATATTTTGCCTTATCTTGTTTTGCTCTGACCTCTTTCCCTCTGAGCACCAACAGTACCCAAACTACCCATGAAGGATGTAGATGCTGGACCAAAGAAGATGCCTCCTCCCCGCCTCACAGGCCCACACTGCCCTTCCAGCTCCCCATGGTAATTTTCATGTAGGCTTCAAACCCCTAACCCATCGACTTGAGCCTCTTATCTGCTTTCCTTCTGGAAGACCCTCCTCAGTGACTTCTCTGCCAGGAAGCTCTACCCCAGTACTTCCTGAAGCCCCCTTCTTTCCCCACACACCAGGCACATGGCTTCTGCCCAACTCATGGCTGGCAGATTGACTTTACCTACATGCCATGGGTACAGAACTTAAGGTATATTCTAGTCTGGGCTGATACCTCTACTGGGTAGGTAGAAGCTTTTCCTATAGTTCAGAAAAAGCCTCAGCAGTTACTATCTCTTTCCTAATTGATATAATCCCCTGATTTGATCTCCCCACCTTCAGCCTTTATTAGTCAAATTGCTCAGGAAATATCTAAGTTGTTAGGGCTCTAATGGAAATTACATACTCCCTATGGACCTCAGTCCTCAGGTAAAGTAGCAAGAGCTAATAGTTTACTTAAAGCCCACCTTACTAAACTGACACGCAAGCCTTACAAAGACTGGATCTCTCTCCTCCCAAATGTTCTTTTAAGAGTTTCCTGTATTCCCAGAGAGCCTCCCAGATACAGTGGATATAGTCTGTTTAAACTTTTGTATGGACACACCTTCCTGCTCCAAACCTCAGTGCAGAAGAGGCATCCTTAACTGTAGTTAGGGGAGAAGGGGCACAGCTCCCATCTAGCTGCTTCAAGCCAAGAAGGGTCTGTGACACAACCACTATTAGGGGCATTCCCCAGAGAGCTCATCTAATGGACCATGTTGTAGCTTAGCAGTTATGAACATTTTATAAGGTCCTTCTGGTGGATTCCAGAACAGGGACCTGGCACATTTGTCATTTGTTTCCATCTGCATGATCACTTGGAGTGTGGCAGCCTCTCTTATCACAAGTAGCTGGAGCACAAGACAAAGGCAGACACTTGACTCTCCCTGCAAGCATCTCAGTGGACCCTGCAGGATACTATAGGGAGAAATGCTAGCTGTCAAATGTGCTGGGTTCAGGTCGCCTGAAGTCCAAGAATGAATTCTAAGGGACAACAGAGGTGAAGAATAAGAAAAAGTGTTGCAGGAAAGGAATGGGGGAATGCAAAATAGCTCCTGAAAGACAAGAGGGGTCCCAGATGGGTTGCTCAAGAGGATGGGGAATTAATTCTTGGCTTTGTTTGAGAAAACACTACACAGAAGAAGCACTTTATCTGGACACTAAACCACTGGTTGAAGCTACCACACAGCAACTGGGCTGAACTATGCATGTATTCCAGATATAGAGCTCGGACTTCCCTTGAATAAGAGAGGTACTAGAAATGTCTGATTCAGAAAGTACTCTCCAGTGCACCAGGTGTCACACTGGGATTTCTCTAGCAGGACAGAATTCCTATGGAATTATCTCAGAATCATGGAAGCTTGACTTATTTGAGACTGATGTCACCACTCTCCAATCCTACAAAAATTTAGATTCAGGTTTACTGACTATAAATCCACAACTCTTATCATGATTCTTGGTCTTTTAAATTTCCTCAAATTCTTCACCTCAAATGACCTTGTCTTTCACTCCCTTAGTCATATGAAGTCTAGATTTTTGGAGTGGCAAAAATTGTATCTACTTGTAGTCTTACATTCAAGCATATAATACTAGAATCATTATCTCCTGTTTTTGGAGTTCATTTCCTCTGATATCACAATTTCAACAATTTTTTCAATTTAGTCTTGACTAAAGCACTGTTGTTTCTTTTGAGACAATGTCTCACTATGAAGTTCAGGCTGGCCGAGAACTCTTTATGTAGCCCCTAGTGGCCTGGAACTTACAGTGATCCTCCTGCCTCAGCCTCCTGAGTGTGCACCACCTTGCCTGGCCTAATCATGATCTCTAATATACTGTTCCCATCATCTTTTTACTCTCCCCAGAATTCCTACATATCCTCATTTCCAGGGTAAGGACTGGGGTGGGATGAGAGAGAATCTATGCTGCAATTCCTGAAGAGGTTCTTTCAGAGTTCACGAAACTCTGAAAGAACCTCTTCAGGAATTGCAGCATAGATTCTCAGGAGCTGGGTGGGCACTTGTAGGACTTTGTCTCCTTAAATGCTGCATCCCCCTGTGGAGGACCACTTCTAGCAACCGTCCATTTAGGAGGAACAATTGTCTCCATTTAGGCAAAGCCTGATCCTCCTTCCATGTATTGATATGCACAAAGATGGCAAGGGCTTTTCCTTGTCCTTCAGTTGGCTTTAAGCGATGCGAGTCAGTGCGGCTGAGCTACTGACCTGTGGCCTTTGAAGCAAAGACAGGGCAGTGTTCTCCCAGACTCCCTGCTGCTCCCACGTGTGAGCCCATGTGTGAGATAGAGTGAAGAGTCAGTGCTCCACACTGTGCTGTCACCCAGATCCAGCCTCAAATTAAGAGGCTGTGACTTCCATGAGCTTAAACGATTATACATCAGAGCTGAAGCATCGACCCCAAAACATTATTTTTTAGAAGGTTATAAGAGATATCCTTTTAATATGACAAGATTTTCTATGATAAAAGTTTCTTTTTTATATTAATTTTATTGAGAAGGAAATAGCAATGAGACAGTTTCAAAACAGGTTAGTACGACAGTTACAATAATTAATACATTGCGGGGACCTGCCCAGTAACTCAGTTGTTTAAGTGCCTGCTTAAATAAAGCCCTCAAGCTCAAGCTTCTGGGGTTCCAACCCAGACAGTCACTGCCAACCAGAAATGCCCTAAAGGCATTTCGAGCCTCCAAAAAAAAAAAAAACACCCTTCTACCGTTTGGGGGCTAGGGAGATGGCTCAGTGGAATAAGCGCTTCCCTGGCAAGCGCAAGGGTCTGAGTTCAATCCCCAGTTCCACAAAAAAAAAAAAAAAA
>NW_004524580.1:3522518-3524446 GCF_000260255.1 Octodon degus
CCACAAAAAGATAAAAGAGTATAATAAATGCTTACATACTTATTGTTATGGTTTGTGTCTAGTTCTCCCCTCAAAAATTCAAGCAGTATGTGGGGCAACTTCCTGAGTTTGTGATTGACTCATGATCCAATGCAGGGATTATGGGTATGCTACAATCACCCTGGCATGGGTAATTTGCATATAACATAAGGAAGGGAGAGAGGCCCACTAGTGGCCAAAGCCACTGCTCCTCCTTTTGTTTTAGGCTATTTTCCACCTCTATGAATGGCTGCCCTCTGCCATGTGCCACTCTGCCTTACAGCCAGCCATGCATGGACTGAAACCTCCACTAACTGAACTAAATAAACCTTTCCTTCCTTAGTTTTGGGTGTCGGATATTTTGTTCCAGCAGCAAAAGAAAAATAACTGAGACACCCATCATCTAGATTCACCAATTAACCTTTTCTCGTTCTTATGTACACATAACATAGGCTTGAACATGTACTGACTCAGGCATTTGAAAACAAGCTGTAGGCATCACAATGCTCCCTAAATTCCCTAGCGTGTGTGTCCTGTGAAGAAGGGCCTTCTCCTTACAGCACTGAATGATTCTTTGGAAAAGCAAATAAAATCACCTATTTCCCATGCTTCAATTCCTCCAAAGACTTTTCTTTACACAGAACAAACTCCAAATTTGTGAAATCTACAATATTCTGCATGATCTGGCTCCTGTTTCTCCCTTGGACCTCACGTTCTAATCTTCTCTAGCTAGTGTTTTCCCTAGCAGTTATACTATCAGAAAACTAACACCACACTGAGATCACAGAGAACTCAACTCTCATAGTCTTAATACAAATATTGCTTGTTCATGTTACATGTTGGGAGTCTACAAGCGAGTCTATCCCACATTTTTTTCCCTCACTCATAGAGCTAGGCTGATGGAGCAGTCAAGATCTGGATCATTATTAATTATAAAGACAAAGAGGAAAAAAGAGTCTTAGAGAGTTTTGCGTTGGTTCTGGCTATAAATGGCGCATGTTATTTCAACTCATGACTCATGAACTTGTCACCTGTTCCTGTCAATCCACAAAAGAACCAAGAAACACAATCATACCTTGTACTCAAAAGGAATGAGAATGGGAACATTCGGCAAAGAGCGTTAATGGATGCCAAGCTGGCCTTCTTTCTGTTTTCTGAACATCCAAGTTTATATCCAGCCTGCGAACATCCCACTTCTTCTTCCATCCACTTAGAATTCTCTTCCCCTCTGGTCTCGTATGATTGCATCCATATTTCACACAGGTATCTCTGCATTAATAGCACGTGCTTAGCAATGCCTTCCTTGACCAGGCAATCTACAATTTTACCCACATTTCTTCTTCATCACCTCCCTCTTGCCCTTCATATTCTCCAACCTTGTTAAAGTTTGTTTGAAACAAGAAGCTGATGTTATTTATTTGTTTGATTATCTCCAACAATGTAGACATCATGAGGGCTTTAGCCCACACATTTCCATATTGCCAGCACATAGGCTAGTGCATGGCATAGGAGGTGCTCTATGCTCTATAACGTTCAATGAGCAAAGGAACTAACAGGACTAGACCAACTGAAAAGCCTGACTACGGCTTCCTTCTCCTCGGTCTTCACTGACTGGATGTAACCAACAAATTTTTGCCTGTCATTTTTATACACTTCCTACCTAAATTCTTATGGGTGAAGTTTTTCTTAAAATATCAAATCATGGCAGAACTGTACCAGTCCACAAGCCATGCTGTTTTCTCTAGGTATCTTGCTATGTCTCTGTTTTCACCAGACATGGTGGCCCCTGCCCATAATTCCAGCACTTGGGAGGCTGAGGTGAGAGGATCACTGGAAATTTTTGGGTAGCCTGGGCTACACTGAGAGTTCAAGGCCAGCCTTTCCTTTCTCAAAAAACAAAAACAAACCCA
>NW_004524580.1:3526071-3527145 GCF_000260255.1 Octodon degus
CAAAACTTTCTTCTCATTGAACTAAGAGAAAGTAACTGTATATCCATGTTAACTATTTTGTATATACAGATATATATTTTTTTCACTACAATATGGTCCTTCATTTATATCCCTCTTTTTTGTCTACTTTTGTCAGAGATGGGTATTCCATTGCCATTCATATATTGTAGATGCATGAATTCAGTAAAGTAAGCCAATATAGTCCAATAGTCTATAATAGTAGTGGGTTATCTACATGACTGGCAATGTCAGAAGTTGTTGACTTGAGCCATTTAAAGCTCAGCATGTTTATATGCCTTTACTTTTTATACCTCATTTTTATACTTTTCTTCTGGATGGTTAAGACCAAAATAAAGCAAGACCCTATACTATCTCAGTTGTATCAAACAGATTACTCTCTCCGCACATCCTTCTCTCTGCAGGTTGCAGGAGTGCTCTGGGGACTCCTACCAGCCCAGCTCACAGCACTCACCTACATGCCACAGTTCTCACTGTCACTCATCATCACACCACTTAGTTACTTAAAAATGAATAGAATCTAGGTTTGGTCCTAGGTCAAGGCCTTTGTTCCAGATGGCCATCATTATGGCTGGGCTTAGGACCCCTTGGCTCCCCATAAGTACAAATATGCCTTAGGGTCTTTATTTTTGACATGGGAAAGTAGTAGATTGGAATTAACTCACTAGATTTTCAATAATTCTTCCATGGGATTACAAATACAAGCTTCCTGGGCCACGATGAGGCCCAGGGAGAGTTGTCTATACTTGGTAGCTACCCTGGGCTTAATCCAGCTGTGGATTTGACTCACTTCCCTTCTTACCTAGGACAGCGGCCCTCTGCCTCCCTCTTGTTTATCTAGCAAAACACCACCCTGGTTCTACCTAATGATTGGCCTAATGAAGCCAGCACATGAGCGACTGGGTGTGGCTATAGAAAACCCCCCATGCATCTGCACTGTTTTCAGGAGTGGATTAAATTATGGACCTCAGTAATCTCTCCTCACTCCCTAGCCCAGTGGTTTTCAAAATGGGTCTGGGTGCAGCAGCAACAGAATGATTAGGATGTGTTACAGAG
>NW_004524580.1:3527245-3532386 GCF_000260255.1 Octodon degus
TATTTGTTAACTTACTCATTATTTAGGGGTTCGCTGATCACCCATGTGGTAGTTTTGTTATGAGCATTAATACATGACAAGTTGGGCATCAACTGAGCAGGGAATTATCTAATATGTTCCTTAACTTGACTGAATTATTTGAAGGGAAAACTTGACCACTGCCACCTTTCTATCATTTTTACTTTTATTCTAAACCTTTTGAAAAGTAGAAATCTTTTTCTATATGAACCTGAGGAACTGGAATGAACTGTGTAGTAAAAACAAAACAGGGGCCAGGGAGATGGCTTAATAGAATAAGTGCGTCCCTGGCAAGCGCATGGGCCTGAGTTCAATCCCTGGTTCCAGAAAAAAAAAAGACATTTCACATGTTGTATCCATGTTTCACCACTTACAAGCATGAAATAGTGAAAAGAACACACTGTTTGAAGTCAAACAAATCAAGACTGACAACCTGGCTCTACCAGTTATTAGTGGGATAACTTTGAACAACTTGCTAAATCCTTCTCCTGTTTTAACTTCCTTACCTGTGAAATAGTAATAATAACACCAGGCTTTCACAGCTCAAGTAAAGATTTAATAAAAGATATTTCATGAAAAGTGCCTAGCATAAATGCATAGCATACTACTAAGTAGGTTTTTAATAAATATTAGTTTATTTTATTGTTTGGTTGATTACTAATTTTTAATTCTTTCATTCCTCTAAGCTTTCAGTTATACTAGGTAATCTATACCCTAAATATGGCATCAGGGAAATAGCAGAGGCCTTTGGGACTATGCTGATACAGACTATGGAGATTACAGTAGTAGCATAAGTGTGTTGGGGCCATGAACCCTTTGTCACACAATCTTAACAGTATGGCCCTGACATCCCTCCCACAGAGAAGTCCCTCCCTTTAAATCTGGATAAGACAGCTTTCCTCCATAAAGAAATATAATGAAAGTAACATTGTCTAACTTCTTAGACTGTAAGGAGTGATATTGTAGAGACTGCATTTCTTAGAACTCTTGTCCTTGGGACCTTCCCACCAAGCTGTAATAAATCCCAAGAAATCCAAAGTAAGGCTCATGTGAAGAGAAAATAAGGTCTCAGCCTGCGTCTCTGGCCAAGCTTTAGGCCAGTGCTCAAGCACGGACTTTCCTTTTGAGTCTTTGATTTGGGTACTCAAGCATCCAGAAATCATCGATTTTTCTTCATGTCAACTGTACTTGTTACTACCTAAAGTAATGGCTAGTCATTTTCCTATGACATTTTAAGAATTTGATCTTAACTTGTAAGTAAATCTATCATCCAACAAAAGCTCACTAGTCAAGTTGTATGTGCTATCAAAATATTGATAGCACTGGGAAACTGATTTGATAAGCAGCACAGTACTAAGCTTCTCAAAGGCCAGCCCCTCCTCTTGCCTTCTATCCTGCCATCCTGGCCTCCCAGACTCTTTCCCAGGATCCTTTAGGCCACCCAAAATTCAGGTTACCACCTAGGTCAACAGAAGCACTTCTAGGAATTCTGGGAATGCTATCAAGCCATCCACACTGACTTTCATACACTGATTTTGTTTTCTTTGCTAGTTAGCATATCACCCCATTGTCTTTTCCATCCTTCATGTTGCACTCCCATCACAATTTTAAATCAGGCAATTCTGTGAACTCCCTGTCAGGTGTCCATCCACAGTTTATAAAGTGATATGCAAACATATCTGTACATATTCATGTAGGTGCATTAGCATTGCTTTTGTTCTACCTAGCTGAGATTTTTCTGGGCTCTTATTTACTGTCCTACCGGGCAGGCGATCCTTTGCCTAGTTGCTGGGTTTGGGTGAGAAACTGCAAACACCTGACTCAGCACCTCCTTTCTTTCTTAGTTGAGGGAAAGGTGAGGCCAGCTTCATCCTCCATGGCCTTGGATGACTTGGTGGACCTGGGCCATGAAGACTTAGTCTGTCTGGGTCAGAAGAGGGGCGCTGATCTGCTCCCCTTATTTGCACTCTGTGCCCCAGTGTCCAGTTAGACTTTATCAGGAGTAACTATGACACCTGAATTTTATTCTGTCTGACTGCCCTGTGTCCTATTGGAACCTGGCAAGGGTCCCCTAAAGCCCTACCCTTTCTACAGATGCTACCAGCTTTATCCTGCCAGTAGCAGGTAAAATACTAGCACCAGGGATGGTGGAATCTGGACAGTGCCCTCATCGCGTCCTGTGCCCACCTGTGCCCACCTGGCTGAGCTCACCCCACCAGACCAGAAACAGGCCCAGCAAGAAGAACAGAAAAGACCAGCCAGGCCCTCCACATCACAAGCAGCTGACAAGTCCTCAGCTGGTAGAGCCGGTGACATGTTAATAAACAGCTTTAATGAATTAATTGAGCCAAGGAGCCCCAAGTGCCCTATCTTGGTACTACTAAGTCTTTTCCAGCGCCAGGGTGCGTTGAGACTCTTGAAAAGCAAAGTTAGGGGTGAAACCAGTGTCTTATGCTCTCCGACATCCTTTAGTCTGTGGATGCCTGTCATCCCAGCACTCAGAAGGCTGAGACAGAAGGGTAGTAAGTTTGAGAACAGTCTGGGACACATAGAAAGCTCAAGGCCAGCCTGGGTTACATAGCTGAGAATCTGTTTCAACAAAACAAAACAAAACATCTCCTTAATTAAACCTTCCTAATAGACATGAAGATGAAACTTGAAGTGAGATGGAGAGAGATCTCTTCAGTTCATAATCTAAAAGCTTGCTACAACCCAGCAATGTTCCTGTTCTTGGGTCCATGACACTCCCTTACCCCTTACTTAGGTTAGCTCGAAGAGTACAATATTCAAGAGGCAGAAAACAAGTCATAAGGCTTCAATAAAAAATATAAAAAGTACTGGCTTGATTAGATGAAATAATGTTCTAATAATGTGACTAGGGATGGAAGAGGCAGGGGAAGAAAAGGGCACTGGGTTACTCTAGGGCCGTGGAATGAAGCTGGCGGTCTGAGCAGTGAAGACAGAAAGACTGCAGGTGCTGGCACATAAGTGGTTCACAGGGGCTAATTAGGAAGAACTGGAGTCTACATTAAAACCTTTATTAGATGCTGCCACATTCCATTACGACCAAATGTGCTCGCCAGTGGACAACTGTAATCATGGTTACAGGCGGAAATACAAGTTTAGGGTTGGTATTTTCTGTGCCCTGGTTAAGCAATATTTGTTGTTGTTTTGTTTTGTTTTGAGACAAATGTTTCTTTCTGAGACATTTTCACTATGCAGTTCATGCTGGCCGTGAACACACTTTGTAGCCCAAGCTGGCCTCAAACTTACAGCAATCCTCCTGCCTCAGCCTCCTAAGTGCTAGGATTAAAAGCATGCACCACCATGTCCGACAAGAAACTTTTGTCTACTGCAAAGACTAGGTCTTTGGAATGGTGACTAAGAAACCTCAGAAAAATATCACATTTTAGTATTTCTTTCATAAATACTGCACACATAAAACATAAAGCTATATTAATATGTTGAGCTGTAAAATGTTCAATTCAACAACTTTGGACAATTGCCAGTTGTGCTGATAACTCACTACTATTATAGACTATTGGACTATGTTGGGGTATTTTGCTGAATTCAAGTAGCTATACTATTTGGCCTGGCATCAAGTATGAAAAGGTCCTTTAACAACTTCTCTAAATACAGCTTCTCAGGGGCTGGGGAGAAGGCTCAGTGGAATAAGCACTTCCCTGGCAAGTGCAAGGGCCTGAGTTCAATCTCTGGTTCCACAAAAAAAAAAAAAAAAAACTTCTCTAATAGCAAAGGAATATCCATCTCTGACAAAACAAAACAAAAAAGGGAGATATAAATAAAGGACTATCTCTTTTTGCAGAACAGGGGATTGAACTCAGGCCCTTGCACTTGCCAGAGCAGTGCTTATTCCACTGAGCCATCTACCTGGCCCCCTAAAGGACTATCTTATAGTGAAGAAAAAAAAAATATATATATATATTAGTTAGGGTAGATATACAGCTACTTCCTCTTAGTTCAATAAGAAGAAACGTTTGTACTAATAGTGTTTAGACCAGGACTGAGGAGATAACTCAGTGGCATAAGTGCCTGCCTGGCAAGCACAAGGTCCCAATTTCAATCCGTAGTACCATAAAACAAAACAAAAAGAACAAAAAATAAAAATAGTGTTTAGATAAGATTTTCATGTCTACATCTTGTCCTAACTACTACAAAGACAATATGCAATGTATTAATTATTATAACTGTCCTACTAGCCTGTTTTAGAAACTGTTTCATTGCTATTTTATCTTTTTTCTCACTAAAATGAATAAAAATTAAATATAAAAGATAAATACTACACACAAGTATTTAAACATATAATTAAATATATGGTATATATTAATATATGTAAATGTATGTAAAAACTAAGCAATTTATATAATCCACTCATACTATTAAAAGTATTTTATGATACCATAATGATGTGTTAAAGGAAAAAAGTTTTCAAATGATCACTTTTTAACAATTTAAAAAACTTACTTTGGGACAGCCAGATAGCTCAGTGGATTAAAGTGCCTGCTTAGGCAGATGCAGTGGTCACAGGTTTAATTCCTGGCCTGCCATGCTGGCCCTGACCCTAAGGCATGCTAGGACAGGGACTGAGACTGAGAGTGGTGTATGCGCCTGTAATCCTAGCACTTGGGAAGCTGAAAACAGAAGAATCACTACAAATCCAATCTGTGTAGTAAGACCTTATAGGCCCTGTACTAAATACAAAACAAACAAACAAACAAAAAACTTACTTTGCTCTATTCTTTCAACAAACTTCCACAAAATTCTTCAGATAGTATAGTATACTTAAAATCCTTCATTAGGATTGCTTTTTTTTTTTTTTTTTTTTTTTTTTTTTTTTGTACACCGGGGATTGAACTCAGGCCCTTGCGCTTGCCAGGCAAGTGCTTATTCTATTGAGCCATCTCCCAGCCCCCAACCTCAGAAATTTCTCTGCTCAGCAGCTTCTGTGGAAATCCAGAAAGCAACCCTCTGAAACTCTAACAGGAACCAATCTGCAGAGAATCTGATAGCACAATAGAATCATTTTTGCAGTTGCCATCCTAAGCATGTTTAGTATGCCACAGTTATCACTGCCATAGAAGCGTGGCATATGCAGAGAACAT
>NW_004524580.1:3542911-3546773 GCF_000260255.1 Octodon degus
TCAGCATAACGACCCCCTGCAGAGTTGGTGGGAGGAGTTAGCTGCTGGAAGAAGACAAGGGAGGGTTTTTTCCTACAGATAGTTTCAGGATCCAGGACTTGGTTACACAAACACATTGAGCTTGTGTTAGTCTTTGAATTGTACACTTATAAGATGTGCACTTTAATATATGTATTATAACTAAGTTTTTGAAAGACAGAAAAAAAAATATAGAAAAACTGTGGAAGACCTGGTCCTAAAATATAAAATTAGAACTTTTGCCCACACTTTCACCATCACCACAGATTACTCCAATAAAAGACTGCTATAACTTCATTCTCTTATCTGTTTTTGTTCTTTTAAAATTTCTTTTAAATTGGCACAATGTCCTCCAGGTTCATCCATGACAGGATTTCTTTCTTTCTTTTTTTTTTTTTTTCTATCTTCTATCAGCCCTCTTTAATTAAAAGTAAAGTGATGAGGGGATTAAAATCAAGATTATCATTTAACTTCCTACCTTCCCTCCAACCTGGTTTCCCCAATCTCCTTTCCCCCACCCTCCGAGCCCTCAGTTCCTTCCTTAGCGATTGATGCAGTACAGGCTCCAGGCTCTCTTTCCCTGGCTCCTGTTTTTCTTCTGCCTGCTATCCCTGAGAAGAGCAATGGCCTCAGTTTGAATGCACAGCGCAGCCCAGAGGCGACAGACACGGGAAGAAAAGCCTTACTTCCTGGGGAAAGAACCAAGGAGTAGATCCAGGTCCAGAGAATTCCATAGCCCGGGGTACAGAAATGGAGGGGGGGGGGGGCAGGAAAGGACGCAGGTTCCCCCGAGGAAGGATGTCCAGCTGCCTCATCTTCCTTGAAATAGCCTCCATAGGGCAGCTTTCTGGCCCTGTTTACAGAACCGCCCTGGACGGCGCCCCTGGAGCCCCAGCTGCGGGGTGAGGACTCTGAGCTGCGGCTACACTGCACGAACTTGTCCTGTGGGCTGCTCCCATCTGCCCTCCGTACTTGGTCGCTTTCTCTGTGGGGCTTTCATGCGCCTCTCCATCTTGTACTCTCCTGATGGCTCTCGTTGGCCTCCGCAGCCACCTCCGCAGTTAGGGCTGCACCTTGCGTGTGTGTGATGGTCACTTGGTGGACCGCCTTCCAGATGACAGCCCAGGGTGCGTGTCCCGGGGTGATCTACTTCTGCTTCGGCAATTTGCCAAGTTCTTTCTCCAGAACGTTGGTGTCTTGGGACTCTTTGGGGCTTTGCCCCAGCTTCTCCTCACTTTCCACTCTGAGGTGGGCAGTGCAGGGTCGGAGAGGCAGGACCCCCTGGGTTGCTTTTCACCCTGGCTTCCGCCTTGCCCTCTGAGAGCTCCCTGGGTCACCTGGGGGCTCTAGGCCCATTCCATCCTGGGCCCACAGTATGCCGCCTCTCCACAGAATTCATGGGAGGGACAGGGCAACACTACACGCCTCTGAGCCTGCCCTGTCCCCTGCCTTCGGAGGTTGGCCAGGTCCAGGTGTCAATCTAGTCTGGCTCCCGGCCTCTTGGTCCACTGCTCCCACCGCCAGGCAGGGGCAAGTATGCAAAGTCTGAAGCCAGGGCTCAGGCTGTGGGGAAGAAGGGCACCCAGAGCTGGAGTCCAGGAGAAATCAATGGGCAGGATTTCCAAACGACATTGGGCTAGCCTTCTACTGTGCACGTATGCCGTATGGTCTTCATCCACCCATCCACTAATGGGCACATACATTAATTTCATATTTTGGATATTGTGAATATTGCTGTAGCAAACATGGTAGTGCATGTATTTCTTCAACATACTTAATTCATTTACTTGGATTACTACTAAGTAGTAAGAATTTTTATTCTTTTTGAGGAACTTCTGTTAGGGGCTGTAACAAGTTACATTTCCATACGTATTTTGCCTTTTCTTCACAGCCTTGCTAATTCTTTTTAACTCTTGTCTTTTTGAAAATAGCCATCCTAACAAATGGGAATTGATATCTCATTGTGGTTTTAAGTTGCGTTTCCCTGCTGTTTAGTGGCTGCTGATCAGTTTTTCCTACACCACTTAGTTATTCATATGGAAAACCCCTTTCTTTGAATAGGCGGTTGCAGAAGAGATTAAAAAGTAAGGGAACAGCAAATCAAGGCTGGCCACCAAAGCAGTGACACACCACAGTCGTTGACTCTTATTCTCCTTAGAAGATTTTGAGATTTTTACATAATAAATCCAGTTATTTAAGAACTGACCTAGCCAGGTGTGGTAGAGCACACCTACAATCCCAGCACTTGGAAGGCTGAGGCAGGAGGATCCCTGCAAGTCTGAGGCCAGCTTGTGCTACATAGTGAGTTCAAGGATAGCCTGAACTACACAGCGAGACACTGTCTCAAAAAAACAAAACAATAACAATAGCAACAAAACAATAAAACAGCAACATCCAAAAACAAAACCCAGAACACCAAACTGACCCAGATATAAACATGTAAAAGTGTTTGGGCAGAACATTTATATAGAATCTAAAAGATCTATTTTCTTGTATTTCTTCTGCTTTCAAGAAAATCTATTAAGCACATTCTATGCAAGTCTTTTTGCTGAACCTGTGAGGAATGAAAAGATATGTAAAATGCACATCTTGATATCAATAAGATTTTGATCTTAGGGACATAGCCCCTCACCATGAAAAGATTAACAAAAATATGCAGCATTATGTAAGGGCTGAATGGGAAGCACTGGTTTGGTACAACTTCTGACAGGCCAAGAGGGAATGCACCATAGGTGGTAAAGGACAGGAATAGTTTATCAAAGGCAATTGAACTTGACTTGGCATTGAAGGAAGGAATTCAAAGAAATAACGTAGACACGGGAAGTGTGGGAAGAAATTTTAATTGAGAGTAACAGAGTAAACAAAGATGCTAAGAGATAAATACACAAAGGAGATTTAATTGGGATTGCCTGTGGCTCCAAGGCTGACAAGACTTATTCAAAAAAACCCTGTAGCAATTAAAAGCAATTCAAATAGTTATGGAAATCTTCCAAGGGCTGTCCACAGAGATTGATCTAGTTGGTATTCTCAAGTATCATTTCTTAAAATATCATTTTCTATGTTCCTTGGGTCTGATATCCTTCAAGGCTGCAGCTATAAGTAGGTCAGGGATTGTTCCATTTTTTGTAAATGTCCAGATACTAGAAGTTGTAGCCTTTGCAGGCCCAGTGGTTCTGTTGCAGCTGTTCAGCTCAGCAGTTATAACATAAAAGTAGCCATAGGTAAGACGTAAATAATGGAATAGTTGTGTTTCAATAAAACTATCAACACAGCATGTGGTAGGCTGTTTTTGACTCACAGATTATGGCCTGCTTGGTCCTCAAGAAAACTCATCTAAACCTCCAAAAAGTTGACCTCACCTCACTACCTACACGTGTCATTTCCTCTTATATATAGTCCTTTCCTCTACCTCACAATTAAATTGTTTCCCTTATGATGCCAATTCCTGTTTTGTGTTAAGAATCAGAATCGTTGGGTACAGAAAGACAGAACCAGAATCCCGGATGTACAGGAGAACTGTTCATCACTTCTAATCTAAGGGACTGTGAGTCAACCCAACAGATATTTTGAGAATTAATCTCACAGCACTGTGTAGGATGAATGAGAGTGGGTATTAACAGAAAGTAGAGACTAATTAAGAGGTTATTGCAAAGAACTTACGCAATAGCTGTAGTCTAAACTGTAATGTCAGCTAGACGTGGAAATAAGGAATGAGTGTAGGACTAAATATGACTCAAAGATTAGCTAGAATTGACAGATTTGATGGACAGGAAGAAGGCAAGGGAAGGGATCACAGACAGTAAGTAAAAGGCTAAGCAGGAAAATACTTGAATCATTTTTGTCT
>NW_004524580.1:3546873-3548918 GCF_000260255.1 Octodon degus
CCAACCTCAGAAATTTCTCTGCTCAGCAGCTTCTGTGGAAATCCAGAAAGCAACCCTCTGAAACTCTAACAGGAACCAATCTGCAGAGAATCTGATAGCACAATAGAATCATTTTTGCAGTTGCCATCCTAAGCATGTTTAGTATGCCACAGTTATCACTGCCATAGAAGCGTGGCATATGCAGAGAACATGGGTTTATATGAGGCACCACATAGACTCATGCTGGGATCCTGGGTCTGCCATTTACTAGTTGTGAGACCTTAAGCAAGCCGCTTAAGTTTGCTGGTCTTCCCTCATTCCCCCCAGTTCTCTATTACGTGTCATAAATTATCCCTAAACTTAGTAGTCTTAAGCAGTAAACATATATTCTCTCATGCACTTTCTATGGAGAAACTCAAGGTCATTCATAAGGTTGCAGCAAGTTACTGGCCAGGGCTTCAGTCATGGGAAGACTTGATGGCCTGAGGGGTGCGCCTCCCTCACACACCCGGGGCTTCAGTCATGGGAAGACTTGATGGCCTGAGGGGTGCACCTCCCTCACACACCCGGGGCTTTAGCATTAGGCTGCTGTTCCTCGCCTTGCGGGGCTCTCCACAGGGCCACTGGATATGCCTGCACAACATGGTGGTGAGCTCACTCCAGCATGAGTAACCCAAGAGAGAACAAAGAGAAAGAACAGTGCCTTTTACAACAGTGTTACTTTTTCTGTCAGTAGGAAGAGAGAGTTGGGCTGTCCCTTTGTGAAGGAAGAGTGTCCAAAATTTATACACCCAGCCTAAGTGTGTCACATCAGTGAAATAGAAACAACAGCATCCTTCTCCCTGGACTCTCAAGAGATGCAAAGATGAACACCTAGAGCAGAGCTTCACTACAAGATATTTAATCTTCCATGAGTCCCAAATGCTGCACAGTTTGCTCTGCATACAGCTGTGAGCGAGACCTGACAGACTTGTGTCCTCATGAAGCTGGTAGTTTAATGAGAAAGGTAGATGCTACTCAAATGCTAAATAAATATATGCAAAGTGCTGCTTTAATAGCTACATAATGCTTTGTAGGAGAATTTGACCTCACAGGAAAAAGTTCGCAAGGAAACAACGTTGATGCCAAAATTTTATGGATTAGTGAGTTGACTGGGTGAGGAAACAAGGGAAGACAGTTTTGGTAAATTGTGGACAAGTCACTGAGGCGGCCAGTGTGGCTGAGCAAGGCAGATCTGTGTGTGAATGCAGGAGAGGCAACCAGGGGCCAGACTTGTGCTGCTCTCCTGTCTCTAACAAAGGAAGGTAGGAAAAAGTCATATACTTTTATGAAATGAGTGGCTGCCAGAGAGTAGAGAAGACCATGAAGGAAATTTCTGGATGACAAGCCACCATATATCTTGATTATGGTGGTGGTCATAGAACTGTACGTGCTTGCTAGAACCCATAGCACTATATACTAAAGAAGGTAGATTTTACTATTACATGTAAATTGTATCTTAATAGACTTAACTTTAAAAAACATAAACTTGTGTTAGTTTTCTGTTGCTATAACAAAATACCTGAGATAATAAACTTAAAAAGTGGAAGGTTTTATTTTGGGTCACACTTTTGGAGTCCATTAACTCATAAACCTTTGGGGAACATGCTTGATCCAAGCTGTAGCACTTTTCATTGCAGGCATTTTGATGAAGGGATACAATAACTGCATTTTTTTGTACTGTAATCAGTGATAGTGAAGATTGTAAGTGTGTGCACCTTGCTGGGGATAATAAACACATAGCCAAGTAAATTAAATTTTATAGAATTTTTGTATTAAAAACAATACATTTTCACAAGTATGTAGAACACAAAGGGAAGGAACATTTTAGAGGCAAAATATGAAATGATTTAATCATGTAAATGGTGGGTTTTTGCTGTATTTTTAACCAGACTATAGCTCTAAGGTCAACAACGAAGTTTTACAATGGAATTTATGAAATTATTATTTTGTTACAGAACAATGACAGATATAAAGCCAAACAGGTTTCTCTGGCTCAGAAGCTGATATCATGAGCTACCTCCCTG
>NW_004524580.1:3549472-3556306 GCF_000260255.1 Octodon degus
AAAAAAAAAAAAAAAATTCCTGAATGACATGACTCACATTCATGATTCTGACTTACTTCTCAGCTGACTTCCAAACCCATTTATCTAGCCCAGATATTCCTGGTAAATTACAGAATCACTTATTAATCTTCCTGTTTGTTATATCTGGAAGGACCCATAGGCCTCTCAACTGAGGATCAGATTGAGGTTTACTCTTACATTATTTCCAAGCACATAAGTTAGACAGTTACTGTTTCATGAATACAGGCAGAGGAAAGAAGATTCCAGAGCAAAGACAAATTTTAAAGGTCTTTATTTACTTATAGCACAGCCAGCAGCACATCATGAATCAGGCTGAAATTAATTACACTTGCTTCTACGGTGCCATGAGGGTGAAATGGAAGGCCAGAGGAGAGGCCTATATTTGTACTGGCTGCATTACAGGAGAGGGACCTGGAGCTTAAGAAACCTGTTGTTTTATAGCAAGTGGTGAGCAAATCTATTTGTCCCAAAACGAGTCCCTCAAGGTTGCTCACTGCAAAAACAACACCTGGAAAGTTTTCCACGCTCAGAACCATCAAGACCTTGCATTCTTGGCATACTCAGTAATGTGCAGGAGCACAGGTGACCCACAGAAGAGCATCTGTTCCAGCACAGCATGTCCGAAACAGGGCTCACCAACTCTCCCCTTAAGTGAGCTCTTCAATTTCTAGTGCTGCAGAAGGGTACCTCTACCACCCCATCACCCATGCCAGCCATCTCTTGGTTTCCCATGGCTGCTGGAATAAATCACCACAAACTGATGGCTTAGAACAACAGAAATTTATTTTTTCCTAGTTATGAAGGCTACAATTCTGAAACCATGTTTAGAGGGCTGTAGTACCTCAGAGGATTCTTCAAGACAGTCAACTATTCCTTGGCCTTTCTAGCTTCTAAGGCTCCAGGAGTTTCTTGATTTGCAGCTGCATTACCTCAGTCTGTTTCCAAAGTCACATCACCTCCTCTTCATCTTCTATCAGGTCCTTCCCTTTTTTCTTTCCTTCCCTGCCTCCTTCCTTCCTTCCCTCCCTTCCTCCTTTCCTTCCTTTCTCCTTCGCTACCTCCCTCCTTCCTCTTCCCTCCCTTCCTCCCTCCTCCCTCCCTCTCTCCATCCCTTCCTCCCTCTCTCCCTCCCTTCCTTCCTCCCTCCCTCCCTGGATAATCCAGGATAAACTCTCAAACATCCTTCCTTAGGGATAGGGGTATAGCACAGCTGCACAGCACTTCCTAGCATAGATGGGGCCCAGGTTCAATGCCAACCTCATTCCCCAAAACCCTTAATCATGTCTTTTGGCATTCAAGTTAATATTGATAGGCTCTGAGGACTCAGATGCAAGCATCTCTTGTTGGGTTCACAATTCAGCTGACTATAGCCATCGAGTTCTCTAAGTATACAGCATATCATTTATATACTGTATGAGTTGTATTAAGGACTTACCTGCATAGAATTATCAATGATGTGAAAATAGATCAGCCTCAATTCAGCAAGGAGAAAAGAAGAAGCTATTATGTATGGAGCTAAGTGTTCTTATGATATTTTTAATTTTTTATTTGGTACAGGGCCTCACTACACAGCTGGGACTACAAAAGCAGTCCTCAGATTACAGGCATGCAGCACCACACCTGATTTTGGGGGCCAGCACAGCATGCAGTACTGGTGGTCGAACCTGGGTCCTTGAGCTTGCAGGCAGGCAGGCACTTAGATGGCCAAGCCATCTCCCCAACCTGCATAGCATTTTTAAAAAAATAACATAATTCCTGTAGAGGAGGTATGTGATCACCATTTTATGTACGATGACACTCATTCACAGAGGGCAAAGAATTTTCCAAAGTTATTCCAGCAGTAACAGAGTTAGGGTTAAAATCCAGATTTGAATAAGAAAAAAAAAAAAAAACACTTATTTGTGGAATATACGAATGAGAGAATACAGATTTTGCAAAGGAATTGGATGTAACATGTTGTCAATAAATGTTGGGGGCTCAGGTGGCAGGACAGCTAGATGGGGATACCCAGGGCCCAGCATCTGCAGATAACTTTTGGGGTGCAGCAACCTTTTCATGGCAGATTGGAGGAGGCAGAGGAAGGAACTGAGGACAGGCATGAAGTGCACGGAGTGGGCTGGGGAGAAGAACAAGGCCAGGCTGGACAGACGGTAGGCAACAGTTAAAAAAAACAATGGCAATATGGAAGGCCAAGATACTCAAACATCATCCTGAGTTTGAGAGCTGGGATATCTTCCCTACTATTGTACCAGGAAAATAATTGTGCTAAAGCTTGACACAGGCTGTAGACAAAGTTAAGCGAGTTGACTGCGGCAATTAGGTGGGAAATGTGGGCTCTGTGAAGTCCTACCATTCGCTGAATTGAAGTATTCTTGGGAGCAAACAAATTAGAAACAGGACAGAAAAAAAAAATAATATTTTTCAGGATTAAAAAACGATATCAGTGATATTAAAAACAGCAACCATGCTACTGCTGCTGCTGATGGTGACAACAGGTAGGTTACCACATCAAGGTAAACAGAGAAAAAGAGAGCTTATTGAATATCTGTGTGTCTGCGTGTCAGGCACAAAAATTGTTTCATTTAAGCAAACAATAAGGCCTATGGGTACGATATTAGTGTAATTGCCTGACAGGAAATTGGGGCCCAACAAGATGAAGTTATCTGCCTAATACCATTCATGGAGCTTGTGAACATGTCAGATTCAAACCCAGGCCTAAGAATCCAAAGTTCAAGCTTTATTTTTTTTTATTTTTATTTTTTTTCTTTTCAAAGTTTTATTGAAAGTTCAAGCTTTAATTGTTAACATACAGTGTTATTTTTTTCCTTTAATATTAATTGCCAATGTTAAAATATCAGCATATTTAGAAAAAGAAGACAGCCTTCAGTCTCACAAACATCCAGTACCCTTTGGGTTCATGAGGGCACCATGAACACAAAACCCCTTTGCATTCTTGCTGACCCCAAAGATTCCCTTTACTGAAAAAGCAGTACACTTAATGGGTGACCCACAGCTCCATAACCACAAAACTAAGTTTCTCTCCTTGCTAGTTCTTTCGGATTTGCCAGTTCAGTGTCCAGAGTTCCAGTCTGGAGGGCAAATTTGTTCCTCACAATCATTTGTTTTCCCAATAATTTCTCTAGGGAGGGAGAGAGCTGCAAAATCTAGTGAAAATGAGCACTTGTTAGGGGGATTTATAATCAGTATCTCATTTGCCCTGAGAACAGAGATGTAAAAAAACAGGAGGCAGAAGCAGAGGGCCTAATTAATAGCAGGCAGACCTGAGTTCTAGTGCTAGCTCGATGGCCTTAAGAGAGCTGCTTAACCTCCCTTATTGTACAGTGGTGAAAAAGTTATAATCATTATTAGATTGTTCAATGAGGTGAAATGCATTCCACTCTGGGCACAATGTTCTGTTAACAATGACAGTATTCTGGTTGGATAGTCTTTTCTCCTAGAAGACACTGAGCTATTTGCCTAGTTCCAACTTGGATAGGTGTAGGAGCACCCTTTCCTACCACTGTCAGGCTTGCCAGGGCATCGGGCCTCCCTTTCTATCCTTGGGATGTCTTCCCATGTGTGGCTCTTCCCCACGCAGAAAGGACTATCCTTTTGGACGAACAAGGGCCAGGTGTAGTGCTGGTAGAGCCCTCTTCTCTCAGGCTCATTGTCCTCTCTTACCTGTGTGGTCCTTCTGCTTCTCCTTTGACAGCACCTGGTATGTTTTAACGAGGCTAGAGCTGAAGAAACTAACACTACAGATGAATGTCCTGTCCTCTCTCCCTCTCTACATCTACTGTAACTTTTTTCATTAAGTAGCCGCATGTCTGGGACTGATACTGCTCTGGTAGAAGGCCCTGCTGAAATTGCACCTGAGTGACTCGCTGTTCAAATGACTGCCTCCGAGTGTCATCTGTTTTTTTTTGTAGATTTCTACATTTTGGGGATTTTATTTATAGTTGGCCTGTTGCTCTGGGGTTCTTGTAAAGTTGCTCCTGTTGTTCTTCAAGGCATAAACTTGTCATCCCTTTCAACTGTCAATCTGTCATCCCTCCCAAGGCCCATTGCAATGACAAAAGTAATTTTAAAATAGTAAGTGACTAGCACAGGGAACTCACTGGAGACTAGCAAAGGTTCTAGTCAGAGGGCCAGATATATTAAGAAAGAGCTGGAAGAGAAAGTAGAGGGGCTGGGATGACTAAGAAAGCTCAGGAACCTTGGAGGAGCTTTAAGCCTACTTCTATTAAGTTGGAGCCTTCTTTTCTTATTGAGTTTTAAGAGTTCTTTATATATTTTGTGTATAAGCCCAATAAGATACACTTTTTCCCCAAATATTCTCTCTCAATCTGTAGCTTGTCTTTGATTCTCTTAACAGTATCTTTTTTGGAGACAGGGTCTTGCTGTGCAGTCTAGGCTGGCCTTGAACTAGCAGTGATCCTACTACCTGAGCCTCCCAAGTGCTGGGATTACAGATGTGCCCACCATGCCTGGCTTGCTAGTGTCTTCAGAAGAGCAGCTTCAAATCTTAATAAACTCTAATTTATCAACTATTTCTTTCGTGGATCACATTCTTTTGATGCTATATCCAAAAATTCATTATCAAACCTAAGGACACAATTTTTCTCCTGTTTTGAGAGGCTTTACAGTATTGAATTTTATATTTATAATCCACTTTGAGTAATCTTGGTACAACTCATTTACATTTTTAGTCATGTATGAAGAGAAGTAGAAACAGCAGCAGAGAATTTCCATCCTACAGGCCTAAGAAGAGCACTGCAATGTAAGTCCTTACAATGTAACTTATGAAGCACTCTATATTTTATCAGCACTTACCTATACTAATTATCTGTCTCCATGAGTGAAAACTTAATGGTCTCTTTTGAAAACTATTATTATTTATTAACATATTAGAAAGCTGACAAAGAGATCTTGCATGAGTTTCTAATGCAAGGAAAATTGGAGTTGTTGAGAAAACAAATTCTAATCCCTTCCAGGTCTCTCAAGTGAAAAGCATTAGACCCCAAGCTGACTGCAGCCAGTAGGACCCATGGGGGTGGAAACCTGAGTCTGCCTGTCTCCCTGAGTGAAGATCACAGAGCAACTCACCCTCCAGGCTCTGTCTTTTCTACGGCTGCTTTTCTTGGTAGGCTGACAAGATGCTAAGGCTTTGGTTAAAATGCAAATTATTTTTTCTGGGAATACTGATTGAATTGCATATTAAGCTAACTTGAAAAAGTTAGAATTAAATAAGAATCTTTCTAAATCAGGGATCCCTGAACTATTACTACATGCATGCCTCTACTAGTAATGTGCTGAGGTTGCCAACCTGAAATCTGAACATGATAATGACAGTGCCAGCAAGCTAGGGTCATTATGAGGGTTAAACATGTCAATATGTGCACTTTATCTTATTCCAGGTATATGGTAAATGCCCAATAAAAATTCCAATCTACTCAATCCGTAAAGTACTTGGAAATTTTATCATAATAAAAAGAGGACATGAATAGGTCACCACATTTCTTTTCTCTGAAGCTTTTAATCAAGTGGTTATTGATGAGGGATCCAGCAGACACAACCTACTGAAATCCTTCTTCCCTGTCCTGCCACTCTCTCTCTCCTCCCACCTCTGCTTTACTTTTCATCCCATTCTTCCTTTGACTTCACCATTCAGGGCATTAAGAGCTCCTGAGTTTGTTCATGGGAACTGTTTTGTCACAACCATTCTTTAAAGGCCTCCAAATTCACTCTCTTCACCAAATTTATGTCCAAGTATCTACCCTACTTTCTGTCTCTGTCTCTCTTCTTTCTGCCTGTGTCTCTGTGTCTTTCTCTGTCTGTCTGTCTCTCTACCATTTGCTTCTTTTGTCTGTTTTTATCTGGCTGAAAGTCTCTTACATCTTTTTCTGACTCTATCTCTTGACCTGCGTACGTCTTCCATTCTCTCTAGCTATCTACTAGGCTATCTGTGCGTTCAACAGCTGTGTGCGAATTGCCATCAGCTGTGGGAGGAAGGCCCATGGATTCTCTGGGCATGAGAGAGAACGATAAGGTTAGACCTTTCTGCTTCCCCCTCTATTAGGATATGGTTGACAGAACTGTTTCCTCAAATTAGCGTAACTGTCAGTATAACTTAGTAGGCAGTTCTGAAACTCTGGGGAGTCAGGTTCTTCCTGGTAGCCCCTAACATATCAGGGACTTTAAGCAATAATAAAATATATCTGAGAACATGTGTCCAAGTTGTGCAGGGTATCAGATGGAATCTGAGTAGAGTACCTAAACAGAGCAGAGTTGATCATTCTAATCAAAAGCACTTACACAACTGGACATATGCTTAATGATACATATGATTATGACTATGCTGCCTAGTAATTAAGCACAAATAGGAGGGACTCAATTAAATGACAGTAATTAGTATTACTTTTTCACAGTGCAGTCAAATTTCATTTTCCCTCGCTACACTGCTAACCTCCCAGCATCTGTAACCAGTGCCAATGCTAATTCTCTGATGTGGCATCCTGTTTAATCATCACATCCCATGAGTACACAGATCCGGATGCACCAGCACACAGATGCCCACATGGGACACGCACAAACACTGAGACAGTGTGGACGCAGCTGGGAAGCAAGGCTTCCTGGTTCCTGGTTTACTTACCCAGTTTTTCAGGGCAGAGGTTTCTTGTGCTCCATTTCTCTTTCCAGCCCTTGGAGAGACTGAGCTCTCTAGTGAACTGACAGCTTGATCACTAACAGAAGTAATCTGAGTTCTTATTTAACCCAGAAACCCTATTTTAAATATGGTATTGGGAAGGGCAC
>NW_004524580.1:3556549-3566212 GCF_000260255.1 Octodon degus
TCAATGACATATGCTTTACATGAATAATTTCCCTAGATTTTGAGGTTTGTCTTACTCATTTTCTAAAGGAGAAACTAGGCTTACTGAGGTTGTTTGCTCAAGGTCACAGGACAAGTGAGTGAGAAACAAGGATTAAATTCTGGGGACCTAACATCTAAATGATGGGAAGAGATATTTCCTTTCCCTAAATACAGATGTTTCACTAGTAACTATGTTCATAGGGCAGATGTATGTTCTTTCCCCCTTAAAAGAAGGGATTTTTTGGATGCTGGGTAGTTAAAAGGGATTTTGCTGCTCAAGAGTGAAGACCAAAATCCACAAACAAACAAACAAACAAACAAACAAACAAAAAACCACCCCCAAAACAAACAAACAGAAGAGGCATGGAGCACTTTCAATACTGGGATGACGCTAAATGCGTTTATCTTCCCGGGCACACAAAATGATCACTACTATTAAGTTTTAAACACGATCACTTCAGAAGAAATCTGGGCAGCAGAACTTTGATCAGCCTTTCAGTAGGCTTTCGCCTCCCTTAAGTAAGGCCTAAAAGCAAACCTATGCCCTTCATCTGAAGGAGGTGGGTCAGATGAAGGGCAGCACTGGTCATTGGCGCCCTAGCTGCCCAGGTCCAGATTTCCCTCTTCGTACCAGCTTTTGGGCCTGAACAGGATTAGCCCCCTTTCTGTGTCTGACTGCTTGGCCATAGTAGGCAGTCCAGAGACAAGCAGGTATTTTGTTCCCTGGCATTTAGCCATTTGAAAGTGGAGGAAAGTCTCCACGGTCATAACACTGTGAGGTGGAAAAGCCACTGAAGTACCAGGAATTTTCCACCAAGAGGCCCTGCACCCTTGTCCACTGCAGTTCTTCCTCCCCAACCCACTGCACATGGCCTTGGCCCCTCACATCCCTCTTAGGAGAATCCAAATTGTTCAAACTATGACTGTTGACTGGTAAGAATAATTCCTCCCTTTTCTGAGAGCTGTCTTTGAATAAATATTCTTGAAACTAGCTGAACTCCATCTGACCCTGCCTGCTAAAGCACTATAAAAAAATTCCACCCTTCCTCCCACATTAGAGGGATTCTTTTCTCGCTGACATTTTTGAAAATAATCTTATACTATGGTTTTTTGTACAAGGATATGAGCAGAGAGGCTGAGATGCTCGCAGCAAGTCTACAACCTGTGGAGAAGCCAGACTGAATGAAACTGATGTGGAAACAGATGAAGCCCTAAGTGGTTAAGACAGAGGGAGAGATGGAGTCAGTGGTGTTAATTTTCCACGCTGTTTCTCTAAGACCAGCACATCTGTTCTTCCTATTTTTTGGTTACATAAGTGAACTAGCTAAAAATGTAGGGCAAACACACATACACACAACCCCCACATCAGTCCTCACATTTGACATATGTTTTCATAACTCTACACTAAACTAAACTTGAATCCAGAAACTGTGTTCAGGAATAAGGGCAAACATCATCCTGCCCTTTCAAGTGGCAGCTCAGTCTCTTTTAGACAAATATCAGAAGTGCAGGGTTCTCCTCTCATTCAGTGCCATCCCACTTGTGGAGATGGACTGGTTTGTTGAAGACTTACGGTGCTAAAATAAAATGCATAAAATTATACAACTATAAAATGAACATGTCAAAAAATTACTCATTATATAATAAGGAAACCAGTAGGATGTAACTTTCAGGGCAAAACAATTCAAAGGAAAAAAACACATAACAGACAAACAGGAAAACTGAATTGTTTTGTTTTGTTTTTTTGAGACAGGGTCATTCTGTGTATGTAGTTCAAGCTAGTCTTCAATTCACTCTGTAGCCCAGCTGGCCTTTTAAATTCACTGCAATCCTCCTGCCTCAGCCTCCCAAGTTCTAGGATTCTAGGCATGCATCACCACACCCAGCTTGATTTTGATGACAGATGCCAAGCTAGTCTCTCCATCCAGTAGAAACTGCTGTTTTCATTGGATGAAATTCAAAGTGCATTTCTAAGAATGGTCATATGCATCATCATTAACTTCCAGAAGCTAACTTCAATTTCGACAAACCTGGCAATTAGTCCATTACTCAAGGACCCAAGAAAGGCATAGACCCCTATGGAATCATATAAGGACCCTTCAAGGGTCCTTTCTCCAGAAAGCTTACTAAGAATCCATTCTATACATTTTGAGCCCCATCAGAGGATCTACAGATTAGCCTAACCAGATATAAGATTTGAATAACTAAATTTGAGAAATTTCCTGATAAATATGACACTATAAATAGCTGTCAAAATATATTTTTATAGAGGAACAACCATGCAGATCTCTATTTTTCTACATAAATCTTGATGGGTCATTAGGGCTGGTGAGATGGCTCAGTGGTCTAAAGCACCTACTTAGAACAAGCTTAGCAAAGCACAGGGATCGCGGTTCAATCCCCCAGCACCACATGCCAGCCAGCCCCCCCCCCCCCGGGTGGGCTGAGCTGGCCACACACATAAATAAATAAAATAAAATTTAAAAAAAAAATCTTGATGGGTCAGACACACCACTGAAAAAGTCTAAGCCCTTTCTTAACATGCATTTCAAGCTATAAAATCTTAAAAGCATGGATGGCAAGTTCAGCATGGAAAGCATCTCAAAAACTAGGGTTTCCATAGGGCAGGAGGCTGGATCAAGATTAATGCATCAGGCAAAACAGACCACATGAAGACTGACCTATAGCTCCAAGTAGGAAGCCTGAAAATTATTAAGGAAAAAAAAAATCTTAAGAACTATTACGCGGGGGCCGGGGAGATGGCTCAGTAGGATAAGTGCTTGACTGGCAAACGCAAGGATCTGAGTTCAATCCCTGGTTCTGAAAAAACAAAACAAAACAAAACAAAACAAAAAAAAAACTATTACCCGTTACCTGGCTTCACTTGCCTCTGGGACACACTGCTTACATTTGGACACATCATCTGGACTTTCTGCATCAGGAAGCTTCATGCACAATGGTTGTTAGGCAGATTCAAGAAAAAAGAAGAAACAAAAACACCACTAAGGGACTGGGGGGACTGTGCCTCAGAGCTCTCCGTGGATCTCACTGCTCCTTGAAAAAAGTAGTCAAACAAAGCAAATCGAACACCACATAGCAAGTGGGCAAACTGAACCTCACAGCAAATGGAGGCCTTGCATGGCTCAAATGAAGGCTCGAATGTGTGCTGGTGCACATGTAATCAGAGCACTCGGGAGGCTGAGGCCGGAGGATGGCTGTACGTTTTCAGACCAGCAGGGACTACATAGCGAGTTGAAGCCCAACCTGAACTACATAGTAAGCCCCTAGTGGTACAGTATCCGGTTCATTCTTTTATCTACTTCATCATTCCTGTACATACTAAGCTCTCTGGTCTTATGTAGCTGCTTATCTAGTTAATATCTAAATAAAAATGGCACAGGTCCTTGTCTACCTCCTATAGAGCATTCAGGGTCTTTCCTAAGATTTCTGCAAAGTCCAAAGTGCTTCCATCGGTGTTGGCACTCCTTGCTCAGGTTTCCTGCTTCCACTAAAATCTCAACCTCACACTCCACTTCTGAGGGCTCTTCTCCTTTGTGTGTTGTCAACTTACAAGGAAAGAAAAAAAAAAACAGCACTATTTTTCTCTGACTTCCTCACCAATACAAAAAGTATGTGTGTAGCAAACCACTGAAGTTTGAAATAATAGTTTTATACTATCAAATATCACAGAAGATAAATTAAAACATTCCTCTTTTTAAAACCCATTTGGAGACATAAATATGGCAAAAAGTTAATAAAGTATAAAACTAAATGATCATTCATACATAGCTATTTTACAACTGTTATTTGATTGTAACATGTTTTTTATAAAGGTTTTACAAGAGTTTAAACATTAGTCACATGCCACAGAAGAGATTTTGCTGTCTGTGCTGGGATAAAGGCAGAACTGCCAAGAACAAAGAAACTCCAAAACATACAGATTCATGGTATATTCTACTCCTTCCGGGAGGACATGAGCGATTGCTGACAAAAGTTCAGACTTACGGCGCATTACCCTTTTCCCTTCCCTTTTAGTCCGAAACAGACACCATGGAATTTCCTAAATAATATGACTAAATAGCTCTACTAGCAAAGATAGGATAGTGATATATATCTCTATATCTATCATCTATCTATAGTGTGTGTGGTACTGAGAGACTTCATAGTAGGTTATATCACCAGCTCTTTTAAAATATTATTTTAGGATAGGGCCTTGCTAAATTGTCCAGGCTGAGCTCATACTTGGGTCCTCCTGCCTCAGCTTCCCAGAGTGGTAGGCTTAGTGGGATGTACCCCCATACCCGGTAAGTTGTTTAATATTTATTGTAGTCCATGCTGGCTTCATGAGGGGGAAAATGTTATTGGGCAAAATGTGACAATGTGAGGTGGATTGATATATAACTTCAGAAAACAATTACAGAAACTCTGTTGAGATGTTAACACATATTTTTCTTCTTTACCCCTTCCATGGTGGAGCAGACAGTGTTTTCCAAAGATACCTGCCTTAACATAGCCCCATCCCACACTCTTTTAATGATGTGACACAGACACTCTTCCCATGAGGACTACATTCTCTTCCCTTAAACCTCTGTGACGCCTTGGCCAAGTGAATACAGTGGAAGCTGTCCAGTTAAGCTTAGTCAACCCCCAGAATCATAAAAGAGAATTATTCAAATATACTGTTTGTGAGTTATTCAAGATGCAGCAATAATAAACAGGAAAATGATCTGTTTAGATTGTCTTCACTTATTTTGTTTAGTTCTGATTCTTTAACTTTTTTTCAGGTTTTATCATAATTTTGTCTATTCTTGCTATAGGTTACCTTAAATACTTCATAATAGAGAATATCAATTTAATATAATTTTTTACAGTTCTTTTATCTAGCCCAGTGATGCAAATTCTTAAGTGTTATTTTGTAAAAACAGATAACTCACGAAAGCTTTATCACCATCATTGGGATTTTTTTACTAAAAGGAAAACAAATTACTTTGTGTAAATCTGTTCTATATTTTCTGCTCCTTCTCCCCTAAACAGTCTGCTCATGAAAGTTTAGATATATCCTAATGGATAAGGATCCAAAGACTGAGTTAACAAATAGGTCCCAAACAGGTTTTTATTGGCTAGTTTGCAAAATATGAAATATGAAATTAATCATGCAAAGTCAGCTTAAAAAGCTTTCCAAACTACTGACATTAAATGCCTACCAAATGAACACTGAGCCTATTTAGAAAAGCCTTTGAGTACCTTCAACAATAACAAAATAAAGCAAAATGCTCCTACTCTATTGAAAATGAGTGGAAATTACTCAACAATTTAATATAGGTTCATTCATCTAAGTATTTCCGTAAAAAGAATGGTGTTACTCTCTTCACACTCACTGAAATGAAATAATGCATCCTGTGGCAGACACCTTTACTTATTTATTTTTTTTTTAATTTTTTTTTTTATTTATTAGAGAGAGAGAGAGAGAGAGAGAGAGAGAGTGAGTGGTGTGTGTGTGTGGCCAGCTCAGCCCACCAGGGGGCGGGCTGGCTGGCATGTGGTGCTGGGGGATTGAACCGCGGTCCCTGTGCTTCGCTGAACTTGTTCTAAGTAGGTGCTTTAGACCACTGAGCCATCTCTCCAGCCCAGACACCTTTAAAAAGCAGAACTTTACTTAATATAAAAGGCCGTGAGACACTGTGTGACATGATGCATTATTCGTGATTTGATATATTATTTGTACTATTTACCAAATCATAGTTTTTTTCTTTGGTTTTCCTAAATCAATCCTAACCTAAGGCAGAATTTTTTTTTTTTTTTTTGCTCCCAATGCCTTCAGGGCAGGTTTGGCTGGCTTGAGTTGTGGGGATTCGAACCACAGCAAGCTGAGCCTGACTGCTTTGTTGAAGCTGCCACTTAAAGAACTGAGCTAAGGGGCAGGCCCCCAATCCTAACCTAAGTATTGTACATATCTATTCAAAAGTGCATGAAGACATATGCTCAGTATCTAACACAGTACCTGACACACAGTATGTACTCAGCAGGAATTTTTTGAGTAAGTAACTTGGAAACATGTATTTATGGAAACAGAACAAAGATAGCACTGTTTTATTTTACAAGCACTTTTGAATACTCGGAATAAAAAAGGCACTGTTTTGGGTGTTTTAGAGAACTAGTACAAATACAGGACACTGTTCCTACCCATGGCTGGATACATAGTATCATTTGCCTAAGCTTTTAAAATAATATACAAACCTCTGTAACATTAAATTAGAAATAATTGTGAAATTATTTGTTACTACTGAACTCTGGCTATGCACTAAGTACAATAAAAACCAGTTAGTATATGAAGTGTTTTTACAAGATTTTTAGGCTCTAGAAGAAAATAAAAAGTACAAATTCCATATTGTTTCTGGAATTAACTTTTAATTACAAAAATAAAATGAGTTCACAATGCACAATCACATTTCTCATAACATATTCAGTGGTTTATGAGTGGTAAAAATCTATGAAGGTTTTCTTTCTAAATGGAATAGAAATGAAATAAGTGGCACATGAAGGAATAATTTAATTTATATGCTTTAAATTAAACACTCCTTTAAACACACAGACTTACACAGACATAAAACGGGAGATGCCTTAGCTGGATCTCGGTTTCCCCTTTAGTTTTGTTACATAAAGTAGCCTAATATTTGCATCCGAACGGTCTGGTGGCCTTGGCATACTTCTGAAGACATTTGATCTTAGGCTGTTTTTCTGAGTAGACTGAACTGTCCTGAGAACCCACAGTCATATGTCTGCCTTATTTTATGGTTCTAGTTGGATTAAAAACTAAGTTACAAAAAATTGCTAATATTGAAGCTCATCTTCTGAGTCTGGCTCACAACTTTTTGAAGGTTGTCTTTTAATACTGATTATCAAGTCAATGGTTAATATTTTTGTCAAACATTGAAGAACTGAAGTTAGTACATGGTATTTACCAATTACTGATTCCAAACCTGCCTGACAGTTTATCATGGGTTGATCAGTTTGCAGTGTGGGGAGAGTTCTCAAAAATACTTGTGGGAAACTGTCATATCCTTTCTTCTGTTTATAAAGGATTTGGGGAATGCCTAAAAGTGCATTGGCTATTAACTTACTAACCATGATTTCTTCTAACCGCTGACATTTTTTGGCATAGTTGATAAGGTAGTAATGTAGTAAGATCTCAAAACTCCCACCCACAGGCAAAACACAACCGGCTGGTATAGATGAACAGCAACTCTGTGAAATGCATGTAGTTTCTAGCGATTTATATTTCACTGGTAATATGCTCCCCTTTCCAGCACTATTTGTGACCTGGAAATTTTCATAAGAAACTTCTATTCTAGTGTTTTCTGTTATAGAATTCCTAGTGGAATTATTCTCAATTAGTTCACTGTCATCAGTTACCCTTTTATTTTCAGGAGGCAAACACTTCCATATTTCATCTGTTTGGACTGTATCTGTTGGCATCATTTTTGGTGCTGAAAATGAAATGTGTGTTTCTAATTCAACAGTTGAAACTGGCAAGTTTGAGTGTATTTTTAAATACTGAGTTTTTTCCAATTCATCATTGTTCTTTATACCTGTGCCTTGATAAGGTTTACGTATAGGGTGATTACAAATTCTGAGTAACTGATTACTCTTTCTACTATTTTTATAAAGAGGAGGACTTAATGTGTCACTTTGGGCATTGACTTTTTTAACATAATTTAGATCAAAGTCTTTAAATAACTGCTGAAGCATTTTAAATGCTCCATATAAAGCACTTTCATGTTGTTCAACAAGACCCTGCACTGGTCCACAAAGAATTATACAGTGTGGCACAAATTTACATGTACTAATTAGACCAAGATGAACGTATCTTTTGGATCTAAGGATAAGACGTTTACAAAATTTCACCAAAGCAGTGTTGGAAATTTCACACTGTAAATAGGCCTGTGGAAACACAAATGGGGAAAAACTGATGATCCTTTGGATAAAAGAAACTTCCTCTGATGATAAACAGTCCACAACTGATATGCCACTCAGTCTTGCATAATAAATAACTAAATCTGACTGTTTCACACTAGACAGAAGCAATTTTACATTTTGACTAAGTAAATGTTTCATTATTGATTTTGTTCTTTCCATAATCCAAATCTGAGATGTCTGAAACTGTGCTTCTGAGTTTAGAACAAACTCTGACCCAGAAGTTGAAAAAAGAGGCTGAATGATTTCTCTTACTATGGCTACTCGCATGTCACCATCTGCTGGGCAGTAAACAGAAAAATCTCTGTGAAGCACAAGACCATCTATGATCTTAGACTCTGACACAGGGAGGCCAGTGACACTGACATTCAACTCTACAAAACAGTCATTCACTAACTCAAAAACTTCCGTCCCACTTTCCGAAGTCATACACTTGAAAAAGTAGTCACACATTAATTGTGAAATAAACTTGTGATTATTTCTTCCCACTCTTCCACAAAAGTATGCATCTAAGAGTAATTCTAAGGAGCTCCTACACAATGTTCTCTCTTTAGCAGATGAAGAAAAGATGGATAAAAAGTGTCTACTTAAGTACTGGTCCATAATATAGTCTAGAACGTGTGTCTGAAACGTTAATAGAGCCTGAGAAATAAATTTCCACTGACAACAAGTTTTCCAACGTCTTTCAAAGGTCTGAAAATTTTCAGGAATCAATGAATCCTTTTCTGTGATTGCACGAAGTCCTCTGAGTAAATGGCAAAGAAATATAATAAATGTTTTAGCACCATCTCCTGTCTTTTTTAGATGACTGGAAACACACGCCACTATTATCCTGCACCAAGAGACAGAGAAGCAGACAGGGGAAAAAAAAAAAGTCAGATTTTTCTGGGAACAGGTTTCCTACATGGAATCGAGTTAAAACTATCAGCTACAGACTAAAGAAAGAATTTTGTCCTTTTGATATATAGTCTTAGTTTTCTTTCTTTCTTTCCTTTCCAATATACTTTGTTACATTCTTAAGATTCTAGGAAGGCGAGGAATGAGCAGTCTGAAATTTTGGAATTCAGTAATATTCCTTGCGCAGCACTCTAACCCCCTGTACGTGTTGGTGTCCCCAGAGGTCGTTTTCCCGCGCACAGAGCCTCGGGAAGGGACAAGAGATTCAGGGAGACTATCGGGTGCGTACTGGGTGGCGGGCAAAGTGTAGGACTCCGGTACCTGGCTACTGGATGGTTTAACTGCAGGGCCTGCAGGAGGCGGCCTCCATCCCGGCTGAGCAGCACCTCGCCGGTGGGCTTCGTACACAAAACCTGTCGTCCCTCGGGCCCCACGCAGCGGCTCACAATGGCCTCCAGCACCTCGGCCACCTGCAGCGCCGTCTTTACAGACCCCGCCACGGCCATTGAACTTCTTTCACTTGACGGCCGTCGACACACTAGCACCAACCAAAAGCGCCCAGCGCGGCCGGAAACGGAAGAGGTGGGGAGTACACCGGAAGCAGGCACTGAACCGGAAGGTTGGGAAGTCCCGCCTCGCTTCAGAAGCTAACGCGATAGGAAGCTAGCTCCCGTGCTTCGCGAGTTGGGCGGGGCGGGCGAGGCACCTACCGCGATAGAGGCTGGCGCTCACCAGGACCTGTTCCTGGCCGGAACCATAAAAGCACACCCCC
>NW_004524580.1:3566312-3593965 GCF_000260255.1 Octodon degus
AGGGCTTGTGTGAAGGAAGGAATGGGCCGTGGGTAGAATTCAGCTGGCTTCCAGACCTCGGTGGAAGCCACTTGTTTGGTGGCAGAAACTTTTGCCTTGGGTTCACGCGTAGTCTGATTAAACCCTGCAGTTTGCTTTCATGAAAAGTTCTAAATCGAGAGTCAAATGGGGGAGGCCTGGCTAAAGCCAAGAATTTCAGAATTTCTTGTGGAGGGGGATTTGCCACATGTTCTGAGCTGAGGTTATCACAAATCCTGGCTACCACAGTTTAGCCAGATTTTCTTACCAGTTTAGCTAAAATAATAGGTATGACTACTCAAACCCACTAGTCACATTGATGTGCAATAGTATCTTTTGGGCCTACACTGTGATTCAGTCCAAAACACAGGGTGGGGTTTGATTTAAAGAGAATAAATTCATTATAAGGGTTATGTTTCTTCTAAGAATGCTTGATAGGTCAGGATTCAAAGTTTCTGAATCCAAAGAGTTTGGATTCAGACATGAGTTGGTTCTGCCATTTAGTCATTCATGATATTCAGCAAATCCCTTGTTTTGCTTTTCTCTTCTTTAAAGGAAATATCTGGAAGTTTTGAAGGGATGGAGAATGTTTACAAAGAATTCTACATACTTCCTAGCATAGAGTTAACAGTCAACTGTAGGATGTCTACTGTAGGATCACCACTCGCCTGGCCGATTATACCTGATAGAAGGGGCTAGTTTGTAGGACACAGAAAATCTCATTAGCATAATGGCACAATACACAATGCTTTAATAGAGTTTTTTTTTAAAAAAGACCAATATTGGCAGGAAAATAATGGAGAGAGGTTTCACTGAGGTGTGTTTTCTTTATTCCAGATTCCTATGCACAGGATAGGTGCAAACTGCTGACTCTCCCCTCCCTATGTCCCCTCTCCTATTCATAATGTAAAGTCAAGGACATAAGTAGTACTTGGACTTTGAGGGGAGAATAACTATGAGAAGAGGGAGGAGGAAAACCCGAGTGGAATGACTTCTTGGAACACATCTAATGTTGATTGACTATAGACTACTTGGTGATTTGATTTTTTTTTTTTTTTTTTTTTTTTTTTTTTTTTTTTTTTTTTTTTTTTTTTTTTTTTTTTTTGTGCAGTACGGGGATTGAACTCAGGATCTTGTGCTTGCCAGACAAGTGCTTATTCTGCTGAGCTATCTCCCCCGCCCTACTACTAGGTGATTTGAAAGGAAAACTTTCATACAAGTTTGGTATATATGGTTTGCTTAATAATAAAGTCCATTTATTTCTGGTTCTATTCATTATAAGGGTTATGTTTCTTCAATATAGATTCAAGCAATTACATTCCAGATAAGTATAAATGAAGTATTACAATAAGGGATTTATTTAAATGTATCATGCAGATAGACATGGATTCAAACTTGAGTTTTTACGCTTCTAAGAATATGCTTGATAGGTCAGGATTCAAAGCTTCCCAGGCACCTTGCCCCAAACACTTTCCTTGGTTTCCCAGGCACCCTGCCCCCAAACTCTCTCCCCCTTAGCCCCATGAACAGCTAAACCCAAAATGGCATAACAGGTCCACCTGACTTTGACCTAGGCAAGCAACCACAGAAACTCTTTTTTAACATTAAAATCCCCCATAGACCAGTAGCCCTGCCAAGGTTAGCTCTCCCTTAGCTGTTCCAGTTCACATGCACCCTCCCCACTCCTTAAAAACCCTGTGCCTTGCTTTGTTTGCTGCTGTCTTGGTCCACTAGACAGCCAGCCTGCTTGCTGCCCCCAATTTACTTGCCTCAGAATGGTCTGGTTGATGGCGTGGCTTTGTATCTAACAGTACTATTGCATATGTTGGGTAGATTATGAAGTTCTTTAACTTCTGTATCTCAGATACTTCATGTATAAAATCTAGATAACTTCAACTTAAAGATATTAGGAAGATTCAAGAAGAATGAATATATAGCTGAGTGTGGTGGTGCACACCTGTAATCCCAGAACTTACTGAGTGGCTGAGACAAGAGGATTGATGTGAGTTTGAGGCCAACCTGGACCACATAAATGAGTTCAAGACAACCCTGCACTACATAGCAAGACCCTGTCTTTAAAAGAAAAAAGAATATAAAGTATAAAGTAAAAGAGGTGATCAAAAGTGTTTACATTTTTAAAAATTACAGTAAAAGATATATTGCCAGGAATGATAGGATAAGTATGTTCAAATCTGAAGCAAGGGGGAAACTTTTAGGGGGATTAGTGACATTTTACTGTATTTTATTTTAAAATTTAAATATTAACCATACTTTTTCATCACTTCTCATCAATCAACTATTAAAGGAAATTTCTGTCAAATAAAAACATCACAATCTTTTTATCCCCCTTATTCACCATACCATTGTGTGATTTCTGACATTTCTGCAAAGTCAGGATGACCACCAAAGGTCAACATTTTGAATGGATTCAGGACAATGAGGCCATTATGACAGCACAACTGAATATACTCAAGAAAAGAGGACTTCAGGGTTGCTTGAGAAAGTGGCATGAATAAGTGTTTGAAGCAAGGAGAGTATTTGGAGAGAGACTGATGGTAATATGTCTTTACAGTAATAAAAATTGTAAAACTTAAACATTCACTTGTTTGACCACACCTCATAAAATATACATTAGGGATTCTATTAAATCTCTTCCAAAAGTTCTCATGTTTTGCAGTTTTCCCAACAAAATAAGGGAAAAAAACGAGGATAAAATTATTTACCATGTTAAGTCATTTGACAGTTTGCTGTTTTTAAAAATTTTATTTAGAATTCCTACTTGTAGAAGTTAGCATAAGTTTACAGATCATTAGAAAAATTCAATGCTTTTCTCTCTGCAAACATTTATAACAGGTTAGGAATAACAGATTAGAAATGTAATACATTACAAAACGGTAGCCTATGACTATCTGTACATTTACTATGCACCTTAATGAAAAGAATTCAACATACTTACACTGTAGATAACATAATTTTAGTCTATCATACAAAACTGACCAGTGGTAGTGCTTGAATTTAAAAATGGCCATTAAACAGGGTATTTAAACTTAAATGTATAATTAGCATGCCAAAAAAGTGAAAAAAAAATTCAGTTGAAGTTTTGTGACTCATCAGTTCAAATATTTCATGGTATTTTTCTTTAAGTGAAAAATTTCCATATTGTAATACTAAGACAATTACTACATGATAAATGCAGAAAGAAATTTTCTACATGTTTTAGAAAGTACATTCACATTCATTTTGTCATGAGTTTCTTGTGGCTCTTCAAAATATGTTAATCTTATTAATAAGACACTGGTCCTGTATAATATTAACAGTCCACCCTCAGTTAAAAAACTGTAACAAAAATAGTATGTTAAGAGTAAGAAAAAAGTAAATTAAATATACTGAATTCACATAATAGGTACAACAAAACAAAACTAAATTACATAATTGTGGCAGGTTATACATTTTAAAGAACCTTTTTTTTTTACACTTACTCAAATAAGATAGAAGTTCAAATGTAAACTTACTCATTTCTGTAGGGTTCCCTTATTGGTTTAAATTGCACAATTTTACATAAATGTTAATATTTTATTACTATACATTTAACATAATTCAAAATGATCTGCAGTCTCATGTATGGCTCATCAATGATGCCATCATTACTGTATTTTTTTAAAAACCCTATTCATTGCTCATTAGAAATGCTAAACAATGGAAAAATGCAATTTTATACATTTGTGTTCTTAAATGTGGATGAAGGTATTCTTCAAAAAGTTAAAACTGCCTTCCACAAAGTTTTGTGTATATGGCACAAGTTGACACCCAAACAGTGTGAATTCCATCAAAAAGGCACTGTTTACAATGCTCAGAATAATCTGACATATCTACTTCAATGTCTCAGAGAGTAAGAATATATTTGAAATAGTATGTAAATAGACAAAACCTTATAAAAGTACAGCATTACTGTTTAAATATATTTTACCTATATAAAAGGAAATAAAGTGACAAAGAGAAATGACCCTTTTATGACAAGTAAGCCTATAAACACTGAATCATACTGTAATTCTGTAACAGAAAAATGACAATATTTTCTTAAAGGCACAAAAGCATGAGTATTACATGAAGGTTGTATTTCACAAGGCCAACTTTTCAATGGAATGCAGCTGTCAACTGAACTGTGACAAAGGTTACACTGTACCTTTACAAGCGATAAAAAAGTACTGACATTAAATAAAGTAAAACATCTATTGCTGTTACTTAATATTTCACATGCCCCATTGTTTCTTCTTAGCCAGCAACATCGCACTAAGAGGTAAGTGAAGACAGTACATTTAACAATAAAAAAATGTACATGTCAATAACTATTACTCATCTAAATTTTCATGTGAGAATTTTTTTGATAAGGTCATAAATCCTAGAAACCATCATGAGGATCTGGGATAGTTGGGAATAGTAAATCACACTATCAATCCATGTGTAAAGGAAGATTATGCTCAGGTAGGGAACATTCAAAGTCAAAAACTTATGGCTCAATACAAAGTTATGTGTTTTAGATTTACATACTGAAACTAATATAAGCACTGATCTAAAATTAAGCCACCAATTCCTGAGTTTTATGTTCAGTTTGTAGGAAGTTATATAACTAAAAGTATAAGAGGATTATTAGATTAGATATATGCTTTCAGTGTAGAAGAAACAGTCATAAATAATCCTGCTGTTTATTTTTTGACTTCTGGCTAAAAACCCATAATATGTACCCAAGAAAAAAATCTAAAAAAATAAAGCAAATATTACTTTTCCAGCCTCAGAAGATATCCATACAAATGAAACACTACTCAGACCAAATAATAGCACACAAGTGGATAAGACCAATACCCTAAGGCAGGTCACCTAGAAAAACTGAAGTTTTCAGGGTTTGGAGATGAAATGGATTTTGTGATCAGCCAATCAAGTTATATATAACATAAGTTAGTACTAATTTAAACCATAAAAAGTAAAAATATACAGTATTTACAAAATATGCAATGAGCAGTCAGTAATTGAATATGAATACAAAAAATATATTGACAAATATGAAATATAATCCAAAAATCCACCTGTTTGAAGATGTTCATGAAAATACTGGTTACAATTATATCTTATTTATGCTGTTATCAACGTAAAATTATTTTTACTTGTACACATGGAACATAGCATTATTTTGCTAACACATGGAAAATAGCTCTTACTATAATCCTACGGATACTTAAGATAGCAATATGAGGAAGAAAAATCAGATATTATCATTTTCAGTTTTGCACAACTTAGCAGTCATCCTTTGATTTCATATTTATCATAGCATGAAGAATGGACTATAAGGATGGACTATAATTTCATTATTGTCTCTTCTGTGAGATGGCAGATGTAACTGGAGCAATTACTCTGATTTTCATTTTCAAAATTATTTCAAAATCCTACCTTCAGGATGCAAAGATATACTTTAGAACAAAATATTCCTAAACTTTACAATTTTTTCAAAACTCTACATTCAAGAACTGTATGTATGTGAAAACACAACATCAAAAAGTTAAACTGAATAGAATAAGCACTTGCCTGGCAAGCGCAAGGGCCTGAGTTAAATCCCCAGTTCTGCCAAAGGAAAAAAAAAAAAGAAATTAAACTGAAGATAATATGAAAAAAAAAAAAAAAAAAGTAGGAAAAAACTTTGCTTCACCTTGAAGAAAAAGTAACTTAAAGAACTGTGGCTTTTCCCACAGAATGAAATTCTAAGAACAAAAGGGGATAATAAACAACTGAACTTCAGAACTGGATACTGTTAGATACCAAAGGATTGCACAGATTAAGGCAATCAATTTTAATACGCACATAAAAGGCATCACCCAGTGTCTTATCACCATGCTTTTAGTTTCTGAGATGAAATATTGGTTATTACATTTTCTATTCTACTTATTTGTTTGACACACTAGGGTCTAAACGGTAGATAAATGTTTCTCATAAAGAAAAAACATGAAGTATCAGTATTTTATATGTCCTATAAACATCTCTAGAATTTGGCCTATACTGACTTAAAGTGAGGAAAAAAACATCAATTTTGACCTCTTTTCAACAAGTACTTACGGTGGTATAATTAATAGGTGCAAGTACTGCACACCAGTTTATGTTGATATACACATAAGTACCTATATACCTGTTCCTACAAATATTAAATTAAATTATAGGGATTAAAATTTTTTTGTGTAAATTAAAAAAAATTTTCTACTTCTTTGTTTCAATATATTAATTTTGAACATCTGTCCTTTTCCTTTTTCTTTGCTGTTTTTAAGAAGACAATTGAGCTGGGTATTTGGAAATGATTTTATAATACAGGGTATTTTATTTATAATATGCCTACCATTATATCATTTCCCAGTCTGTAATTCTTTCATAAAATTTTGTGCCTGGTTATAAAGAAAGTAGATTACTGTACATATATTTATAAGATTGATAGCATTTCTTTTTCTTTTTTTTTTTTTACAAACAATGCTAACATTCTATCCTAGAACATACTATAGAATACAAAGACTACTATCAGGTAAGAGTACGTTAGAGACACTGTGTATACACGTGGATTTACTATACTCACATGTAGACACATTCTCACAAAAGCTAAAAATGTCCTGGCACTTCACACGTAGCTCACTTTAACAAGATTGGATAGCTCTTGTTTCAGGTTAAAGATAAAAGATATGAAAGGTAGACACCACTACATTTATTCCTTAATTTCTTGTTTTAGAAATATTGTGATATTTTAACAGGACCAAACCAGCTTGAACACTGGTCCCAGGCCAAATTTGATCTTTCTAGTTCATTGACCTAACTGTGGAGAACTTCTACTTGAACATGAAGTTTATTGTCACTTGAAGTAAAATCAGGAGAAAAATGATGAAGTAGTCTTTTTGCTGCAGAAAATAATCTGTTGCAGGTGTGCTTGAAACCAAATGATTTCGAAGAGCCATAATATTCCTATAAAAATAAACAACAATAAATTTTATAATTTTCCAGAAATGTTAGTACAAAACTCACAGTTTGATACAGTCACAAAACATTTCATTACATTATCGAACTACTTTAATCAGTTACTAAACAACCAATGACCTGATTATGCTACAGGAAGCCTTTCTTAGGCTTTGTCTATATACATAAAGATAAGCATTCAACACAACTGTCAAACTTTGATGATACAGAAACATAACACCTACGTTAAAAGAAAAATTGTGCTTCTTAGTTGGCTCACTAAAGTTCTTTTATTTTTACTTTAGGGTGATGGGATGGGAGTAAAAGGAAAAAGCCAGGAATAAAAGAAGTCCAGCCTGGGTAAGTTTATGACTGAGAGAGACCTTATTTCAAAATAAAAAAGGACTGGGAATGTAGTTCAGTGTGAAGGCCTTGGGTCCAATCCCAAAAGGGTTGGGTGGAAAGAAAGGTAAAACAAGTAAGATAATTAATTTAGGAATATAAATTTGAAAACTTAAACACTACAAAAAGCTAGTTTTAGCCATGGAATAGGATTAAGATTCCTCTTCCAATCTCAGTATTAACAACATTTAGTTGCTGGAGCAGGAGGTGGTGTGTGTAAGGGAGCATCTGGGACTCTTTAAAGAGGAGCATGCAGAGGTCTCAGGGCATTATTTCCATATTTTAACAACTAGTACACTCCAGTTTAATATCAGCCATGTTCAAAGGATAGTACAAAAGCAACTTGGCAACTTTCTCAGAAACAACCCCACCTTCACACTCAATCTACTTGCCTTCCCACTATGCTTCTCCTTTTCTCTCAGCATTACAATACTTGAGTAATTTCATAATTTTCAGACACCAAATGGTAGAGACAAAGGTTTTAGACTAGCAATGGTATAAAACTGCAAAATTTGCTCAAGCATGGTAGTGCATGCCTATAATTCCAGCACCCTGGGAGGGGAGGCAGGAGGACCACAAGTTTAAGCCCAACTTGGGTAACTAAGAAACTTAGCAAAAAAAGAAGTAAAGTTTGTGTAGGATTTTCTACATAACAGGTATTGTCAGCATATATTACCTTTTAATTTCTTCCTGTGTTTGTTTTATAGATTCAATGGAACTCTGAATGTCTCCCAATTCTATCCCTTTCTTTCTTCGTGTATTTGGCTTTATAGATTGAGCTAAAAGACATTTAAAATGTAAGTTACAATCATAAAAATCTACAATTAATGATTCTTGTACAATACAAATTTTCATAGGCATCATGCTATTTACTCTTACAGTAAAAAGTAAGCTGTTTTTACTAGTCTGTGATTTCCAGACCCTACTAACGTACTCAAGGAATATGAAGCTTTTTGAAGCACGAAATTGACTTCAAAGCTCAAAATTATATTTTCTGAATTCAGTCAATGTAACTTATTGGTGTTCAGAGCCTAACAAGGCTTAAGGGCACAATTTTACTGTGGTTCTTATCTGTATGTCTCCCATTTTTTCTGCTCCCACATCTTTACCAGTGGCCTGTTCATACAATTCATCTATGACCTAGAATAGCTTTTAAATTCTATCCCTGCCTCTACCAAAACTCTTACATTATCATCTTTGGTTAATTTTTTCATAATTCTACTGAGAGACAATGAGATAGTTTCAAAACCAATTAGTAGCACAGTTTCAATAATTAATACATTGCATATTGTTGTCTTCTTAGTGGTTATTCATAGTACAAGATGCAGACATGATATCCTGTCCATAAATACTATTAGCAGAAATCTATTCATTGAATTAAGAGAAAGTAGCTGTATATGTATCTTATTTTGAATATACAGATACAAAATGGTCCTTCATTTGTATCCCTTTTTTGTCTTTGTCAGAGATAGGTATTCCATTGTCATTTAAATATTGTAAGTGTGTGAATTCAGCAAAATATTCCAATATAGTCCAGTAGTCCATAACAGTAGTGGGTTATCTGTAGGACTGGCAAAGTCAGAAGTTGTTGACTTGAGCCTTTTACAGCTCAGTATATTAATATGGCTTTACTTTTATACTTCGTGTTTACAATTTTCTGCTGCATTGTTAAGACCAAGCTAAAGCAAGACTTATATAACAAGAAAAGTAACTTTTTTTTTTTTTTTTTTTAACCAGGGATTGAACTCAGGCCCTCGTGCTTGCCAGGGAAGCACTTATTCTACTAAGCCTTCTTCCCGGCACCCTGGAAATGTAACTTTTGTATCTGACAAGGTCAGACAAATCCCCTCAGGATTTATCCTGAAATCCTGTACTGCAGTTTGTAGATCCTTTGTCAGTGTTAATCATGTGGATGAGTCACGGCCATTGCTTGACCAATTTGCTCTCTGTGAAAGCCTGAGAGAATATTTTCTCTCCATGTGACTCTCCTTAGGCACACTCTACATCATCAATCACTTTCCCCTATGGCCCCATAATCTACTTGATCAGAAAATTTGGGACGCAACTGAGTTACATGATGTTACAGTACAGTTTCTCCTATGTCCTGAGTCCTCCCTGACCTTGAAAGGCTAGGGCCAAAATGTTGGCTGACCGTGCAGCCCTTCTTTTTCTCTAATTTTTGGTCTGCAAACTTAAGTTGTTAATCCTCCAGAAGAGAAGCTTATTATTATTACCCCACAACATAGGCAGTTGAGCTTAACCTCACTATCTGTCTGGATATCAAACATCTTAGACATAACATGGAACAGGTATTTTTCATCAAGCATTGGTATGTTAAACTATAAGTCCCTACAGAATATGAAAAAAAGAAAATTAAAAAATATTCTACAAAATAGGAATAAACAATTACATATTTTTACACAGAAATCTAGAAATCAAACTGTATACAGCATTATAGCAGGACAGTCCTATGACTTTTTCTTTACTGTTGTTTTCATTTATTACCCTTTTTTGTTTTAAACAAACATTTACTTGAGAGACAGTATGGTAATAATTGGTATGTCATGACAAACAGTACATATTTAGAAGATCAGAATGACAGGCATTCCAAGCATGACCCTAGTATTACTATATTGCTATCTTCAGTGCAGATGCTTAGTTCACAGGTATCAGCATATATAGTCAGGATGAGAATCCTACCAATTAACTGCCAGTTTCAAAACCCTACTGAACATTCTCAGGATCATTGCCTCACCCATCTTGTGCATATAAATGTATGGCTTTTCCCCTGTCATGTTTCCTAGCTTTTCTCCTTGCCGTCTCTTCGTTCTCTAATCCTTAAGTTCTCAATTTTCTTTTAATTATACCTTTCTAGTTTTATTTCTTCTTTTGAGTTCTTACACTAGGGAGACTATATGATATTTACACATGTAGGTCTGGTTTACTTATGAGTATATTTTCAAGTGGCAGCCACTTAAATATAAAGGCTTTGAGTTTATTATTCTTTATTGCGAGTAACACTCCATTGTATAAAAAACCCACATCTTTTCATCCATTCCTCAGGTGACAGGCATCTTGGTTGTTCCCAAGATTTGGCTACTACAAATTGTGCTGCTATAAACATAGGTGCACATATATCACTATGATATGATATTTTCAGCTCCTCTGGGAAAATTCCCAGTAGGGGGACAGCTGGTTTGAATGGGATTTCCAGTACTAGTTTTTTAAGGATTCTCCACACTGATTTCCATAATGGTTGCACCAGTCTACATTCCCACCAGCTGTGGAGAAGGGGTCCTTTTTCCACAGCCTCTCCAAAATTCGTTGTCAGTTGATTTCTTTATGATAGCTATTCTTTCTGGGGTGAGATGGTATCTCACTCAGTGTTGTTTTAATTTGCATTTCATGGATGGCTAGTGATGTGGAGCATTTTTTCGCTTCTTTAATTTCATCCTCTGAGAAGTGTGTGTTCATCTCAGATGCCCATTTCTGGACTGGGTCTTTAAATTTTGGGGCCCTAGTGTTTTTTATAAATTCTAGAGAGAAGACCTTTGTCTGAGTGTTTATTAGTTAAGATTTTTTCCAAATTTGTGGGTTGTCTCTTCACTTTGTTGGTAATTTCTTTTGACATGAAAAAACTTCTCAGTAAGAGCAGATCCCAGTTGATAATTCTTTCAAGTATTACCTGTGTGATTTGATTTTTGTTCATGAAGTCTTTGCCAATCCCTATGTCTTCAAGAGTTCCTCCTATTTTCTCTTCTAGGAGATTTAGTGTTTCTGTTTTAATGTTTAGATCTTTAATCCATTTTGACTTTAGTTTAGTGCATGGTGATAGACCTGGGTCAGGTTTTAGTTTTCAGCATGTAGAGAGTCAGTTTTTCCAACACCACTTGTTAAAGAGGCTATCTTTCTTCCAGTAAGCATGTTTGGCCCTTTGTCAAAGACAAGGTGGCTGAGTGTGTTCATAGAGGCTTCTGTGTCTTCTAATTTATTCCACTGATCCTCAGGTCTATTTTGTTGCCAATACCATGCTGATTTTATCATAGTAGCTCTGTAGTATAATTTCAAGTCAGGAATTGTAATACTTCCTGCCTTCTTTTTGTTGCCCAGGATTGTCTTTGCTATTCTAGGTCTTTTCTGGTTCCAAATAAATTTTAGGAATGATTTCTCTAGGTCTGTGAGGTATGTTGTTGGTAGTGTGATTTGAATTGCACTGAATCTGTACAGCAATTTTGTGAGTATGGCCATCTTCACAATGTTGGTTCTTCCTATCCAGGAGCAGAGAATATCTTTCCATTTTCTGAAATCCTCTATGATCTCTTTTTTCAAAGTACTGTAATTTTTCTTGAAAAGATCTTTGACTTCTTTAGTTAGGTTAATTCCAAGGTATTTCATTTTCCTTGGTGCTACTGTAAAAAGTACTGTTTCTCTAATTTCCCTCTCAGTGTGTTTGTTATCCGTGTAGAGGGATGTTATTGACTTCTGGGTATTGACTTTGTATCCTGCAATGCTACTAAATCTGTGTATCAATCCTAGTAGCTTCTTGGTGGAGGTTTTTGGATCTTCCAAGTAAAGTATCATGTCATCTGTGAATAATGATAGTTTTCTTTACCTATTCTTACTCCTTTTATTTCTCCCTCTTTTCCAATGGCTCTAAGCTAATGATTCCAGAACTATATTGAATAGGAGTGGTGGTCTTGAGTTATTTTGAAAAAAACATTTCTATATAGTGGAGAGTTTTCAAAATGATTCACCTTCACTTCCAGATGAGTCCTGGATATCAGGTTCTGGGGACGAATAGCCTTTTGCCACTTTCTTCTGTTGCCTTGGTGGCTTATGTTTTATTTTGGGGACACTAACCTGTAAAAAAATCATACTGTTATGTGAGTTTGCATTATAACTTGTAATTAAAGACTACTGTTATACAAATATCAACACTGTTCATGGGCGTACTATTTAGAAATAAAAGCATTTTTGTTTTTTTGAGGTTTTGCTATATAGTTCAAGTTGGCCTTGCACTCACTACATAGTGCAGGTTGGCCTCAAACTTGGGGTGATCCTCTTGCTCCAGCCTGAGTGCTAGTATTACTAATGGGAATGTGCCACCACATCTACTTAGAGGTATTTTTAAGAACACACAAATATAAATATGTAACCATAGTCAAGTGATATAACTGCATGTTGTAACTCCACTAGCATACTAAATAAAGTGCCATAAAATCATGTTATCTTTTTTTTTTTTTTTCATTTAGTGCAGGGTCTACACGGTCTCATTACTAGATCAGACTTGTGGTGATTCTCTTGTTTTCAGCTTCCCAACCACTGGGATTACATGCGCGTGCCACCATGCCCAGTCTCAATCACCATATCAGCGTTTTCCAGGGGTGGGGCCTGCATGGCAGGCTGGGGACTCAACCTCCAACCCCTGTGTCTGCTTAAGTAGGCACTTTAATCTGCTGAGCTATCTGGCCGGCCCTAAATCATCTTATTTTGTTCTCAATGTTAAAACAATGATACTGCATCTTTAACAAAAGTTTGATTATTTTTTCAATAATATCCATGTAATTCACAAGGTATATTATAATAAAAACAGTAATGGTATTTTGCAGAGCATATGAAAAGTTATTGAAAGCAAATATACAATCATATACACAAGGTGCAAACTCATCAAGTAGGGCTAAATTATCCTTAAAATAATAAATGTTAAACTCTATCAGTAGGTTTGTAATTCTGGTCATCAGTCCTACAGATGCAAGAAACTAGCATTAGAACAGTGAGATAATCTTATTCAGGATCAAGTAGGGGTTACAAGTATTAAATTTTGTAAAACTTTATAAATGTATTTCAAAAAGTTTATATTAATGTAATAAACAGGTAGATTCTGGATTCAGCTTATGATGTCTCAGAATCTTTTAAGATACAGACTAGAAATCCACATTTTTAGAGTAGGTTTGAATTGGAGAGTCATGAGGAGCAATGAGAACCTATTCAAAATCAGAAGTCAGTAAAGATTTATACAGACTCATTGTGATTAGTAAAGTTTATCTTTAGGAACAAATACAGATGTTTCATGTCTGTTTTAGATTGTTAAAAGAACACATGCAATTAAAATTTTTTTTTCACATTTTATGGCATATATACTATAAATATTGTATCTTGGAGCAAATCTTCAGCATCCTTTTTAAACTGAGACAGGGTCTCACTAAGTTGCTCAGGCTGGCCTTGAATTTGTGATCCTCTTGCCTCAGCCTCCTGAGGAGCTGGAATTACATATGTGTTGTTCTTATTACAGCTTGTAAAGTTATAGGGTGAATTTGTTCATTAGTTATAGTAGCTTTTTTGTGATTGCTTGGCATTTTTTACATATAAGATTATGTATCTGTTAATATGGGTATGTAATGAGTGGCTTCCCTTTTACTGCTTTATTATTCCTTCTAGCTTTTACAGTCAGTCTTAGTGTGGGTCTTTGAGGTTACCCTACTTAGAGATTGTTAAGCTTTTTGGATTTATAGACTCATATCTTTCATTAAATTTGGGAGACTTCTTTCCTCAAATATTTACCCATTTTCTCTCTTCTCCTTTGGGAGAAATGATGACCCACTGATAAGTGTACCTCAGGTCCTTTAGGCTCTGTTCATTTTTCTTTCTGCTCCTCAGATTACAGAACTGTTTTATCTCTAAATCTGCTGATTCTGTCTTGTGCTTACTCTAACTTGCTGCTGAATTTCTTTACTGAATTTTTCAGCTCTATAATTTGTTTGTAGTAAGACTCAGTAATGTAGGCCTCATCCCAGCCACTCAGGAGCCTGAGGCTGGAGGATTGTAAATGTAAATGTAAGGCCACTGAGAAATTTAAGACACTCTCTTTCAGAATAACAATTAAGCCAGATGTGGTAGTGCACACCTGTAATCTCAGCACTTGTGAGGCTCCCGCAGGAAGATCACTGGGAGTTTGAAGCCAGCCTGGGCTACATGGTGAGACCCTTCTCAAAACAAAAGCAAAAAATAAATATATAAATTAAAAAATTAAGAAAAATAGCTAATGAAACAGCTTGCTGGTATAGTGCTTGCCCAGCATGTGCAAGATTCTGGGCTCAATCCCCAGGACTGAAGTTTTGTTTGGTTTCTTTGTATAATGTCTCTTTATTGCTATTCTCAGAGATGAATGACTTACATGAGGCCTGTATGTAGCATGTACCCTCACAGATTGGTGTATACATGATTTGTAAATATGATCTGCTGTGCTCTCTTGAGAACCATGCTGGGAGAAGTAAGGGCCAGTAAAATGTACCATCTTCCTATTGCTTTTGTTCTTTTGGAGAAAGCCCTTGCTATATTGTTTAGCCTGGCACTGAACTCAGTATGCAACACAGGCTGGTCTCAAACTCATGGTGATCCTTCTGCCTCAGCCTCCCAAGTGTTGGGATCACAAGTGCGCACCACAATACCTAGCTTTCCTATTGTTTTTAAGTCAACATTTTCTTTCTTTTAAAGAGAATTTTTAAAAAAACAATAAAAATTATACAGTTATAGCAGTCCTTTGCTTTTGCAAATCTCTCACTGTTTTCCATAGTTTGGATAAATTTTGTTTTCATGTCTTTTGCTTTTTTCCTGATATTTTTTGGAGTGAGAATTTGAAGCTGCCTACTCTGCCAATTTGATTCCTGAAAACGTTAAAATTTTGAAAACATATTTTAAATACTGATTGCTTATGAGATATAGTTAATTTATTATTACATACCATTGGAGTGCGATGTTTAACTTTGGTCTGGATAACACCATCTTTTTCAAACTGTATCATATCATTAAGTGGGTCCCATGGTCGAGTACTAAATAAATGAATAAGCAAGCATTTGTTTAATGACAGAGAAACTTAAAGTTTCTATTGTAAAATAGATTTTCATTAATAAGCACAGTTCTAATATTAAGATTTGCACATACCTGATCCTACTCTCCTGATCCTTATTTTATAGGCTATCAGAGTCAAGTTTATAACAAATGGCACATCAGGTTTAAACTTTCACACCAATGTTACGGTAACTAACAAATATTCTAGAAATGAAGGCAACAAATGTTGCTAAGGTATTATTTGAAATAAACTCATTTTAACTACTTACTCTGAAAATTTGTAATGCCATTCTCCTGTGAGTGGGTCTGATTCAAATAACTTGCAAGCCCACTCCTCGTTTTTTGTTTTCCGATCTCTGGCAGCTTGTCTTTGAGCTTCTTCTAAAACGTATTTCTCTTGAGTAGCTTCAGTTTGGTCTTTGGCATTTATGGCTCGAGTTACTCGTTGCCAGAGTCTAATACATGTGCAAAAATAATATTTAAAAACAGTAACAGAAAACCAAATCTACATACAACTGGTCTGAATCTTGAGAGAAAATAATGCACATGTGGATTTCTGGCTTTGATTAAGTGTATGCTCACATGCTCAGGAATGAGTCAACATATTAGAGTCTAGTGCCTTCAGTTGAGAAACACCTGCTCCTGAGTTAAAACTAATTTCTTTTTGGCAAGAGAAATTTATCACATGTGCTTTTAAACATATGGTAGTGAATCTGCTCACTGAAGATGACGGAATGTAGCAAAAGCAAGGCCAAAGGAGTATTTTAACAAGCTCCCCAGGTGATTCTTTTTTTTTGGATTGGAAATTGAATTCAGGACCTTATGCTGCTTGGCACTGAGCTACATCCTTGACCCCCTCATTTAAACTCCTCTGTCCTCATGAAGATCCATGTACAAAGCAGTGCCTCTCAGACTTGGATGCATGAATTATCAACACTTTTAAAACTGGAATCTCTAGGAGCAGGATCAAGCATTAATATATTTTTAAAAAATATTAAAATGCTGCCAGTATTGGGAACTACTGACTTAACAGAAATGATTCTGAGGAAAATAATTTCCTCCATTACAATCTGGTTTTCTCATTATTAAATGAAAGGATAACAACTACATTCTATCCATCATTGAGAAGGCAACATGTTAAAAGTGAAGTTGGAATCATTAAGATTTGGGTTGAACCCTAAACCTGCCATTTCTCAGTTGGTGTAAAGTTCATGCTAAGTCTCATTTCCTAATCTTTAAGATATGCTGAATTATATCCATATCTTAAAAATTGTTAGACATTTTAGAAAAATAGCTTTGATGGACAGCATCATGTGTTTATGGCTGAAATGGAATTTTGTTTTGTTGGCAGTACTGGTAATCAAATCCAGGGCTTTCACACTGAGCTACATCCCTAGTCCATGTGGTGTTTTTTAAAACTTTGAGAGAGAGGCAGATGAAGTGGAATATGACTGCAATCCTACTACTGAGGAGGCTAAGGCAGCTAGATCACCATGAGCTTGAGATCAGCCTGGACAACATAGTGAGTTCAAGGCCAGCCTGAACTGCATACTAAAGCCCCTTTTTTTTTTTTTTTTTTTTAGTGCAGTTGATGTTTACTGACAACAATACAAAACAGGTTAAGATTAAAGCTGTTATTTTAGAGGAACAGATATCAGTGCAGTTTCCTTCCTAGAGAAAGTATGTACTCATCTCAGATCATGAGACCTAAGAAAAAACAAAGACTAGATTGTCAAGAACCACACAGGGATTACATTTTACCTATTAATAGAAAAAAATGCTAATGGCAAAATGAAAGGTTTAAAAATATCATTGATCTAAGCTCATGCAAGCAAACAAAAGGATAAAATTAATCCTAAGATTTGAGGACACAGGATACAGACATGACTTTTCAAATTTCTGTATCTGTGAAAATTTGTTACTCTCTTCACTATACTTGTACTAAAATCACATGCTTCTTCCTTCTACACCACACAAAGTCAACAGTTATCATCAACAATGCAAAATAACTAGATCTGAACAAGACTTCAAAGTGACTCTGCTCCACCCAAATAAAGAATATTCAATCCAGGATTAATATTCAAGCCAGGATTAATAAACACTTTTTGATTTTAGAGCCAGTTCTTTTTTTTTCTCCTGCCATACAAAATTACTTTGTTCTAAAAAAAAAAAAAAAATCAACCCTGAAGGCATTCGGAGCCCCAAAAAATAAATAAATAAATAAATTAATTAATTAATTAAATTAAATAAATGATAAAAGGTCTTGCTAAGCTGCTAAGTTGTTTGGGTCACAAACTCAAACTTGTGACCCGTCTGCCTCAGCCTCACAGAGGGCTGGGATTACAGGTGTGCACCACCATGTCTGGTTATGAGATGAAATTTTTAGAACTATAGATTTTCCACTTTACAGGTGGAAAAAAGCCTCAATTTTGAGTGCAGAAAGTGCACATAGGCTTGGGCACCCACAAAAGAGAATGACACACAGATGGGAAGATGTGGTGAAGACCAATGTACGCAAAGTGTGTAGCATTTTCTTCCACACAGATCTCCTCTAATACAAAGAGATAAAGTGGGTAAAATATTTTTGATTCAAAAATAAGTGATCTAGCAAGAATTTCATGACTTAAGAACAGAAACTATGGCACCGATTACTGCCCAACTAATTAAATCTTTTGGAAGCCAGCACCTGCAGTGGTATTATTCCTGTGCTTTATAGAATGCATAAAAGCGGGTTCTGTACCACTTCCTTCGCCACACCACATGCTTATACTAGGCTAAAAATAGTTGTTAAGGAGAAACTAGGAATCACTAACAAAAAGAAATACATTAAGTATTAGAAAAGAAAGCAAAAAATAGGTTGTTTTGAGTTACAGACAAGTAAGAGATTTGTATTTATTTGATATTCACATATACAGAATAATGTCAACAGCCCACAAATTATAAACTTTATTTTCTTCCTGTGGTTCAGGGGACTGAACTGGGGCCTCATACATATTAGGAAACTGTTTTTCCAGAGCTACATTCTCAGCCCCCACTCCTTTTTCAAACTTTTGTGACAAGGTTTCCCTGAGTTGCTCAGACTGGCCTTGAACTTGAACTTGCAAACCCTGCCTAAGGCACTGGAGTAGATGAGATACAGGTATGTACCATCATGCCTGGCTACAAATGATAAACTATTTCATTGAAGAAAATGTGACAGCAGAGAATAGTGATCACAATATTAAATTATTAAAAGAACACTGATCTCATAAAGGTAGCTGAAAAATGGTATACTTACTTCTCTGACTCAAAATCATCTTGCTCTTCAAATTTGACAGTGTGCCTTATTAACCTCCATTGCTTAATGTCAGGTGTTGGGTTCCAGAAAACCTCTGAGTTATCGGTCTTTTTGTCATTAATAAAAACTTCACTATCCTATATTTAAGAAAATTAAACATTAATGTAGAAAATTATTTTTATTTAGAAGGGGCTTATATAATAAAATAACTTTTCCCTGTTAATGAATCTTAAACACATTTTTAAACAAATATAATTAGTATTTTTCTAAAAGTCTCAACTTTATTTCTATAAAAATACTCTAATAAAGCTTAAACATGTAATAGTAGTCAATTTTGAAAAATTTGGTTGAATACATAGAAAGTTCATGAGATCGTACAAGTTTTACTTACTAAGTAAATGGCAAGCATTACATGCAAAACCTCAACTATCATCTTCAAACTGTGAAGGAAGAACACAGTCTGCAGCAGTTACGAAGCACTGCTATTCATCATGTATGGATTATCTATCTATATAAGAAACCTGAAAGAGCCTTTTGAATTAAAAATTGGTGCATAAATGTAGAAATTTTATTCATTTTTTAAAGACTCCTTTTTATTCCCAAATCATATTCAGAGGTAAATCAGTTTAAAAATTCTGTAGCAGATATACAACCCAGCTGAGTCCCTAGATCTAGTTTCATCTTTCTTTGTGTTTCACTTATTATAATGCAGATAACAGCAGGTGCTCAGTGTTCCAGTGAAAGTACATCTACGCAGCACCAAGACCCTGAGGGTTCTTTCTCTTGAAAATTACACAAATATGAATACAGGTCAGCAGAGAAGTAAATCAAAGCCATTGACCTCATAATATCCTACTAGATCCTTTACACATTCCTCTAAACTATATCTTCGTGTGGAGCTAGGCCTCTTTCTTCTAGGCCAGGAGAAATAAAATCTGTGCATAAAAGCACAGCCCTACATCCAGAGTTCCATAACTTTAAGCAAATTATTTAAATACTGTGCCTTAGTTTTCTCCTCTATAAAATGGGGACAATAACAAGCAATATTAAATTGAGTATTTATGTACCCATCTCATAGTATTAATATGTTACATTCTTTGTGCTACACGTAGTAAACAACACACAAGTCTTAGCCATTTCTACAAATATGAAAGGGTTTTTTTTTGAGACAGGGTCTCACTACATAGTTCAGGGTGGCCTTCACTCACTTTGCAGCCCAAACTGGCCTTGTACTCACAGTGATCCTCCAGCTGCAGCCTCTCGAGGGCTGGGATCACAGGTGTGTGTTACTGCACCCAGCTCGTCAAAGTTTTAGAAAAGTAAAACATTACTTTTATTATATAAAACTAAATATTGTTAATGACAGAATAATACCAAAATATCTGCTATTAAGCTGAAGTTTAAGTTAAAATATTGGTACTTTTAGCAATGGAATTAAGTAGGCTTTTACTTCTTTAATTTTTTCCACAGAATAAGTTTTTTGCATAAAGCTAACATAAAAATATTTACCCAATGGCCTTCCAAAGTAGCTAGGACTTCTTTTCCCAATTTAAGTTTCCCTGATATTTGATTAACACAATCACTACTCCCTAAAAATGGCTGAAATGGAAAAGAAAAAGTTAAATGTTAATATATATTTTTATACAATGTAGAAAAACATTATTCTGAAATAGCGACATTCTCAAATTTTAGTTAGAAATGAGGTAGACATAGACAATGTGAAATCTGAACACATGAAGAAAGCCTACAATGACATAACTGACTCATGTGCCAGGTTCTCTCAGGTGCTGTTCTCCCGTCAAGGCTGTGCCCTACCAATGTGGCAATGCATTAAAAAATAAGCACTCAGTAAACAGAAGGAACTTAGTGATTTTTGAAAGAAATAACACCCTTTCTTTCAAAAACAAAAAACAAGAAACAACAAATAAAATACATAACCAAAACTAAAAGGAATACACTTTAGGCTGCTGTGTAGCCTGACTAATTTTGTTATGTAAGTACTGCGCGCTAACCGATTGCGAGACTGGAGCTTCGTAGCTCCAGTTTTTGATGTTCCAGTGTTATTAACTGCTTAAGAATCTTTCACCATGGTTTTCAAACACCAGTATCACCATCCAAGCAAAATTTTGCTACAGTGGAAAAAAAAAATCATTAAAAGGGAATTATATCAAATAACACATAAGAGGTCTTTTTCATTAGAGCAGAATTTCCTATCAGCTGGATATCTACATGGGAGCAATTTAGCAATAAATATAGTTCGTAGTAGTATTTTTATGTGAACATGACATACTGGCAGTACAAAAAGGTCTGAAATTTCCCTTTTACTCTAAGGCACACAATTTTTCTTTTTTCCTTTTTTTGAGACAGGGACCCACTGTGTAGTTCAGGTTGGCCTTGCACTCACTATGTAGCCCAGGCTGCCGAGTGCTGGGATTACAGACCTGTGCCATCACACTCGGCACAATATTTCAAAGATAGTCACAAGAATGTCTACCCTTCTCCCATCCAGGCCACACGTTCTTCCTCAGTGAGACTAGTCCTCTCTCCCATTGACAAATGAGGTTGACATCCCCTCTCCCTCAATTTGAGTAGCTAGTAATTCTTCTAGAGAAGTGACAGAAGTGGTAGAAGAAATTTGGCTCCTGAAGCTAGGTCAGGGAAGGCTCCTACCTTGCTCAACTGGGGACTTGCACAGGGTAATCATAAGCTGCCAAGTTAGAAGTTTGACCACCTTGAAACTCCCAAGTTACATGGAAAGGCCAGATACGTAAGTATGTGGGTAACTGCAGGTCCTTTAGTCCCAGATCAGATATTAGACACATACACGACGGCGCCAACTATCAAGTCATCCCTGCCCTGGAAGCATTCCTGGGCCCAGCATTATGTTGCAGAGATGAGTTACCTCTAATGTGCCCATCCAAATTTCTGCACCACGGATCACCTGAGGATCAGAACATGGCTGTTTTTCAGCCTGTGAGTTCAGTCATTTGTTATGCAGTAACAGTGAGCAACACAATTTTGTCTTAGTAAGCATGACTAGAATACAAGATGATATAGTACTCTGTAAAGCAGTGCTTTAATTTACAGAGCAATTTCTATCTAATCACTTCAAGTCTCATCTCTTACATAATACTAATAGTTTTATCAATTAAAGAGAAAAACGATGGCTTTGTGTTACTTTGGTTTTTCTAGGCTGCTATCTCAAGATATTCACCCAGTCTTGCCCTCATCCCTTTGATGAACTTTTTTTTTTTTTTTTTGGTACTAGGAATCGAACTCAGAACCTTGTGCTTGCCAGGAGGAATGGTGGCACTGAGCTATACCGCTGGCTTATTGATTTGACATGAACTGTATTCTTATATTTAGTCTATAATTACCAGGAAACTAAACTATATTCTTTATTACTACTTACAGTATAGCTCTTCTTAAATTAAGTAATATTTCCTACAATTTTGTACAAACCTTTAGTTTAAATTCAAGTATTGCACTGTATCCAGTTTTTTGACATGTAATATTGACTATTCCACCAAGCTCCAGTGTCATTGTGCCATAAAGAATTCCTAAAGAAAAAAAAACCTGTCAAACATCTGAAGAGAAGAAAGGCACTGGGCAATGATAAATAGCATTCTATACTCTAATATCCTTTCAGGAGAAACTTATAATTCAAGGGCATTCCATCCCACTTCATAAAAATCTGTAACATAGACCTAAGTTTTTTTTTTATAAGCTATGAATAAGTTTATCCACAGTATGTGCTGACTCCATATCTGCAACTTTTGCCTACTCTGTATATAGTTCCAAAATCACAGTGCTTTTGTGGTCATTCAAGGACACGCACAGAGTGGCAAATAAAGGAGGCAACACTATTTCAGCTCTTTAAAAAAGTATTCTTTCTGCAGAGCACTCAGTGTTGTATGCTTTGCATTTTTGTGCTTTTTATTAGAGTTTTATCTAATCAATTGACCAAAGTGTAGAACTGAACAGCTGTCTAGTTCTTAAGTACAAGAAGACTATGCTGTACCTTACAGAGACATTGTACATTTTAAAGCTTTGTTCAAGTATGAGTTAAACTGCTACTGGCTGCTAGTTCAATAGGCAATGAAATAATATATAATGTCATAGTTAAACATGGTGTCTTTTATTTTAATTTTTATTTTATTTTATTTTTTCAAACCAAATTGGTAAGACAGTTTCAATAATTAACACATTGCATACATTCTTCCTAGTGGTTAACTGCTGTACAAGATGCAGACATGATATCCGATTTACAAACACTACTACAACAAATCCTTCTATTCATTAAGAGAATGTAACTATACATCTATTCTAACCATTTTGAATACACAGATACAAAATGGACATTCATCTGTATCCCCTTTTTTGTTTAGTTCCGTTATTTGAATATTACAGGTGTGTTAACTCCGCAAAATATTCTAAAAGTGTCCAGTAGTCCATAATAGTATTGGGTCTTCCGCTTGACTGGCAATGTCAGAAATTGTTGACCTGAGTCCCCTACAGCTCAACATAACAGTATGGCTTTACTTCTTCTACTTCGTTTTTATATTTTTCTGCTGGATGGTTAAGACCAAGATAAAGCAAGACCTATGCAACAAGAGTTGCAGCTTTTGGGTCTGATAAGGTCAGTGAAATCCTCCAGGAATTTTCCTGAGATCCTGTACCTCAGATTGTAGATCCTTTGTCAGTGTCAGCTCTGTGGATGAGTCATGGCCATTACTTGGCCAATGTGCTCTCTGTGAAAGCCTGAGAGAATGTTTTCTCTCCATGTGACTCTCCTGAGGCACACTCTACATCATCAATCACGTTCCTCTTGGCCCCATAATCTCCTTGATCAGAAAATTTGGGACACTACTGAGTTACGTGACGTTACAGTACAAGTTCTCATATGTCCTGAGTCTTAATTGGCCATGGAAGGCTAGGGCCAAAATGTTGGCTTTCCTTGCAGCCCTCCTTTTTCTCTAATTTTGGTCTGCAAACTTAGGTTGTTAACCCTCCAGAAGAGAAGTTTATTGTTATTACCATACAACCGAGGCTGTTAAGCTTAACCTCACTATCTGTCTGAATATCAAACATCTTAGACATAACATGGAACAGGTATTTTTCATCAAGTATTGATAAAACATGGTGTCTTTAAAAGAAATACATATAAAGAAGGTTATATAGTAATGGAAATATTGTTGATGGAAATACTGAATTAGTTAATGGAAAGACACTCACAGGAACTTAACTCATTTTCTCTAGGAGCAGTAATAAAATGAAGCAAACAAACAGAACTGCAAAATAGGTTCTTAGGCTAGAAACTGGGGAAGTTGTTAAGTTAAAGTTAAACAGGTGTACATGTGTGTACCTATTAAGTAAGCTACTCAAACAGCTTTTAATACACAAACAGATGACATAACTTTCTGGGAGGGACACAGACTATGAAACATTATTCAGACTTATTTGGCCATAAAAGTTTTATTTTACAAAACAACTTGTGAGACCAGTGATTTGGGAATAACACCTTAGAAAACACACAGAAAATCTTATAAAAATTTGTTATGTCTTAATGTTCATCATAAACAGTTATATTTGCTCTTTATCCCCCCACCCATGCAATAAAAACACTATTACAAAAAAATTTCCCTATTGCCAGTTGGGTTATGGCATGGGATAAATGATACAAAATTTAAAAATATTTGTGCTTATTAATTCCCAATTTCAGACACTGTAGGCTTATTTTAAGAATTGTAAATGAAGCTCTAAGAATAACTAGTCTGAAGCCATAACTTGGTTCCATACTAACTGGGTGAAACTTGATAAGATTCGTAACATTTTAGGTTTCTCAACTATGACATGAGACCATATTAAAGAATTTGTTTTTGTGAATCAGTTCTTAAAACAGCTATCAAAAAAAAAAAAAAAAAAGTAAAATTTTTTTGAGTGTTGTATACATGCTTGTAATCACAACACTTGGGATGCTGAAGCAGGAGTATTCTTAAGAATTCAAGGCCAGTCTGTGCTATCCAGTGAATTAATTCAAGGCCAGCCTGAACTATACAGTGAAACCCTATTTCAAGGGGGAAAAAAAAAGTTGTTTTTCTTTTTTTAATATATTTGTTCTCACTACACAGCTCAGCTCTTTTGCAGGTCAGACTAGTAAGTGATCCTCCTGTTGTCAGCCTCCCGTGTGCTGTGATTACAGGTGTGCGCCACCATGCCCAAACTCAGTGGCCAGTTCAGCACGCCCAGGGGCAGGGCTGGTGAAGCATATGGTGCCCAGGATCAAACCCCGGTCCCTGTGCTTGTCTAAGTGGGCGCTTAGTCTGCTGAGCTATCTCACTAGCCCTAAAGAAAAAAAAGTTTTAAGAAATATGTTGGAAGTCAGATATGGTGGTGCCCTTGTAATTCTAGCACTCAGGAGGTTGAAATATTACGAGGATCACTGTGAGTTTAAGGCCAGCGTGAATTGCATATCAAGTCCCTGTTTTAAAAAAAGAGGTATGCTGGGACGGGGGAAGAGACAAGAAATACACTGGAAAGGCATGTAGACATACTGATCAAGCCAAGTGTTGTTAAAGTTGATACAAAATAGTAAAAAGTTAGGATTGTAGAGTCATATCTTGACGTTGTCATCTCTTAGCTGGGTGATCATAGGTAAATTAACCTCTTTGCCCTGCATTTTCCATATTCATAAAACAGGGAAATAGTTCTGCTTTTCACAACTGCTAAAATTATCAAATAAGCTGATAAAAGTGAAGCACACTGAAAGGTTGGTTGAAATATAGTTGTATTACAAATATAGATATTACTTAATATCTTTATATGTATTCTGCACAATGAGAGAGGAATGATACATTAATGTTTAAGAAATTATCAAATGAGTATAAAAACTTTAAAGGACTTAGACACTGAAAAACAGTAAATCAAAATGTCTAACAGGGTAGTAGTGTAAGAACCTTTAAAATCACTTTTAAGGATGCTGAAATAATGAAAAGTTTCATCAAATTTCAAACCCTGCACATAGGCAAGTACAAAGTAATTCCAATATTACAAACCAGTCTCTTCCAAATAGAGCTGATTCAACATAAATCCATTACATGTGAGTTTATCACCACAGACATACTCAGAGGTATCAATCATCTTATGTACAGAACAAAGGAGATACTTTCAAACAAAGTATGACTAACTCCACCAATCTCCAATCATAGCAAAAACTGACTGCACATATTTACTTAGAAAGAAGGCTTAAGAAGCATCTAACACAAGTGTGTGAAGTGTTACCTTTACAATGAGCATATGGCATCGTCATTACATAGTCTTCGCCTCTATTCAAGAATGTTAACCGTGCTTCTCCTTCTAGTATTGCAGATAATGAGTTTCCTGAAACAAAGTATGACTAAATTTCACAAAAGTAATTTCAACTCATTTAAACAAAATATATTTAGGGCATCTACCAGGTATCTATAGCAGAGTCTGTTTACAACATCTCAGTGTCAATGACTCAAATGTGCCCAAATTTCTACTTATTAACTTACACCTAAAATAGTACTTAATTCATATTCTCATTTGTATAATGTGAGTACTTTCAAGTTATAGTTATGTTTGATACATTATGAAAAAAATCTCAAATATATAAAATATCCAAAAAAACACCCACTATTTCACAATATAGCTTAATTTCTTTTTTTGAATTAAAGGAATTCTGATATGTAAGTCATGTAACTTGGTTTACTCTCAACATGTAAATTCTTTTACTTGTATTTTATCTGAAGACTATATTCTTGCTTTTTTTTGGCGGAATTGGGGATTGAACTCAGGCCCTTGCACTTACCAGGCAAGCACCTATTCTACTGAGCCATCTCCCCAGCCCTGAAGACTATATTCTTGAGGAATATTTTTACTGCATATTGAGTTCCAAGTCAGCAGTTCTTCTCAGCACTCTTCTCAAACACTAAGGTGTTTCCCTTTCTTGCATTCTTCAAAGATCTCGTGAGAAGTTAGCCATTACACAATCACTGTTTTCCAGGGTATGCTGTGCTGCTTTTTCTTAGTGTTTTCGAGATGTGCTCTGATCTTTAGCTTTCAACAGTCTCACTATCTGTGTCGGCTTAGCTTTCTTCATGACTACTATTTAGTGCTCTTTAAGCATCCTGGACATATGATTTATGTATTTTATTAAATTTGGGAAACCTTTAGCATTTGTTTTTCTACTTTTTCTGTTTTCCATATTGTATCTAAATGTTCAAGTTCATTTACTTTCTTTTTTCATTTCCATTCAGGTGCAAAGTTCATTCTACAACTTTAATTTCACATATTTTTTATTTCTAGAATTTCTGATTTTTAAAAGTAATTCCTATTTCTATTGTCCTGCTGAGTTGTTCTTTCTTTCCATTCACTATTACTTACTTGAGGGCACTTACAGTTACATTAAAATCCTAGTGTCCTGCTTCCAAATTGTATCCTGGGGTTGCTCTCAGTTGATGTTTCTTTTACCCTTGACATTATGCTTCATTTTTCTTGTGGTAGAAGCAAAGTGACTCTTACTTTATCCTGGGCTTCATAAATGTTAAGTGCACACTCTGAATCCTATACTTTTTTCAATCAGAGTTGCTTCCTTCTTTCAGCTGGCAGTTATCTGGCTAATATCTGAGGGCAACAATTTTCTCTAGACACAGACCTTCTAGGTCAGATATGTGAACATGAGAATCTGAGATTCTCTTTTCTAGCTTGTCCTTTTAAGAGTCCTACTTTCTGTCCAGCAGTGTTGGTTTCTATGAACTGTCCCTTGGTTAAACTGCTTGCTAATTTACAACTGGCCTAAAGCCCAAAGTCATGAAACTAAGATTTATTCTGGGTATTTTTCTTGTATGACTGTGGACTCCAGAGTTTGCATGTGACTGTTTTTACTTCAGAGGTCTTCAGGTAGCTGGGTGTCTTGTTTGTCTGCCTGTATTTATTCATAATATCCAGATGTTGGCAAGAGTAGGATTAATCTAAAAAGACCTTGCTCAGCTACTACCATCCAGAGGCATTTTCATCAGAATAAAATATAAAAGTTTTTGTATCTGATCTTATATATGGGGTTGGTATATAAATTATTTCTTTTATTATATACTATTTTTTCTCTTTT
>NW_004524580.1:3594363-3608729 GCF_000260255.1 Octodon degus
TGCATTTATTTGTTGTATTCTGCTTTTCATTTTTCATTGTATAAGAAGCCATTTCAAATTTTCACATACATTAGAATAACCTGGGGTGATTGGTTATTCTTTTTGTTCTTATTGTTGTTTTGTTTTTGAGATGGGATTCTGCTATGTAGTTCAGACTGGCATTAAGTTCACTGTGTAGTCTGGACTGGCCTCAAACTCATGGCAATCCTCCTGCCACAGCTTCCTCAGCACTAAGATTACAGGCATATGCCACCTTGCCTGGCTACAAATTCATATTCTTGAGTCCAGTTATTTTGACTTTAGTCAAAATTAGGGTTGAGAATTTCAAAATTTCAGCTAAAACTCTGATTGTGGTGGTCCATGTATAACACTTCGAAAGCAAGAGCAGTTCTAAGTAAGAATATGTCTTTCAGCGTGGAGAGATAGTACCTACTATAGCAGAAGTACCTATTTTGTCTGCTCTATAGAACATAAGATAGGCATTTAAATGTAAAAGTTGCTTAAGAGTACAGAATAGTGGTACAAGAAAAAAAACAGGTCAACACATCAGAAAGGAGACCATGAAGTGGAAGATAATGGCACTAAAAATCAATGGTAAATTAATGAGGCAAAGGGAAAATTAGTTGGTTTTTGGCAAAAGAAAAGTTACAATCTTATTTAATTCATACGTATACTATATATAGAAATAAATGTTAGGAAAATTAAAAAACAATAGAAACAGAAAAGTACAACAGATAATTAGGCTAAAATAAGAGAGACATTCTAACATCCAAAGCAAACATTATAAAAGGAAAAAGGAGTTGTCACAGAATGTCAAGAAAAAAAGGGCTGCTCAGTTTTGAAACTGTCTGATATTTCTCAATTTAAAAAAACAACAACACTCTTTGATTCATTGATTCTGTGCACTACTTTTTTAGTCTCCATTGCGTTAATTTCTGCTCTGATCACTATGATTTCCTCTCTCATTTGAGCTTTGGGCTTTAGTTTTTCTAGAATTTTAAGGCTCAACATTAGGTTTTCACAGTAAGTGAGTTCACGGCTGTAAATTTTCCTCTTAGGAAGTTTTTCACCGTGTCCCTTAAGTTTTGGTATGTTGCACTAACATGAACATTTGACTAGAACCTGATTAATTTATTGTTTACTTTCATCTGTGACTCATTGGTTGTTCAGGGGGATGCTGTTTAGTTTCCTTGTGTTTATGGAGTTTTTATTATTTCTTCTGATATTGATTTTCAATTTCATTGCACTGTGGTCTTATAATATGCATGACATCCTTTCAATTCCTTTGTGTTTACTTGGGCGTGTTCTATGGGGCAGTGTGTGGTCTGTTTTGGACAACATCCTGATGCAGCTGAGAAGAATGTGTATTCTGATGCTACGGGTTGGAATACTCTCTAGACATTTTCTAAGTGCATTTGTTCACGTATTTGGTTCAGTTTCAATATTTTGTCTTTGATTTTTTTGTCTAACTTGTATATCTTTTTGTAACAATTGAGTAATAAAAATCCACATTACAATTGAGAAAAAAGAAAAAAAGTTCTGCTAATTGACTCTGGACCAGGTTTCCTTACTAGCACTTAGATTCTTTCTCTCTATATTTAAAAAATAAAAGATTGCCCCCCCACCCCTAATACAGAGATACAAAACAAAACCTTGGTAGAGGTAAAGGTAAAAGAAACCCATACTAGAAGGTCTACAGGGCAATAATTTTGACTTTTCATACAGATATCTGTGATGAATTTATGCATGTGATCAAGTTATATAAGATGAGCTATATCTCTTCTCACAAATTGGTAACAAAGTCATTATTCAATTAAAGATGATAATTAAAATGACATATAAACTCTTCGCTGAAAACCAAAAAGTTATTTTATTAATTTTATTTCTAAATAAAGTCACCAGAACGTACTACCTCTCTGGAAAGGATGAAGATTGGGATGGGAAAACTCACCATAAAACTTGGACTTGGCCAGGATGCTACCACTAAGGCAAAATCCGTCTTTTCGGTTACTAACATAAAAGGCAGATATTGGTGGATGATGAGACACCTATTGAATATAGGAAAAAAAAAAACCAGCAAATTAGCTAAGCATGTTATTGTGCCATTATCAAAAGTTAATTTTTTTTTTTTTTGTAAAACCAGGGATTGACCCTTGTGCTTGCCAGGGAAGAGCTTTTCTACTGAGCCATCTCCCTGGCCCCAAAAGTTAAATTCTTATGAGTAAGAAACATTTGATGGGTAATAAATTAAATACTGATGGTTACAGTAAGTAGTTTCCTGTCTTCCACAGAAAGCTGCCTCCTGGTAGCTCTCCAGGACTCTCTTGCCTCAGCTTCCTGAATGCTTGGATCACAGATGTGCACCAACCACTTCTGGCTAAATATGCTATTGATAATTCAATGTTTTCTATATTTACATTGTTTTTGTGAAGAACTACAGTGAACTAAGTGCAAGATAATCATTAATTTAAAACATTAATATAGATATAGGGTTCCCTCCTGAGGGGTGCATCAAGAGCTCCAAGGAGAAGGAAGTTATCAAAGGATACATGGTCTCATCTTTCTTACACTAAAGGCGAGAATTACTATAAAAAGGAGTCACTGCTGTTGAGACAGAACAGCATATTCCTCAGATTTGTGCAGAAAGAAAAAGAGAAAGAGTAGTGAAAATAAATGTATGCAAATTTCAGTAACAAGAGTTTAAAAATGATGCAGTATTTTCTCACTGCCTGTTATAATAACAATAAAAGAAGTGTCATCTAAAACGAGAGACTATGACTTCAATGGTTACCTTCTCTCCCAATGCAATTAGAGAAATATTCTTTATCAAGGTAAAAAATACAAGTGTTAAAAAATAGCTTTCTGGATAATCTCAAAAAATAATACAAACATTTCAGAACGAAAAATAACCACTGGGAGCTGCAGTTATCTGGATAAGAAAGAATGAGCAGCTCAGGGTTTGTTAAAGAATAGCTGAGAAGAAACATTCAGTGAGAGAACTAAATTCAAAAATAAAGTACGTAGGTTGGGGAGATAGCTCAGCAGTCTAAGTACCTGCCTTGCAGGTGCAAGGACCGAACTCTGATTCCCAGTTCAGCATGTTGTGCTGGCTGCAGAACCCCAGATGACCTGTGCCCATGAAACTGGGTGTGGTGGCACACACCTGTAATCCCAGTGCTGGGGAGGCTGAGACAGGAGAATCATTACAAGTCTGAGCTGCACAGTGAGACCCTATACTAAAAATTAATAAATAAGGGAAGAAAGTATAAGATCAGGTGACCTAGTTATGAATGCAGATCTTGAACTACCTAACAACACATTTAGGACTGGGTGTGGTGGTGCATGCCTGTAATTCCAGCACTTGGGAGGCTAAGGCAGGAGGATCACTTTGAGTTTGAGCCCAGCCTGGGCTATACACATAGTGAGTTTGTGGCAAGTCTGAACTAAATAGCAAGCCCCTATCTCATAAAACAAAAACAAACAAAAGGCATATGAGATAAACTCAGAAGAATTCAGAAGACTTTGGATGCCAGAGAAATTGGTATAAATCTGATCTCAGAATGAAGACCCACTAAATAATTATATGACCAGTATAAATATGCCCAAAAAGTAAATGAACAAATACAAAGAATGCACAAGGAAGAAGAGGAATAAAAATACTTTTGATCAAAGAATTCCGTGACTGTAAGGGTAATACACAGGAGTATGGTATTTAGTGCTAAATGTTAAATTCTTACTAATAAGAATGGTCAAACAATAATTTCCTGAGTTAATGTTGTCTACTAAAGTATCCAATAATGTCAAGGTCTGTTTCATTTCTATAACATGCACTTCTAATACCTGTTCAGCAATATAAAATGTCTTGCTGTTTGTTCTGGGATGAATCCATAAACAACGGAAAGTCTCACCAAGTATGGGGTTATAAGGTTTCTTCAGTCCCTAGAGAAAAGCATACAAGTTTCTAATTACAAATACTGAGGATTTAAAATAGTTTAAACTAGTCCAAACAGGTTTCATCAGGAAGACATCCCTAAAAAGCTCTACACTAAAGACATTCATGAAGTAAAATCCTATGACCTTAATTAAAATACAGGTCTAAATAACCATGTATTTTGCTAATAATTTTTAGTATACCATATAAAAGTAACAAAGCTCATAAAAAACTAAAGAAAGTCAAGTATAACTATTACCTTTGGCTTTTTATAGAATCCAGACAAATACCACTTAACTACTTTCTTCAAACGGAAATAAGGATTTTCTTCAAGAGCAGCCCTAGAAAACAAAATGATAATCATAAAAATCTTTGTAGGCAACGTCACAAATTCTTCCTAATATTTATCAAATGATAACTGAGTGAGAAGATACAACTTTAACCAATTCACACTTAAAATAGATGACAAAGATAGCCATGTAAAACTGATTTCCAAGAATTATCTTGTTAAATTTGGTCATTTTTTTCCTTTGTTGTTTTTGTTGTTGCTGTTTTCTATTCGTTGATATACTGCCCAGTTCCTTGCTGAAATGCTTTTTGGAAACTCTTGAACCATGGTTTTTCAAATGGGCTTCTAGACCAGGGATATAGCTCAAGCATGTCTGATGAGGTATGAGATGGCAGAGGCTGGCTGGGCTTACTGATAACTTTGTCATATCGTATTTTTTTTTTTTCAGTAATAAACCTCTAATGGTTCTCATCCTATTAGTTTAAATTCTCTTATTATGTGATTTTATTTTAAATTTATTTTAAATTTTACATACATGTAGCTGGAAAAGTTAAAGCAATATAAAGAAATACATGTCATCAATGCATATGATGGCAATTTATAACAGATATATACTGTTCCAACTCTCCATAATATTCCTTATTGCCTATTGTTTTGGCTTGTTTTTGAGGACTGAAACCAGGGAACTAACTCAGGGCCTTTGCACTTAGCTATATTCCTGGTCATTTTTATTTTACAACAGAGTCTAAGTAGCTAAATTGCTCAGGGCTGAACTCGAACTTACAATTTTCCTGCCTTAGTCTCTGAGAGTGCTAGAATTATAGACATGTGCCACCTTGGCTAAATTATTATTTTAAACGTTTCCTTTATAGGGCTGGCAAGATAGGTCAGTGGACTAAGTGCCTACTTAGGCAAGCACAGGGACCTGGGTTTGATCCTGGCACCACATGTGGCACCGGTCCTGCCCCTGGGTACACAGAGCTGGCCACTGAGTCCAGGTGTGGTGGCACACACCTGTAATCCCAGTGCTGGTGAGGCTGAACATAGGAGGATCACTATAAGTCTGGGCTGCATAGTGAGACCCTTTATCAAATACATTAAAAAAAAAAAGTCTCCTTTATGCATAAATGACCAAATATAAACAGTTCTATTTTTCTAAAAATACAGTACTCACGTTTCTATATCTTCATCTTTTTCTGGAGTTCTTTCTATAGCAATATACAGTTAGTTCTTCTGTATATGTGTAGATGCACCATACATTATTTAGCCAGTCAACTATGGCTTGGCACTTGAGATATCTCTAATGTTCTGTGATTACAAAACCTTGATACAGCAATCTTCTATGTGTCATTTGATGTATGTGGAGTTTTATCTGTAGGACTTATTCACAACAATCAGGACTACTGAATTAAAGGAAGAAGACATCTACAGCTTGGGCCAACACTGTGAGACTTCCTTCAGAGGCACTGTGCTGCTTTCTATCCCTTGGGGGAGGTGTGAGTGTTTACTGTCCCTCAGTCTTGGCAACAGTGTGTGTTGTCATAAAAGTGCAATCTTTCTATTTATAGAAATAGAAGTATTTTCATAGCAATTTACCTTACATTCTGAAATGAATTTCTAAACAGATAAGGAAAGAAGAAAGATAGAAGAACCAGTATATAAAAGCTTTTGAACTTGTTAGTGTGGTGAATGTATAATACTATCTTGCTGGGTTAAATCACATTTTTCTTATTTTCTGTGAAGCTTATGTGTTTAAAGGCTGTTTCTACTTCTTCACTATTGCAATGCCAGGTCATTCCTTCTACTCCTTTTTCCACAGATCAACATTTTCATTTAGTTTCTAAGAATTCTTTGTATTTTAGGGAGATGAACAATTTGCCTATAAGATACCTTATAAAATTTTCTCACAGTTTATCAGTTATTCGTTGACTCATTTATGATTTTTGCCAAAGTTACCAATGCAATTAATAAAGAGAAACTGAATATAGATACTTATGCAGTCTACAAAATCAGGTCATAGGGCCTAAAGTTGGCACCACAGAAAACACAGTGTCTTGGAAACACTGCTGCTGGAGTAGGGGCAGCAGGGGAGAAGTGCAAAGGTGGGAAGTTCTTTTCAAAGCTCTTCAAAACATTTTTGAGACAGAAGTAGACAGTTCCTTGCCTGTTTCCTATGGCTGCCTTCTTCAAAATTTTACTCAAGATCAGCTGGCTGCTTCCAAAGAAAAGCAAGGACAAGAGAAGGAACTTCTATGAAACACCAGCACTTGCAGGTCATTCTGGCTAAATAAGCTGCACAGGTCTCGCAGGAAACAAGTCCTAGGATGGGGCTTGAATGAAGGCATACTGAGGAGCACATGCCAATTACTCAGCCTGTGTTAAATTCGTGCATAAGTCAAGGAGCCTGTCACAACGATGTGGGCAGTGAGAGGCAGAATTCCTGTCTTCCTCAAACTTGTGATCTCTCAATTTAGCTTGATAAAAATACTTTCCTTATTAAGATCAACTACAGAAGTGGTGAAGACAGAATGAGAATCTGACGTTGAAAGGGCATAATCGTTGAAAGTAGCACTCTTGAGAACCTCTAAAATTGTGAAGTACAGTATCTTCTACTTTAAGAATTAAGAATATACTTACTCAGATAGGAAGTCTGCATGATAGTAGTAATCTGAAAGTTTATCCAGAAAAGAACGAGGTTCCAAAATAAATGTAGGCAGAACAACCCTGGACAAGTCCATTCCTGGACGGACTTGTTTCAGCAATGTCCAGATAAGGCTTTTGTTTTCTTCAGACACAGTTTCTGTTTGAGAAGCCTCACCTGCCTTTAGCAATTAACAAAACACACTGAAATGTTACATTTATTCCAGAGACTTAGATACACAGATATGTAGATAAGACAGCATGTTGAAAATACAAGCTATCTCCAGAACAATCCCAAGCATTCTTAAAATATAGAAATAACCTTTTAAATAATAAATGAAGTCTATAAGTATAAAGCTTACGTAAAAAAGGATCCACAGGAGGTATCAAAGTGAACAATATAAAACGCTGTATGCTATTATTTTATACTACATGTCTATGCATTAGGAATAACATGATAGTTACAAATTCATGTTTCCTTGCAATTTGCTTTGTACCTGATAATGGTATCAGGCAGTATCCTATTTCAAGAGCAAACGAAGAAAATGTAAACTTTAAATTTGATAAGTCTATACTGGTATTTGTGTAAAAATATATATATATATAGATGTTTAGTTGTTTATAAATCTTGAGGGCCAGCCAAATAGCTCAGCAGATTAAAGCACCTGTAAGCAGGTGCAGGGGCTGGGGGTTCAATCCCCCAACCCGCTGTGCCAGCCCCGCCCCTGGGGCACGCTGAGACAGCGATTGAGACTGAGTGTGCTGGTGTGTACCTGTAATCCCAGCACTTGGTAGGCTGTAAACAGGAAAATCACTACAAGTCCAATCTGATAGGGAGACCCTGAAAACCCAGTAGATCCTTTCCTAAAATACAGAAAAATAAAAAAATAAAGCTTGATATATTTCTCTTTTTCTCTGTCTCTCACACACTTACTTTAAAAAATAACATTGGTGTGAATGCTGCATGTCAGGAAAACAACATACCAAGCCAGTAATATAAAAAACTTCATTTGGACATTCCCAAGAAATACAAAACCATGGTGTCTTTTACCTCTCCTAGCTCCTCGTGGCTCTGTTCAGTGTACGTGGTACCCTTCAAAGGCTCGACAGGCTCGGGTTCGATGTATGAGTCATCCTGCCTTTCCGATGTATCACTATCACTTTCTTCACTTTTCCCCATCACCTCATTATCTGATTCATCATGTTCTTGATCATTTTCTTTATCAGATTTATCAGAATACATATCTTGGTCCTTAAAATGCTGTCGTTCAATTTCACTGTCGTTTAACCTTAAGGGAATGATTAGGAGAAAGAATGAAGGCGGCTAAGAAGACTTAACTGACACATCAGAATGAGTATAATAACTACTGTGCTTACTATGTATTTGCCACTGTTCTAAGTGTTTTCTATAGTTTAAATTCAATTAATCATGCATAGTATCCTATGAGATAGGTACATCAGCCTTAGTTTACTAATTAGTAAACAGAGGCATTAGAAAGTTTAAACAAAAACCTGGAAAGATGTTAAACCATGATACGCCAAGCCCTTTGTCTCTTTACTCTCAGGGTTACAATCTTCCAAAAGTAAAATTTTATACTACTCCTAGGTAAGTTTTTTCTTCTACGAATATTGTTGTTTAAAGAAAACTCACCATCACTTTCTGCCTGAAGAAAAAAAGTAAGACAAGATCATCAGGTTCTCAAGTAACCACAAACAAACTACAACTTTTTACTTGTTAAAAGCCTCTAACATCACCCAAAGTAACACCAAGAATTAGATGAAACAGCTTAATCTTGAGACAAAAATTCCAGGGAGAATAGGAGATAGCAATGTCACCTTAAAGAAATATGTCTACAGTCTAAAACTGAAGTTACTAAAAGTGATTAGGGCAGATATCTGTAGAAGAGAGTAAAATCTTGGGAACAGATCCCAACAAACATGCATTCCTGTATGGGCTACTTCCCCCCCCCCCTTCTCTACGAGACCATTCAGGTTCCAGGTACTTGGGATTAAAGTGAAAATTCTAGAGTATAGAACTGTAAAGAAAGGATGTAAAAATTGAGGTTAGGGAGGTTTCTAAGGAATGAAAACAAAAGTAGTATTGAGAAAATGGATAGTAAAAACCTGGCTGAGGTTGCGTAGAACAGTCTAATAGTGAGAAGAGTAACCCAGTGATGGCGAGAACAAGCAGCTGTGGCCAGTGGGTGTGAAGGGAAGAGTTGGGGGTGGGAGTGGGGGCTGGGAGGGCAAATTCAGTGTCCATTCTGCAAGACACCAGCACCCAAACTTTCAACTGCTACCTAGTTTCCCCCAAAAAATAATTTCTTAGTATTAACTACAATAGATGTTGCAGGGGATAAAATCCAAAACTCATTCAATTCCAACCCAAAACACTTAACAATATAAAATAATCCCACAAATATCAGACACAGAAAGTCATTTGAGTGCCATTAACAAAAAAGTGACAAAAATAACAATAAAGATTATCTTTCATTTTTAAAAAGCAGGAAAAAAGCTGCATAAATGGTGTAATATTTTAAACTGATCTCAAAAAATACATAGGATTATGACAGGAAAAAAGAGCAATAAGTAGAAATCACTCCCCCCCCATATTTTTAGAGAAGGGTCTACAGGGTGTTCAGGGTTTCACTACTGGACTGGACTCACAGTGATCCGCTTGTTTATAGCCTCCCAGGAGCTGGGATCACAGGCACATGCCACCACACCCAGTCTCAGTAGAAACCATCTTTAGTGGAAGGAATGCATGGCACAGAGACAAGGTAGACGTATATTTGTATTTGGCAAAGAGAATAATTCAGGGCGGCCAGAATACAGGGAATAAATTTCTACACTTTGTACAGCAAATTTTAAAGGCTTAGGCCATGTACGTGAAGAAGATAGGCAAATTTCAACCATATATACATTGCCAAAATACTAGGACTATCAACTAACCTAGTGAACAACAAAAACACTGAAGTCACTGCTAATTAGTCGTAATATCTACTTACTGGAAGTTGTCGCCACTGTGGAGATTGTTAGCACGTAATAAGCCATACAAAGTCACATGAGTGTTATCTGATGAGATGCTCAGGTCATGTTCTTTTCCTTCCCTGATCATTGTACGTTTGAGAAGACTAGAACATTTCAAAGCCAATTCCAAAGCATCCATCCAGCACCTTCCTAGAAGAACACAGATTCATAAGAGGCATAATTAAAGAAACCATGAAACAAACATTCATCTTACCATTAAATAGCTATTACTTTTTTGAGAAATATGTGCTGGAAAACTTAATTTGAACAAATATCATGCTAAGGGTTTCTTTTTTGGTTTTTTTGAGACATGGTCTTGCTATTTAGTTCAGGCTGGCCTCAGACTGCCTATGCAGTCCAGACTAACTTCAAACTCACCAAAATCCTCTGCCTCAGCGTCCTCAGTGCTGAGATTAGAGGCGTGCGCCACTGCATCTGGCATGCTAAGGCTGTCCTAACACAATCTTTATTTCTCTAGAAACCACTGATAAATAAATAGTATAACAGCATGTGTTAGCAAGAATACTCGATCGAAAATAAATGTATTTCTTTTTCCAAAGCTTACAAAAATAATATGCAGCATAATTTAAAGGAACTCAGAAAGGCACATAAAATGTACTGAAGGGATTATGTTTCTACTATAAACACACTACATGAAATAGTGTTTTGTTGTTGACAGGATGTCTATCTATTTCCAGGCATAAAACTCATTGTATCAACATGTATGAAAACTTTTAAGTCAGGAAAATTTCTATATTAATGCTACCATAAATTGCTGTACTCTTAAAGAGAAACAGTAATAGACTGCTCTATTTCTATTTTAAAACTTACAATTCTATTAGCAGAAAAATGTGCATAAATACGTCAGTGTTTTAAATTCTCTCACGTTTCAAGATTTGATGGGAATATCAGCCACATAAAATATGTTCACATTGAAAACTTGTGCTATTTTAATTAAAAAATAATTTTTGGTAAAAGTCTGCTTTGGGAGGTTATAAAAGTCTCAATATCCAGCTAATCTAAACTCTAAAATGTAAAAGAAACCTATGATCACTTTTGAAGGTTCAAAAGTTACCTTGCTTCCAAAACACATTTTGTTTTCTCATACTTGCTTCATAAATTATCAAATTATTAAGTGTGGAATAAAATAATTTATATATTAATGCCTTCACAAGTAAAATAAAACCAAAATAGTACATACGTATCTTACATTAGCACTCAAAGATAAAATCTAAATAGAATAAAATATATCCCTAAAATGTTAATATTTAATGAGTTACCAATAAAGAACACTAGTAAGTCAAAAAAGTGGAATCTGTCAGTGGAAGATAAAGATGACACTGAAGTACTAGCACACTGTCAATTAAACAATGCTTTCTTCCAAAGTTAATAATATATTTAGTATTCTACGCAATTTATAATTACAGTGTTTCTACTATAAGTATCATAACAGATTTATTTCAAGTATAACATAAATTGGTATATAAAATAAACCCTTAAAAATGAAACAAAAAATCTAGTCAATCAAAAACTTTAGTTACCATCTGATTCTGAAGTAGCTCGAATGATCAAGTAACTGCTGGGTAAGGGCTGAGTTATAGATCCAACTGCTTCACCTTTTGGGCCCTTAGCAACAAAATAAATAATATAAACATTGTGACACCTTAACTTCATATTCCCCACTTTTATCTATATAATATACACCAGAAATGAATTATAACTTCAAAGCAAATATGCTTTAATTTCATCTTTCTTAAGAATGCAAGTGTTAAGGGAACTAAGTTTTCTTTCCCAATAAATATATTTCCTTAACAGATAAGAATTGGTAGATATCTCCCCGGTTCTGAAAAAAAAAAAAAAAAAAAAAAAAGAATTGGTAGCTATCATCATTTAAGTATTCTTTACAGATTGCTTAAATATTAAAGAGAACCTAAAATTTACCACACACCGAACCCTATTTTAACTTTTAAAAACTTTTTATTAGTATTAGTACATATTTACAGTATGTAGTGGTTATGCTTGTGGTAAGCTGAATAACACATCACAATTCTTTTTTTCTTCCCCTTCTCCTTTCCTTCCGCCCCATCCCTTCATCTCTGGATCCCCTTCTCACTTGTAAAAGGTCTATCTCCCCTGTTTTCTATTATTCAACTTTATTTTTATTTTATTTTTTTGGATTTCCAGTCCTAGTTTCTTAAGTATTATTCAACTTTAATTTTGCTCTTTAAGTTATTTCTACTTCAAGTTTCTCACATAAAGAGAAACCATGTGACATTCACACGCAGAAGATTGAGTCAAGATCCATATCTATCACCCTGTACTAAAATAAAATTTAAAAGGATCAAAGGGTTAGACTGCTGTTCAATACCAAGATAAATGTATTTCTATTTTAAAACTTGGGGTTAGACACTAGGATAGAAAATCAGACTTCTGAGAAAATGGCAGAGTGGTATTTACATTTATAGATTCAGAATCCAGACACTAGAAAACATTAATTTGGGGAAGAAAAAAAGAAAAGCACATCTCCAGGAACCAGAACTATCAGGAACATCCAGACCTACAAGAAGTGAAAGAGAACACAATGAGAAGGGAAGCGACAGTCTTCACTTTTTGTCCGCTCCCAGCTCCTGGCTCTTGCGGAAGGGAAACCAAATCTGTTCAGACAGGGCAAGCCCGGACTCCAGAGGGCTGCAGGGAGAAATGCAGCCCAGGAATGGAGCCATGGGGTGGGTGCAGGAGCGTCAGGGAGCGCATGGGATTTAGTTTCAGGGCCTTCAGTGTGCCTGGCTGAGAGACAGCCCAGATGGCTAAGGGTTTGAGCTACAGGACGCAGACCCACCCCCATAGCCAGCGGCCAAGCACAAGACTATCCCTGGATTTGAAAAGTACCTGGCCCCCTTTCCCTAATCCTACTCCTGGCTGGTGCCTGCACTGAGCACGGATATGGACTTGAGGTCTGATTTCCCACTTTATCTGCCAGTGTGAAGAGGGGCATGTCTTGACTTGGAAACTGTAGATTCTGAAAGAAAAACCACACATTGGAAATCACAGTCAAATTTCTTTATGTTTCTTTTTGTTTTTCTTAGTGTGTACATTGTCTTGAAGCTTTTTTGCTTGTTTTTGTTTTTTCCCTTCCTCCTTTCCTCTTCACCAGTTTATTGGAACTTGGACAGTATTTCTCTGTTCTTCCTTGGTTATCTCCTTGTTTTCTTCATTTTTTCCCTCTTTCCCTTTTAAATTTTATCCTTTTAGACAGGATAAAAATTTAAACAGTTTTGCTTATGTAGTTCAAGTTGGCCTTGAACTCACTATGTAGCCCATGCTGACCCCAAATGTGCTGCAATCTTCCTGCCTTAGCCTCCCCTGAGTGCGGGGTTACATGTATGTGCCACCACATCAGGCTCTAATTTTTTTCTCTTATTTTTACTCCTCTTATAATTTCTTTTTTTCCCTCTCTCTTTTTATTTTCTATTTGTCAGTTTTTTCTCTTACCTTTACCTAGTTCCAAAAACATCCTTCTACTTCCCAGTTTACTTATCCTTTGTTTACTTATCATATGGCTCAGGGTTTCTCATTTTTTTCTCCTGTATATATATTTAATAGTATAACCATAAAGCTTTATTAATCTTTTGATAGTTAACTCTATACTCTTGAATTCTTCTTTATCATTAAGGGAAATACAGTTATCATGTTTCATACATATTAGCTCTAAGTCAATGTGTGGACTGTCTTAATGTTCACACCACAAATGTGGGTTTCTTTTTTAAGTTAAGGGTGGTACCCACTTTATTCTTATAGTATGTTAATATCTAATTTGATGTGAACAGTACTACTTTGATTAGCCTGGTATTATCAGAATCACATAATTGCTATTTATCTATAAGCCAGTAAGCAGATTACCTTTGTGAGGTTAACATTTCTAGAATACATTTCCAAAAAACTCAGTTGATGGCCTAATTACACTGTGTCCTCCCCTCACAAATTTACCAAGGTGGTCAGATCTTGGAGTCAAGGCACAGAACTACAGTTAGTCCCACTGAAAAGCACTAAAGAGATCTCTCTAGGCCGGGGAGATGGCTCAGTAGAATAAGCGCTTGCCTGGCAAGCACAAGGGCCTGAGTTCAATCCCCGGTTCCACAAAAAAAAAAAAAAAAAAAGAGATCTCTCTAGTGTCAAAGACTTCAGACAAGACTTTAGACTACATGTATCCACAAAACAAAAAACAAAATACAAGATGGCAATAAAATGCTCCCTAAAACTTTCAACTCCCCCAAAGCCAATCCAGGAGCCTCAAAAGATAGAATAACAAGCTGCACACTAGAATTACTTGAACAGGTATCAGAGGAGTTTAAAAAATAGACCCAAGATCAGTAAGATCACAGAACCTCAATACCCCACTGTCACAAATGGACAGATAAACTAGACCAACAAAATCAACAAAAAAAATTAGCTGAACCAAACTTTCAAACAAATGCA
>NW_004524580.1:3609099-3610859 GCF_000260255.1 Octodon degus
ATAAATAAATAAATAAAATTTAAAAAAAAAAAAAAAAAAAGAAATCTAGGAGATTAAAAATTATATGGAACACATGGGCACCAGGACAGACCAATGTGAGGACAGGATTTTAGAACTAGAAGACAATGATACCTATAAAAAAAGACAAACTACTCAAGGACACCTTAAAAGCAACAAGAGAACATAACTAATGGATCCAATACCTCCTAGATGACACAAAGACTACTCTAAGAGTAAGATTAGGAGTGCTGTAGGCAGCTAAATTAGATAGAAATATTATAGGTACTAAGTCAGGGCTAGGCCCTCAAGGAGACAACATGGAAGACAAGATACGTTGCAACCATGAGCGAGACAGAGGCTCCTGCTGTGGGCCAGACTTAGAGACCAAAGATTGAGCCAATGCTGACCTCCCTGAAGATAAGCATCTGGGATTGATGATCACCTTGAGGAAACCAGGAAGAGTCACTAATCCAACTGCTACCAGCTGGCTACTGGATAAATTCCTGTTCTGTATTTGTGCCTGCTTGCTACATGACTTGCTTCCCCATTTGGTTCTGGATTTAATCAATTTTACCTGAGCAATGGTAATGCTTGTAATCTCGTTGGTTGACCATAGTTTTGTCCCACCTTATGCCCATCTAAGTGAGTTCCCATGTTCTCCACCTTAGACCTGACTCACTGCACAGCTTTACTCTATAAAAGTCCCTGAAAGAGACAACTTCCTGGGGACAACCTGCTCGAGGGCCCAATTCTGTACCCCCCCCCACACCAATAAATGTATTCTACTTTTAACCTCCGTTTGTTCCTAAAATTAATTCTTTGGTTTTTAGAGAACACAAACTCATCCCAAGTACCTTTCAGGTTGGGAGTTTCATTCCCCTATATCAGGAGCACCTAGAGGAATTGATAACCATCAAATCATCATTTAATCCTCAAGGATATCCTAGAAAAGACAACAAAGTCATCAAGGCAAAGAAGTAAAAAAGAATAAATATACTTGGCAGGATGAGCAGCTAAACACAAAGGTGGTGGTGGGGGATCAGTAAAGGGAAAATAATACAATGACAGGACTAAGTCAATAACTCTCAAGGTGAATGAATGGTCTCAATTCCTCAACCAAAAGACAGATACTGGCAGAATGGATCAAGAAACACAATCCAACAACATGCAATATACAAGAAACACATTTAAGCCATCTGTGGTAATGCACACCTACCGTCCCAGCACTCCTGAGACTGAAACAAAAGGATCACCATGAGGTGGAGGACAGCCTGGGCTACTAAGTGAGTTCAAGGCCAGCCTATACTACACGGCAAGATCCTGTCTCAAAAAGGGGGGGGGGGAGGGGAAGAAAAAAGAAAAGAAATACTTAATTCAAAGAAAACTCACAGATTAAAAATTAAAAGATGGAAAACAATAGTCCATGCAATAGGAACCCAGGAAAAAGCAGGCATTGCTATCTTAATTTCAGACCAAGTAAGTTTCAAGCCAAATCTGATCAGAGGAGATAAAGAAGGTCACTACATGTTGGTTAAGGGAACAATTCAGCAGGAAGAGATAACAATCATAAATATATACACACCAAATAATGACACACTCAACTTCATAAAACAAACAATAACTCACATGAAAAACTCACATAAACACTAAGATGATTGTAATGGGGAACCTCAATACCCCACTGTCACAAATGGACAGATAAACTAGACCAACAAAATCAACAAAAAAAATTAGCTGAACCAAACTTTCAAACAAATGCA
>NW_004524580.1:3611784-3632260 GCF_000260255.1 Octodon degus
GAAGGAAGGAAGGAAGGAAGGAAGGAAGGAAGGAAGGAAGGAAGGAAGGAGCAAACGAACGAACAAACAAACCATGGTGATATTACAACAGATTTTGCTGAAATCCAGAAGCTTATTGGTAACTCTGAGAACCTGTATTCCAAAAAAATAGAAAATTCAGAAGAAATAAATTCCTAGATATATTTAACCTACTTAAGTTGTGCCAAGAAGATACAAAAATCCTGAAAAAAACAGTATCAGTAAATGCAAGTGAAAAACGAATAGAACTACCAACTAAGAAAAGCTCAGGTCCTAACATATTTCCTGCCAAATTCAACAAGAACGTTAGAGAATATTGTTATGGTTTGTATCTTCGTGTCCCCCCCAAAGCCTCAAGAAGTCAGGGGCAGCTTCTAGAGTTGGTGATTGATTACTGTGGGTGTGGGTGCTGCACACACTCTGGGGCAAGTAATTTGGATTACAATGTGAGGAGGGGAGAGAGGCTCCCTAGCTGCCTGAGCTGCTGCCAAGCTCTTGCTCTTTACTGCCACCATGAATGGCTGCTCTCTGTCATGTGCCACTCTGCCTTGGAGTCAGCAGAGTATGGACTAAAACTTTCACTAACTATAAGCTAAATAAATCTTTTCTTCCTTCATTTTGGGTGTTAGGTATTTTGTCCCAGCAACAAGAGAGGAGTAACTGAGACAAATATCTAAAGCAAATCCTCCTCATATTCTTTAATAAAATTGAAAGGGAAGCAGTACTCCCAAAAATCATTCCTGGAAAAAAAGCATTATCCAAATAAAAAAGAGAACTATAGACCAATCTCTTTAATGAACACAGATACAAAAATCCTTAATAAGATAATGGCAAACAACACAGCATATCATCAAAAAGATCACATATAATGACTAAGTAGGAATCATTCTTAGAATGTAAGGATGGTTCAAAATATGTAAAACAGTAAGTATAAACACTATATAAACAGAAGGACAAAAATAATTATCATATCTAACGATGGAGAAAAAGCATTTGACAAAATCCAACATCAACTCAAGATAAAAACAGTGATATAGAAGATCTCTATCTCAATTCAATAAAGCTGGTCTATGACAAACCAACCACCAGCATCATACTAACTGGAGAGGAGCTAAAACCTTTCCCTCTGAAATCAGGAACATGACAAGGATGTCCACTGTCACCACTCCTGTTCAATATAATTCTTAAAACAATGGCCAGAGCAGTGAGATGAGAAAGAAAAGGATAGGAAAAAGTTAAATTAACATTATTTGCAGACATTATCCTATACACAGGAAATCCTGAAAACTAAAGCAAAAGACACCTGCAATTGATAACCAAATTCAGTAGTGTACCAGGATACAGTCAATACTCAAAAACCAATAGTGTCCCTATATATCAAGAATAAATTTATAGAGAAAGAAATTAGGAAAATAATATTTCTCACAATAGAATCAAGAAAAATGAAATAGGAATTAGCCTAACCAAGGAAATGAAAGACTTCTACCATGAAAATTATTGTACACTGTAAGAAGAGCTCAAAGATGACATCAGAAAATGGAAAGATAGCTTCTGTTCCTGTATAAGCAATATCAATAAAGTCAAAATGGTCACACTTCCAAACTGTTAAGCAGAGTTAATGTAATCCCAATCAAAATACCAGTAACATTCCTTCCAGAACTATAAGAAAGCAATCTTAAAATTCATATGGAACCAAGAGACCTCAAATAGCAAAAACAATTCCTGGCAACAAGTGCAGGGCAGGAGACAATCCAAGTTATACTACAATGCTACAGTCATAAAAACAGCATGGCACTGGCAAAAACAAAAACCTAAAACAAAACAATTGTGTATCAATGGAACAGAACAGAGGATGCAGAAAAACTCCAGGCAAACTCAGTTACCTTATTTTTGACAAAGGGACTGAATGCTTTTGCTGGAATAAAGATAGACTCTTTAACAACTAGTGCTTCAAACACTGGTTATGCACATGCAGAAGATGGAATGTATCTTTCACTGTGCACCAAATTAAATCAAAATGGAACAAAGATTTAAACATCACAACAGAAGAAATTGCCTATAACACTAAGTAAAACTCTTAAAGACACAGGCATCATTAGTAGGAAAATAGGGACATTTTGAGACCAAAATTTTAAATGAAACAAATCAGACAGACAAGCTTAAATATTACAGTTTCCTTTACATGAGAAATCCAATAAATAAATAAAATACAAAGTAAAAAATAAACAATAGGGAAAAAAAGAGTGGAAAAACCCAGTTTGACCAATATATCTAAAAGTGTACCTTGATTCAGTATAACTGTCTTACAGATTTTGTATTTTTTCGCTTGTGTCTCAGTTACTCTTTTCTCATTGCTGAGACAGATACCCGACATTCAGAATTAAGGAAGGAAAGGTTTGTTTAGCTCACGGTTACTGGAGGTTTCAGTCCTTACGCAGCTGGCTCCAAGGCAGAGCGGCACATAGCAACAGAAGTGCCAGCAGCTCAGGCAGCTAGCTACCTTCTTTCCTCTCCTTACATTGAAATGCAAATTACCTGCCCCTGGGCAAGTGCAGCATCCACACCCACAATAATAAATCATAAACTCCAGAAGCCTCTCCATGATTGCATGAGGCTTTGAGGGGACACACACACACACAAACCCTAACAGCTTGTTAGTCTTTGTGTTTGTGTGTGTGTGTGTGTGTGTGTGTATGTGTGTATGTGTGTGTATGTGTGTGTGTGTGGTACTGAGGATCAAACCTGGGACCTTGCACTTGTGAGGCAGGTACTTATGCCACAGAACTATCTCCCTGGCTCCCTGGCTTATTAGTCTTGCTGTTAATTTATGTTAATGATAATTAACTTGATAAAGTCTTATAAAAAATTAGTCTGACGCTATTTTAAAAAGGGAGGCGAAAGAGAAAAGAAAAAGGCATTGAGATGTGTTATGTACATGTACCAACCAACTCCCCATGATAAATGTAATCGCTATACACTAAGAAAACTTAAAACACAAAAGAAAAGCTGCTAGAAGATAAAATAGGTAAACAGTTTTAACAGAGATTTTTCATCCCACCAGTGCACTAGACACAAAACAGTGAATTTGCTGACTCTAGATGTTATTTCCTGTGGAATCCAGGTTCTGTTTAGAAAGTACTTACCTACACCTATGTCTTCAAGTTTTACCTATTTTATCTTCCAGCAGATTAAGTGCTCCTGTTTTATATTTAGATCTTTGATCCATTTTGGTTTTAATTTAGTACATGGTGAGATATTTGGGTCTAGAGCCAATCTTCTGCATGTGGAAAGCCAGTTTTCCTAGCACCATATGTTAAGAGGCTATCTTTTCTCCACTGTATGTTTTTGCATCTTTGTTAAAGATCAGAGAGTTAAACGTGCCTGGGGTAGTGTCTATATCCTCTATTCTGTTTCATGGGCCTATGTATCTGATTTTGGTTTTTCTCTTTTTAATTCTTTCTTTCTTTGATGATATAGGGTCTCACTATGCAGTTCACATGTTCTACAGTACTAGGGATCAAACTAGGGGCCTTGCATTTGCCAAGCAATTTTGTTTGTTTGTTTGTTTGTTTTTTTAATGTACTTAGTACAGGGTCTACAGGGTCTCCCTACACAGACTGGACTAACAGTGCTCCTCCTGCTTTCAGCCTCCCAAGCGCTGGGATTACAGGCATGTGCCACCACGCCCAGTCTAGCCAAGCAGGCTCTTATGCTACTGAGTTCTCTCTCAAGCCCATGTGTCTAATTTTCTGCCTATAGGTAATTTTCCATAAAAGAGAAATCCAAAACTCTTTACTTAAGGATAGTTGACTATCTTAGAAACTAGAGCAATAGTTACTTAGCAAAAATTGAGATTTCATTTATTGATTTGGTGAGTACATACTGCATTTCTACTGCTTCAATTTCTTGCCAGCTGATCCCATGCATTTCTATTTTCCTTGTACTTCTGCTTGTAAAGCACAGGAGTAACCACAATAATACCTTTTCATTACAAAAATGTTAAGACTCCACCCCAAAAGAAAGCTGTCTCTGTTAAAAGCAGAGCTGCTTTTGCTTCTAAGCTTCCCATTACACATTCATATTGCCACAAGAAGATACCAGGGAGATAAAAGGCAACATCTATTTTAGGGGATTACCATTCTGATAAAGAGAAAAACACAGTGAACATGATACAATGTTATAAAGGGTTAGTAATCACAAATTGAAGTAACAGTACAAATTGAATCCCCAAGGACAAAAAGAGATAATATAAATTTGAGAAATATTTTCTAGAAAAACTGAATGTTAGATTACAAAGGCAGACAAAGCCTTTGATGCAATGTGGGTATAGACAGAAAGGGGAATACTCAAACAGAAAGGAATTTGAGTCCTCACAAAGGACAGAGACACCTGATTGATTTATCTCAGTTCTACTCACATGCCATCATCTTTACCTCAATAAGTGGTTACCTACCTTCACTGCCCAAATAGACTGCTCCAGAGGATGGAAAAGTTTGAAACAAAAGCCATCCTTTTTTGATGGTCGCTCAATGATTTCACAGGCATTCAGCAGAACAGTTCCAACCCACTGGCCATTCTTTTGGGTTTTATAGATCAGTAATACCCCAGGTTTCAACACACACCACAACTTGGTCCAGCTCTTTAGAGTACCACGAATCTATAGAAAGACAGGCTTAATTAAAAAATAAGTATTTGTTTTTATCTTTCTTGCCAACAAAGTACAAACCAAATAATGGCACGTAGAATGTTTTAATATAAAATCTCTAAAACATATGCATTTTAGATTAAATAGATACTTTGTCAAAAACGTCACTACATGCAAGCATTTCAAACAGTTATGAAAGTGATAAGGCTTCTGCTTCTAAGGGACTTAAATTTTAGTGGAAGACAATGTCAGCAATTTCAAGGTAATATACTAAATAGAATAGTTTTCCTAATTTCCCAGGCCAGGTCAGGGCCCATTAAAATAGACTTCCTTGTGTTGAGAATCCTCTTTTTATCTCCAGGTTTTTTACATTTTATTTTAAGCAGAAAAGAGTGAAAACAACAAAACAGGTTTTAAAACAAGCTAGTAGGAGAGTAACATTTAATGCACTGCATATTGTTGCACTCATGGTTGTTATTCAGAGTACAAGATATAGGCATGAAATATTGCCCAAAAATATTAGCACAAATCTTTCTCTTCAATGAACTAAGAAAAACTAACCAGACAACTATCTTAATTATTGGGGTGTGTGTGTGTGTGTGTGTGTATCTTAAAGGAGAGTCTTTTTGTAGCATTTACCGTAGCTGCATTTTTATTTGTTTATGTAAATTCTTATTCTGCCCTTCCCATCTTTTTACCTTACTACCACATGGATAGTGCCGAAAAACTGCTGGCAGACACCAGGCAGAGGATATTTGGTGAATGACAGAAAGAGGAACCTCCTCTCAGCTCCCAAAAATGCTTTCCTTGAATTATTCTTGGCAGGTACATAAAGTATACTATATAAATTTTTCTTATTTATTTATTTATTTTCAGTTTTATGAGCCTGGGTCTCACTATGTAGTCCAGGATGGCCTTGAACTCACAGCAATCCTCCTGACTGAGCCTCCCAAGTGCTGACATTACAGGTATGCACACTACACCCAGTGACATGAATTTCTTGATGGGTCTTAATCTGCGGTCCAGGCTGGCCTTACACTTACAATCTTCCTGGCCTTGTCCTCCTACATGAAGGAAGTATTTAAATACAAGTTACATTAATCTCTCATAAAAAATTCCTTGCCCTAGGGTTTAGTTTAATGCACTTCTAAGTAGTATGTAGTCCCAAAATAAGTTGGAAATTGTTTTTAGCAAAAGTTTGAAGGTAAATCTTAACTTTCTTAAATTGTAAGGCCAACTATTAACAGACTTCCATTTTCCTGAGGAAATTTCTGTTGTCAGATCTTATATGGATTATAGGTTAGAGGTTTTACTAACTCTTGAGCAAAGTGGAAAGTCTTCAGAGCAATGGCAGCTCTTAGGTGAATGCCAGGTACTGAAGCTTTCTGGGAGTCAGAGTCTTTTTTAAAATTAATTAATTAATTATTTGTGACAGGGTCTCACTATGCAGTTTAGACTCATAGTGATCCTCCTGTCTCAGACTCCCCAGTGCTGGGATTATAAGTGTGCACCACCATGCTTGGTTTGGTGGTTGCCATGGCAAGGGGTACTGGGGATCAAACCCGAGTTGTTGTGCTTGCCAGGCCAGTGCGTAGACTACCAAGCTGTCTATCTCCCCAGCCCAAGATGTCAGAGTTCATTTTTAAAGTCAGAGTTAGTTTGAAAGAGTCGTACCAGTTATCCCCCATAAAGAAGCTAGAGTGACGAAGATAAGGAAAAAAAAAAGAAGGAAAAATGAAAATAACCAGAGACTAAAAGAATTAGCTATGGAAACACCATTATACGTGTTTGTCTGGCAATTACTGCCTTTCAGACGGAAACAAGATTGGAACATAAGATCCTCTGGGATACAATTAATAGTTTCCTTCCCAATGAAAAACAGTCATTTTAGAGGTATATTGACTTTGTGAGCTTTAGTTACATTCTGAGCTTTTGCATTCTTGTAGGTAAACATTCTACAGGCAGAACTCAAAATTTAACACACACTGACCTTCAACCAATCTGCCATAACAATAACAGAAGGATCTGTGATTGTACTGAGCAACTCCTTCGTGGCTCTTTTCTTTTCTTCTCGGTAATTTTTCTTTTGCACCTATTTTATATAAATAAAAAAACAAAAAACTCAATAGAAATAAGCAATTTCTTTCAACTTTTTAGGTCTATACAATGTAGAATATACGATTCTCAATATTTTTAGAATTCTAGCATCTTAGAGTTAAGAAAAGCTATCATATAGCTTTTCCTTTGCTTATTGCTGGGAGGAATTTTAGCAACTTGGTTAGTTTTACTCATTACTAGTCTGGGTCTCCATATCTTTGAACATAATATTATCTCTTAAATTATCCAATAATATATGAATATAATCTCATGGTAAAAATTTTAAGCAAAAGAAGCTAAAAACTGCTTTTATTATACCCCATCTTAGTACAACTCACAGAACAGGCACTGTCATTCTTCTAAAAAACACTGCCTTTTTGGGGAGCAGAGGGGTACTGGGAATTGAACTCAGGACCTTGTGCTTTCCAGGCAGGCACTGTGCCACTGAGCTATATCTTGGCCCAATTCTACCTTTTAAGACTCTATACATGATCTATAGAAAGACATATTTGTATTTAACAAATAAAAACTTCTTCCACTCAATATTTTTTGTATTTTTGGATACATATATCACCCCTAGTACTGAGAACTTAACCGGGGGTCTTCATAATGACTTGTATCTTCAGCCCCTTTTTATTTTTCATTTTGAGACAAAGTTTCTCACTTAGTTGCTAGCTTGCCCGTGGTGGGCTTACACCTGTAGTCCTTTTGCCTCAGTCTCCCGGAGTGTTGGGGTTACAGACATACACTACCACCCTATTCTTTTCACTGCTCTGTAAGAGTCCTAGTATTAAAATAATGAGAAAGCTAATACTCAGTGCAATCTGCGAACCAGCCAATGTTCTAAGGGCTTAAGCTGTACTACCATTACCTCAATGCAAGGTATATTCCAGAAATAACCATGGAAACTAACCTTAAGAGATTCTTTTTTTGTGAGCTTACTTGATGCTGAACTGTCTTTTTCTGAGCCATTATAAAGTTTAGATTCAGACTGAAATCAAATAGAAAAGAACAGAAGATAAATATCAAAGCCTTCACTTACTCATACATATCATATAAAATCTAATGTTACGTTCTCACATTCTTACCATTTAGAACTATGATTTAAGCAAATGTAGATTTTCAAAAACTGTTTTTTTCTAGAGTATTTGTTTTTAAAAACAAATCCATGTTGAACTCATAAATATTCAAAAGCAAAAACCAATCTACAATATCAAGTTAATTAAGATCATTTCTAAAGTTTACATTCTACTTTTTCACAGCATTATTAAGATATATATAATCATTTAGTTAATCCTCAGAATAAAAACAGCCAAAAGTGTTCTTTTTAATATCTGAAATATTCTAAGTGAAAAACCAAACCATGTAAATTTTAACAAGTTGTTACTATATAACTGTTCAAATGCTTTGCCTCCCTCACTAGGAAGAAACATAATCTTTAGAAACTAATATTAAACCACTCTAAATTGTAAAGTGTCAAATATACATAGAATCACTTCCTCTCTACTTATCCAAAGTACCTAAATTTTTATGAATGTCTTTTTTGCTTTCAGATTCTCAGTTTATATTTCCTATTTTTATTTAATTATTATGGTGTAGGTCTAAAATAGTCTCTTCAAGTCTCATGGGTTTGGATGATTAGTGGATTCATCCACTGATAAAATTCAAAAGATAAATGTGCTGTTAGGAGATGGGGCTAGGTTGGAGCAGGTCACTGGGGGCATGCTTCGAAAGGGTGTATTCTTGTCCCTGGTTTCTCTCTGGTTTGCTTTCTGGCAGTCATCAGGTGAGCAGCTATTCTCCACCAGACACCCCAGCCACCTTGTCATTTCTGCCTTGTTGCTGGCTGACCATGGACTGAACCCACTGGAAACAATGAACCTTTCATCCTTTAAGTTATGCAATCAGGCATCTTGTTCCAGCAACAGGAAATATATTAATCTTCATAAAGACCCTGAAAAAATGGGCACAAGTGGTTTTATCACCATTTTACAAGTAATAAACAGGATGCTTGGGGAGACTGATTTTCCAAATTCATAATCATTAATAGCAGTGATCAGATGCTGGGTACCCTAACCCAGTCCTCATCTTTCAGTAGGGTAGATGAGCACAAAATTGAAAGCTGCTTCTGTAAATCTTAGAACAAAATTAAACATATTCCTTCAACATCCTATAATGTAAAATTTTTACTAACATTAGATACAGGGGAGGGTACTTAAGAGTTCTTAGCAATATTCTTATTACCAAGAAATTATAAATTACTTAATTCAAATGTGACTTTCAAATGTAGAATGGCCAGAATTGCTATCACTAGATATGATCAAGGACAAAAAGCTTTTGAGTATAACTCTCTCATTCCATTATCAGGCCCATGAAGTACACATCATGCTTACTCTTCCATAACACAGCATATCACCTGAAGAAAAAGAATTCATTAAAACTAACATGATCTACTAATAAAATGAAAATAAAACTGGTATTTGTGGCTAATTTCCTTCATATTTGCTAAGAATATCTCTTCTACTTGGTACAAAACACCAGATTATGATATTAGTATTAACTGACTTAATACACTTTTCTTTCTTCAAAACCCCTAAACATAGAAAGGGGGAGACTGACTTTGCTAAACTTTGCCAAACTTACTGATTTTAAGTACTAGGCTTGAAACATGAAATATATTATTAAACTTTCATCCTTAATACACATGAGATAGATAAACTTTATGTAAGGAACACTTAAAAAGTTAAATGTGTACATTTTCATAAAAATTGTACATAAAATTTTGTGTAATCTTCAACCATTCCCCAAAACAAACACAGGAAGTAGGAGCAAATCTTATTCCTGAGAAGAACAGAAAATATAATGGCTTAAGAAATAGGTTTTCTTAGTCTTTTAGATTTATTCCAAAATATAAAAGCTTTTCTTGTTGCTTTTAAATCTGACTGGAAATAAATAAAAAATTAAATATTGTGACAAATTTTGGAAAACTCAGTGAAGTAAGAACTCAGGAAATTGCCCCATCATTGTAGTGCTTCTTAACTTTGAGTATGTTCTCTTAAATAATTCTTAATACATCTAAAAATAAGTGAAAGTATCCTAGTTTGAGAAAGACTGACTTAAAAAAAAAACTTACTCCTACTTTTTAAAGATAATTAATTGAAGGTTATTACCACAAATATCTTTGTCCTTTAATTGGTAAAATACATGTTTTGATTATCAAATAAACAAATTAAAGACTAAAGACCTTTTCTTTTTTATAAAAGACATGAGCCTTAGAATATCTCTGAATAGAATCCTTGGCCTCCAGTTTGAGAAATACTACTACAAGGCTAGAGGTAGGAAACAGGGATAGGTTAAGAGATGGAACACACTTTGTGTGTGTGTGTGTGTGTGTGTGTGTGTGTGTGTGTGTGTGTGGAACCGGGTATTGACCTCAGGCCCTTGTGCTTGCCAGGCAAGCGCTTATTCTACTAAGCCATCTCCCTGGCAAGAAATACTACTGTAGAAAACACAGAAAACCAGTATTACTCTGGAGGAAACTGGTTACTAACTGACTGTTTCGGAGTAACTAACCAACAGCGCTAAATCAGTTCCAGTAGAGCTTTCCTCCCTCACACACACCTGCATGGTTTAGATATACCAATATATGGAACACCTCATAGGAACTGACAGGTTTCAGTTCCCTCATCCCAAATACTAGAACAATATCATCATCATAGATTTGGGAACAACAATATGCTTACCTTGCTCTTTGACATAGAAAGTGAAGACTCATCTCTGTTTTGAGAAATATCTTCCCTCCCCCTTTCAAAACCTTTGAAAAAAAAAGTATTACTATTTTTGAGTATATACATATATAATATATATAACTATTAAAGTTAACATTTTGTAATATATAATATTATATGTAACATTTTTGAGACAGCATCTTGCCACATAGCAGGCTAGCTTCACACTTATGAACCCCATTTTAGTCCTCCAATTACTGGGCTTTACAGGTATGTGCTGCACCTGGCTTCAATTTAAGATACAGACTATATCTGATGTACATTACTGCAGGAAGTCTAGACTGCAGATACAGTTGTATGCTATTATAGTTTACAGCTCTTTAAAGAGTCAGCTCAGGGAGGCAATGAAGTCCTTTCTTAAACCCATTAACATCAAGCTAATTAGCCCTTTTCTGTGCTCCTAGAGCACTTTGTATGACATTAGCCCTCCCCGAGCTGTCACTCCAGTGAGATAGTTCCTAAAAAGACCACTGCAAGGCCCAAGCAAATATACTTTCACACCACTGTCAAATGGAAAATAGTCTAGAATAGGTGCTTTTAAAAGATGGGAGAAATAAACCTGGAGTGAGGGACTGGAGAAATAAACCTGAAGTGGCATATGCATGCAGCCCCAGCTATGAGGGAGGCTGGAGCAGGAGGAATACCTGAGCTCTGGAGCTTGATGTCAGCCTGGGCAACAGCAAGACCTTCTCACTATGCTGTGCTCCCTCCCAAAAATAAGAAACAAAAGAAAAAGAAACCTGTGTGGAACCCTCAGCATAGTACTCGACACACAGTTGACTTTTATTACCATTGTTTATTGATAAACAAATTCTAAAAGGTTGAATGTGAACTAAATGTGCAGTGGGATAAACACAAATATAGCTTTGCATTCATGTAGCATACTAAGAGCGCACTATGATGCAAAATTATTATTATTAATTATAACAATTCAGTTGGAAGAATATTAATAAAATTTCTGCATCAGGTATTAAAGGAACAGTACACTTTTTTTTGGGGGGGGGTATTTTGTACAGGGTCTACAGGGTTTCACTACACAGATTGGACTGTAGTGATCCTCCTGCTTTCAGCCATCATGCCCAGTCTCAATCCTCAATTGCCTTCTCACCATGCTCTGGGGACAGGGCCAGCACAACAGGCCAGGGACCAACTCCCATCCCTGACACAGTACCCATTTTAATGTGGTTCTTTCCACTTTTGAGGAGAGGTCTTATTAACTATACAAAATTATTTGTTCTGGGCCCAATAAAAGTCTGTATTAAAATATAAGTACAATTATACTGCCATTGCCTGAAGCATTTCAAAATTATTTCTAGCATATCAATGACAAATGTTTTATTCTGCTTTTGGTTTATAATAACTGAAACAAATGTATTTTATTTTCTTAGGTCAGATATTTAACTAAATTACTTTTGTAATACAAAAAAAGAAAGATTACCCCATCCCATCAGTAGGGTGAAAAATGTCATAAATGCAATATGAAATTTTAAGTGAAAATTTACAGGAAATTGTAACTTCAGTGTAAAGTAAACCAAAAAGTTACGTAATTTAATTTTAAATATTTAAAGTAATAAACATAAGAATTATTTCTCTGTGTATGTGTTTCAAACAGGGTTTCACTGTGCAGTTCAGGCTGTCTTGAACTCACTCTGTTGCCCAGGCTGGCCTTGAACTTGCAGGGATCCTTCTAACTCAGGCTCAAGAGAACAGAGATTTTCTAAAAGTATAGATTATAAATAGAAAAGTCTCTTCTTTTATTTTCAAATAAGAAGACTTTATTTTCTTTAGTGCTCTGGTTTAAGCTGAATCAGATCAATCCATGTATCAGAGTAAGAAAAATATCTTATTTACTATATCTATATTCACATTATTTAAAAATAGTACAGTAGGCTAGATGTAGTCCCAGCACAAGGGAGGCTGATGCAGGAAGATCACAGTGAATTTCAGGCTGAATTCCAGGCCAACCTGAACTACAAAGTGAGACTTTGTCTCAAAAAACAACCAAAACCAAAACCAAAAATACTATAGTAAATAAAAACAAAGTTGTATGTCAGACTAGACTTTTTAAATGCAGGTATGTCTTATAAGAAGTGTCAAATGTTTAATAAGGACACTCATAAATCTAGAGTATGTATTACATGTCAAATCTAAATGAATCCCATTTTAGGTCTCTACACCTCAAACCTGTAAATTATATGATCGTCTTAATGGCTAATCCTAATGACTCCAAGTTACTTAAAATTATAGACAAGGTAAACCAAATGCTTTCTAAAATGTATATACAAATGGTCAAATGCCTTTAACTTTAAAAAGGCTAAAATTGTATGATCAGTGTGAAATGCAAAGAACATAGAACATACAAAAATAGTAAGAATATCCTAAAGTGAAAATATCATCATACTGTACACAAAAATTTCAAGAGAAATTTCAAGGAAGCAAAGCAAAAATTGTCACACTAGACTCTGTTGTAAGACTAGACAAAGCTACTTTTCCAAAAAGTTTGCAAAATAATCTTATCTGAAAAAGTCTCTTATGAAAGTATATTTATTAGAAGCCAAAATATTTCTTGGCTTTTACTCATTTTTCATTGTGTGTGAATAGTCAGCATCACTGTGAAATTCTTTCTTTATTAAAATAGCTCTTTTGGGCTGGGATTGTGGCTCAGGGGTAGAATTCTTGCTCTGCAAGGCCCTGGGTTCACTCCCCAGCACTATACATACATACATACATACATACATACATACATACATACATAGTTACTTAAAGACAAAATTCCGAAGTCTAGAATATATTATTGGTTATTGACCTTATTAGTAATGAAGAATAGGCTTTATTTTCTCTCCACCAAACTTGCTTGCAATGATTTGGGGTGCTAAAATCTTTTCACAACTATCCTCCCCATTCCTACAAATGAAAGAGAATCCATAGTCCTATCAAGAGAATTACAACTCAGGGAATAATACCATTCTAGTATGGATAAAAATAAAGAAATTTTTTTAAAAAATGAAATAAGTGGAACTCTACTCATTGCTAGTGAATCTTTAAAGTAGGATAATCCCCTTACAAAACTATGTGACAGTATCTACTAACATTATGAGTGTGCCTCTTCATTAAAAGAATGGTGGAAGAACATGCACAGAAGCTTTATTCCTAACAGTCAAAAGCTGCAACTGATTCAAATCACTATTAACAGAATACATGAACACACTATGATACGGTCCTGTGGTGGAATGTTACACAATAATGAAAAGGAACAAAACAAGAGATATAGTAAAAGAAGTCATGTATCCCTATTTAAAAAAAAAAATAAATAAAAAGGGAAAAGAAAATCCCATACATTTCCATTTATAAACTTACTCTGTGAGGTCAGACTGAAAAGTGATTTACCTTTGCTACAAGAGAAACTCATGGCAGAAGGGAATTCTGGGAAGTGATTATAAATGTCTATATGGAACTACAAATCTGCAAAGCTGCAATTAAGCCATATTCAAGTTGTACATCAGTGAAAAGAATAAAAAGTATATATACACATCTACACATTTCCCTACTTTTTCAGTTTATTAGACATTTCCTGTTTTGCCATCCTTTCCTACTTAGTTTATATTTGCTTTGCTTATTCTATTATACCTGGTTAATTCTAATTCATATGTCAACAATAATGATAATGATAAGTCACACCATAATATTAACAAAAACAATAAAACAACAAATATCTGCTTATGAGAACCCTCATGAGGAAAAGGTAACATGATAGATTCCACCTTACATTTTTTAGTAATCTTCACCATTACATCACACAGGGAAATAAGAACCATATTTATATTGCTGGGAAAAGACCTCTGAGGCACATGGAAATTAGGTTGACTAATTCAACAAGTGAAACTTTTCCCAATGCCATGGTGAAGCTCAAGATGCAAAGCCACCTATCTGGGAGATTTTGCTTTGCTTGTGAGGGTGTAGTGAGCTGTTCCACTCTCAAAAATGCATACTTTACACATATCTGAACTGCAGTTATTTATCTTCATGTTCATACTCCACACTTGATTGTGAGAAAAGAAGGCTGTGAACCTTATGTATATTTTTTTACTTCTGAAGTTTTTTTTTTAAATACAAAAGACAACATACCTTTAGAAAAATGAAAAAAGAAAAACATAAGCTAACAACTTAAATGCAAGGCATACTTAGGTAACTACAACTCAAGTGAGAAAGCTGAGAACTGCTTAATGTCCTACATGCAATTCTTGATCACAATCCACTCTCTTCAAAAGTAGCAGCTGATTCAGTCGAGAGAGCACATTGGCCAAGCAATGGCCGTGACTCATCCACATGGCTGACACTGACAAAGGTTCTATAATCTGAGGTACAGGATCTCAGGATAAATCCTGAGGGGATTTCACTGACCTTATCAGATCCAAAAGCTACAACTCTTGTTGCATAGGTCCTGCTTTACCTTGGTCTTAACCATCCAGCAGAAAAGTATAAAAATGAAGTATAAGAAGTAAAGCCATGCTGTTATTTGAGCTTTAGGGAACTCAGGTCAACAATTTCTGACATTGCCAGTCAAGCGGAAGACCCAATACTATTATGGACTACTGGACTCTTTTAGAATATTTTGCTGAGTTAACACACCTATAATATTCATATAACAGAACTTAACAAAAAAAGGGGATACAGATGAATGTCCATTTTATATCTGTGTATTCAAAATGATTAGGATAGATATATAGTTACATTCTCTTAATGAATACAGGGATTTGTTCTAATAGTGTTTGTAAATCGGGTATCATGTCTGCATCTTGTACAGCAATTAACCATTAGGAAGAATGTATGCAATGTGTTAATTATTGAAACTGTCCTACCAATTTAGTTTGAAACTGTTTCACTGCTATTTGTTTCTCAATAAAATTATGGAAAATAAATAAATAAAAAATAAATATCAATAAATAAATAACTTTAAAAAAAGAAACTGTCCTATTGATCACTTCTGAAGCTGTCTCATTGATACTTGTTTCTCAATAAAATAAAATTTAAAAAAAAACAGCAGTTGACTGTTGCTACTATAGTACTAGTTAGTAGCATCACAGCAGGTATTTCATTCATTTTCACTGCTGTTTAGAACCCCAGTGCATGATCATACCACTATGTGGTCATTCTATTAGTGATAGACACTTGGGTAGTTGCTAGTCTTTTCCTATTACGAAAAACAGTGCTATGAGTATTCCTTGAAATACACGATGGGAGACTAACCATAAGTTTCTGATAAAGAAAAATAGTAGTGCTTTTCAGAAATTTTCCTATTAAAGCGAATAAAGAATTTTCCTAGAGTTTAACAAAAAATTACGTTGAACTCGGGTCTGCCATATCTTTTTGTTCTAATCTTCTGATTTTGGGAGTAGTCACAGATTCACAGTAATTATAGCTTCTACCTCATGTGATCAGGTTAAAGTTCTTTTATTTTCCGGGGACTATCAGTGCCTCTTCTGTACATAAATTTTACATTTGATAACCTCTTATTTAAGTACATAGGGTTTACTTTCTTCTTCTAATGCATATTAGGATTTATTCCTATAATATATATTTTATTCAGGTATTATTCCTGAATAAATTAGAACTCTGCTGTTAATGACCCATTTATTTACAGAATAGAATTACTATCAATGTTCACAAGGTGTAACTTTTTCATACACTTCAGTATGAGACTTGGTCCATTAGTGTCTTATAATAAAGCAAATTTTATGTTACTTTAGCTTTATTAAAATGAAATTATATATGCATGCATATATATACACAAATGAAGATATAATAGGCATCTATAAATTAAATTCAGAATTGCTACATTTTCTTTAACTAAACACTGCCAAGATCCAAGAAACTGTAGACAAGAAAAATCTCTAACAAATCAAAGTTTATTACAATATATCTGCACTAAGTTTGCAATTTGTCTATAGATAATTTATTTCCTTAAAGTTTATTTGTTTTTATTTTTAGGTACTATTTGAGAGACTGATATAACGAGTGCATCTAGAAATAACAGCTCAGATGAAGACAACAGACAGACAATCAGACATGAAGTAAACAAATATGCTGCATCATGGTTTCACTACAAATACTCCGGCATGGGCACCATCTCCATAGTACAGGTGATTATAAAGGGTAAACTGAGAGGGGACAGAGAGAGAGGGAGACAGAGATACTAAGGAAAACAAAAGTGCAAATGTTTGGAGTTTTTTTGTTTGTTTTGTTTTTGCGGGACCAGGGACTGAACTCTGGACCCTGCACTTGCCAGGCAAGCACTTATTATATTGAGCTATCTCCCTGGCCCCACAAAGTGTTATTTTTAACTTAAATATATAACAAAAAGTCACTTCTTTGCAGTACTTAATTTCAGCCCAATATTCAGCTAATATAGTAAAGCAGTTATTTTAAAAAGTTTTTAATCATATGTAGTTGTATTACATAGAATATGGAATCATTCCTATGAATATGATTTTTCTCTATTTCAAGAATTAGGAAACAAAGCAAATCATTTGCTTCTTTTTTTGTTTTTGCATTTACTCTTTTAAAACACGATGACCTCAAATATATTCTATGACCATTTAAACTGACAATATTGCCTTTAATTACCCAATTAAGCAAACACCAAACTTCTAAGAAGTGAAGTTTACCTTTTATCAAGGTCACATGATTATACTACATAGATCTATGACGTGAAGGTCAGCAAGGTGCATGTGCTAGCAAGTGGCTTAAAAAATATAATCAAGGTGACAGAGAAAAATGAAGAAATGCGACTAAGTCTCATTATAAAACAAAGACACTGTAAGCAGATTTTAAAAATGTCAGTACACTGCACTTTCAAAGCTACTTTGGAAGAAAGATACCTTTGAAGAACATGAGAAAGGAACCTGATAGTAACCATGCCATGCTAAGAAGACTCAGTATAGATTATGAATGCTACTTAAAGCTTAAACTGCGTAGGCACAGTTCAGAACTATGGTTTCTAATTCCTTTGGAAAATACTCTTAAAAAAGAAAATGATATAAATAAAATAATTCCTCTACTTGCCCAGGTGAGTAGCAGTGCTTCTAGTGAAGACATGCCACCTACCAACATGAATATCCACAAAAAGCCAAGAATAAAGATTACTGTAAAAACAGAAAATTTAATTCAAATTTAATAATAAAAGTGTCAGAAAACTACAAATGATTAAAGGAAACACCAGTCCCAGTCAATACTTTTATCACGAAGAATATTTTTATTTTAAAAGAAAATTATAATATCAAGAATAATGTAACAACAGTACAAAAGTTTAAAATCTGAAAGAAAAAACATAAAATTACTTCTATTTAAAAACATATATCCAAATATTTGCTACATCATTTTTAAATAATAAAAGATCAATTTATGTCTACATCTTATTGGTCAATTATTTACTGCCTATATCATAGTTGCCAAATGTCTATTTCATTTAATAAGGATTACCTAAAATATTTATTTTCTTAGCAAAAATTAATAAATGCACATAACTGAGAAGAAAATGAGGAGATTCAAATATTATATATAAGTATAAAATTTCACATTAATCAGGACCTGAAATTATAATAAAGTAGTAAGATTAAAGTTTATGCTAAACATAAATTATCCTGTAGTTACTATTCTGCAGAAAATGGCTAAATATTAATGTTACAGATCTGTTTTTCATTTGCTAAAATCTTCAGTGCAATCTGCATCTTGTATTTATTTTAAATTCAGAAAGGCTTTTTTGTCAAAGGGTCATAATATTTACATCCATAGTTAAACAAAAAATACTCTATAAGTACTCAAAATTCTTATGTTACTCATTCTCAAGTTTCAGCTGAAGATACTATAAGAGAAAATATGGAAAAGACAAGCCTCATAGAAGCAGTTACTGAAACCTAAGCTTTCACTGTAGAACCGTTGTTTCAATGAAGCAGCTTTAACATGTTAGAATGTTTGACTTATTTTAATGAAAAGTCTTCAAGAAATTAAGACAATAATGCAAAATTAAGCAAACAAACCTGGCACAGAAGGAGAAAGTTCATTGTATCCTCCAAATGAAGCATTCCGGACAAGCTTTCGGCCATCAATACGTGGAGGAAATAAAGCAGAAGAAACCCCAGTACAAGAAGAAAATCTACGTTGTTGTGAGCTCTCTTCTTTCATCATTTAGAAGGTCTATTTAACGTATAATCTCACCCAGGAGGTTAATTAGACCAATATGGCCAAGGGAGGCTTTTCTCTCCCATTCAAATGTAGTAAAATCCACCAGCACAAACAAAGGACACACACACACTTAACAGCAAAGGAAGACTAGAGACTGTCAAATCAGCAATAAACAGAGACTGACAGGAAAGGCATTAAGCCACACTCCTGATTTTTTTAAGTAAACTAATAAAAGGGCTATTCTGCTAATCTTCTGCCCTTTTATTAAAGGTGTAATAATGCCTGGCACTGAAATGCTGCTTTAGAAAAACAAAGCAAGATCAATACTTAACGATTCAGGATGAGGTGATAAGGTCAGTTTCTCTTTGCTCAAAAAGGCAAGCCTTTTTTCAGATCCATTATGTTTTTGCAGTATTTGCCATACTTCCCAGCTCTGCTATTTTCTTTCCAGTTTTTGCTTACTTCAAAAGTGGCTATCAACAGAACACTTTATCTCTCCTAAAGCTTCTTGATTTATATCTAATCTGCTGCTTGCCTCAACCATGATTAAAAATTCATAAGGAAAGATATTCTTTCAATTCTTTCATGCACAGTTTCTCATGGATTCCAACAGCAGCTGAAGTAAAGCATAAACATGAAAGTTTTACCTCTCGCAGGGAGGTATGCATCACTCAGACAGCGTCAGCACAAACCAATCAACAGAAGATTTAAATGACACCATAATATCACTGTATGCACCAATACATGTTCTCTTCAAACAGATCATCTGTTAATTTCACTTCATTACATTTACATTTTTCAAAATATAATCTATCAGTGAGGTTTTTTCCTACTTAAAACTCTTCTTTTTAAAAAACAACTTTAGGGGCCAGGGATATAGCTCCTTGGCACAGTGCCTACCTGACAAGCATGAGGTCGTAAGTTCAGAAATTCCCAGTACCAAAAAAAGAAAAAAACACTCCAACAAACAAAACAACTTTATTGTCAGAGTAACAAATGGAAATTTATCGTCAGAGTAACAAACAGGAATTTCTTTTTGTTAACCATAATCAAAACTAAGTGACCAGTATGATCCTGTACCATTAAATCTAGTGATACTTTATTATTCTCATAATGATTCTACACCATCTCTTTATACTTAACTTTTAACATCCTAAAGAATTATTTTCTAATTTTACTAAATCAATTTATCCCACCCTACCTTAATTTAACTTGTAAAACTCACACTCAATCATTCTCTTTACAGGCCCTGGATTTATTTTTTTTATCAAAATCCTCACTTTCAATTGTACTTGGCTGAACAAGGTGTTCAGTTACACTTACTTAATGGTCTGCTTTCACAGGAACTTTACCCCCAGATCTCAGTGTTCTTCTTCACTATGCATATACTTCAAGGCTGCTGTGCTCCATTCATACAGAATACCCCATAAAATCTTAGACAGATTCTAAATCTTAGAACATTTAAAAAAAAAAATCAGTTTCCTGTGCAACGACATATTTTTCTTGGGTGAAGGAATTTCAAAAACAAAGTGAAAAAATAAAGTTTATTATTAATACCTATAACTACACATGTTTGTGATTTCTGGGGATTTTGTGTTGTTTTGCTTTTCCCCGTGTCATAAGATGTAAATTATTAATTATAGAAGGAAAAACATAATTTAATTCACATGATGGCACCTACCTTTCAAGGCATAAAGAACACAGCATAGCTCAGTGGATTAAGGTGCCTGCAAGCAGGCACAGGGGC
>NW_004524580.1:3632360-3652326 GCF_000260255.1 Octodon degus
TGTGTGTGTGTGTGTGTGTGTGTGTGTGTCTGCCTATAGAAAGGCTTAGAAATAGCAATGAACCCAGTAGCCATGAATGCCAGAGCACAAAGACTTTGGCTTGTAAATGCCCACTCCTAGAAAAGAAACAGGGCCAGGGAGATGGCTCAGTAGAATAAGCGCTTGCATGTCAAGCCCAAGAGCCTGAGTTCAATCCCCGGTTCCACCAAAAAAAAAAAAAAAAAAGAAAGATTAAAAAAAAAAAAAAAAAAAAAACACCACAAAACACAGTATCAAAAAAAGCACTGCCCTATAATGGCTAAGTGGGATTGAAATTAAACTGTATAGGTTTTTCCATTAGGCAGCTAAATTAGAAATTAATAAATAAACAGTGTTAGGGCTTCAAGGAAGTCAGTGCAGAAGATGAGAACACGTCAAAACTGGCTGAAGGAGCATTTGAAGAAGGCAATACATTGAGATTAAAGTCACAATGGCCAGATTTACATACTTCCCAAAGGGATAAATAGGATTTTGAGATTATACTGTAATTTTCAGGATTTCCTATAGAAACAGACCATTCTCTTTTTAGGGGTGGGCCATCCTCTTCCTCTCAAGAACTTCGTTTTCATTTCTTCCTTCATTTCTTGTTTCTTTTCCCGTTCTCCCTCTCTAGTGCCCCCCTTCTTCCTATTTGAACATTTTCTTCCTATTTTATGTGTCTATTACACTAAATAAAACTAAAGACAAGACTAAGACTATAGTTTGGTTTTTTTTTTGTTTTTGTTTTTTTTGTTTTTTTTGTACCATAAATTGAACTCAGGACTTTGTGCTTGCCAGGCAGGCACTGTGCCATGGAACTATATCCCCGGTCCTAAGACTATAGATTATTGACCAAGGTCAATGATGTCATCCATACGTCCTTGATATGTGCCTGCTTCACTACTGGATCAATATTAGCTAAGCAGCTATATTTGTAATCTTATTGGTGGATTATAGTTTGACCCATATTGTATCCATTTTGTGACTTTGCCTTATAAAATATTCTCAAAAGAAATGATCTTGGAGGCAACCCACTCAGGACCAGACCCCTCAGGAGCTATTCCTCATACTCATTCCTACTCCCCTGCTTCCCAATGTTGTGTCTCACTCATTTGAGCAGTTGTGCTCCCCTCTTGAGCGCTCATTCACCCAGTAAATCTTTCCCACTCAACCTCCACTGTTCCTTGGAATTAATTCTTCAATTATGGCAAACAAACGTAACATATCAGGTTGGGAGTTAGTACCTCTAGCACAATGTACTTATTTTTTCGGAGTCTCTACTGTGTTTCCTCACTTATAAAATGCCAATAAAAAGTTCTATATTATCAAGTTGTTATGAGAGTCAAGTAACACATTCATGAAGCCAAGAAAGGTTCCAGATTATGGCAAAATGAAAATAATGAACTAAATTGCTCCCTTCTAAAATTCACTATCTTAAGAAAGTAATTTTTAAATATATAAACAACACAAATTTGACACTGAAAATTTCCAAACAAGTTAATCATAGTGTTACAGATCCAAGAAAGCCAAGTCATCAAACAGTGGTGATGAGGACTGAGAATCAACCTCATGCTTCTCCTCAAGTTTAGATCAGCTGAAGATGCTTCCAACACAAAATGTATACCTCTTATTTATTCCAATAGGATATCATGAACTGAAACACAGAAAATCACCTGTCCTGACCACATTCCTAACAGGGATCTAGTACCTAAATCACAAGCAATCCTGAATGAACCTCACATCCCAGAACTCACAAATGTTTTTGCTTAACCCTTTCACAGAAAACATGTTAAACTCTAAAAGAAATCAAAGTCAAAATAAAACCCAGAGACTGCTCAGTTTACCTTTCCTGGCAATCATGTACTTTTTTTTCTTCACCAAACTAACATTGTGCTTGCCATTGTTAAATAAGCAGGAGGCCTCTGGTCTATGGCTGTCTCTATACTTTTGAGTTCCTATACAATTAATGACACCAAACTTAGTGAATAAATGGAAACCTAACAGTAATCTAATTTTTCTACTAAACAGCCAGATTTCAGCCACAATCCAAAGCAGCTGAGCTTCAGCCAATCATAGGCAGCCAATTAAACAGACCTTGTCCACAAAGCCTAGCTGCAACCAATCGAGCTATTTTGTACATAACTTCTGAACTCTAGCTATAAATACTCACTGCCCACACAGCAGAGCAGAACTCTCTGAACCGTTTTCATTCTGAGTGATGCCCAATGACTGATCATTCTTATTCAAAGAAATTATACTAAATTTGTCTGAAGTTTTTGTTTGAATATCATTGGTTTTCAAAGGAAATATTTATACTGTTTATACATGATAGTAACATTAAAAGGTCCCCCAAAGTTGCACTAAGGTAGGGCCTATGCTTAGGTGGTACAGACAGAAGGTCTGACAGAGAAGAGATGGGGTTTAGGGAAAAACACGAGGACTTCTAAAGTACTGACAATAACATATTCTAAACTGGAGTCCCAGGGTCCTAATCATTAGTCTTATAGTCTATAAACTGTGAAAAATATATTTTTTATACTCGTCATTATGTTTGAAACGTCTGTCCGCTATACATATAAAAATTTGTCTTTTTTTCTCGGTACCGGGGATTGAACTCAGGACCTTGTGCTTGCCAGACAAGCGCTTATTCTACTGAGCTATCTCCCAGCCCCTATAATTTTTTTTTTTAAAAAAAGATTCTTAGGTTCATAAATATTGGTTTGACTATTCTATAAGCTGTACTCTTTATTATACAGGAAACATCTGACACATGTAAATTTCCTTTTAAAAAAGTTGTTAAACTATTGCCTGAAGCATAGGAACAGTCACCAAATAGGATCTATTATGCCTACAGTCTAAGGTGATAATAAAATTTTATGATTGACTTTTTTTCCATTTTAGTATTAAGAGTTCAAAAAGGCATATTAAGATCAAAAACCCAGACATAAGATTAATGCTTACTTTCCTGTTCCTTTAGGAAACCAGTCAAAACAGACATCAGTATAAGGCATATTTTGGTAAGGTGAGACTCAACAACAAACGATAAATAAGATGGTATCAGCTGTGACCTGGTTCCAGCTTCACTTTAACTTGGCTTATGGTCTTATCTTGCCAGGAACCAGCCCAGTAAGAACCATCCCCACTGACAACCTTGGTAACAGGTAACATTCTCGCACAAATCAATTAACAAAATGACAAGAGTATACCTTACCCATGAACAATTATTTTAAAGATAAGAGGACGACACTCCTCAGTCAAAACAGACAAAACAGGACTCAACTACATACTACCTATAAGAAACTTATTAGATTTATAACCTCATATTGGGCCCAGAATATATCTCAGTAGCACAGTGCCTATTTGGCAAGTGCAAGGTCCTGAGTTCAATTCCCAGTACCAAAACATTTAAAAATAAGTAAATAAATAAATCTTACGCTACTTCAAAACAAAAGAGTGGAGAAAGATACTCCACGCATATAGTAACCAAAAGAGAGCAGGGGTTGGTGTTCTTACAACAAACAAAATGGACTTTAAGTGAAACTGTCCAAGAGACAAAACAGGTCATTACATAAAGGCACAAAGGTAAATTCAACGGGAGGATGACACATGCATCCAATCCCAAGTACCTAAATATAGAAAGAAACAAAGATGACTTAGAAAGAAATCATAACACAATGTTAGGAAACTTCTCTCTAGCGGACAGACCATCCAAAGAGAAGAAGAAAAGGCAAGAGCAGAGGTAAATACCACTAGAGACCAGGTAGACCTAATCAACGTACACAGAATTTTCCGCCCAACATCAGAATAAGCATTCTTCTCAACTACACAAAGAACATTCTCCAGGGCAAATTTCATGTGAAGTAACAAAAGTAAGAAAAGTATTTTGAAAATTTCAAATAAAAATCATTCAGAGGCCAGGGAGATGGCTCAGTGGAATAAGTGCTCGCCTGGCAAGCGCAAAGGCCTGAGTTCAATCCCCGGTTCCGGAAAAAAAAAAAAAATCATCCAAGTATCTTCCTGACCACAAAGGAATGAAACAAATCAATAATGAAGGTAACAGGAAAAATTACAAGTATATGTAATTAAACTGTACACTCTTGAAACACTGGGTCAAAAAAAAGAACTCAAGGGAGATTTTTTTTTTAACATCTCAAAACAAAAACCAACTTATCAAAACTTGTGGACGCAGCAAAAATAAATGAGCAATTGACACTGATAAACACCCAAATTAAATAAAACAACAAATAAATCCATCTATGTCTACACTGGAAGAAACTGAGAGGCTGAGACAGGAGGATAGAAGGTTGAGCCCAGTGGACAACTTAGTGAGAATGATCTCAAAATAAAAACAAAACTGGATTGAGAATATAACAGTGTGATAGCCCTGGGTTAAATCCCCAACCCAAATACGGAGAAATGGGGAGGGGGTAGGCATGAGGGAGGGGGGAGGGGGTGACAGAGGAGGAAAAGAATAAAGAGTAGAAGAAGCAGAAGAAGGGAAAGGAGGTAGAGAAGAAGGAAAGGAGGGAGGACAGAGTGAGGAAAGGAAAACAGAGAAATGTAAAACCTAAACAGACCAATAATACATAAGACTAAATCAGTAATAGAAAGCCTCCAGAAGGGTTTTCTTTTCTTTTTTTTTTTTTTTTTTTCCAGAACCAGGGATTGAACTCAGGTCCTTGCTCTTGCCAGGGAAGCACTTATTCCACTGAGCCATCTCCCCGGCCCCTAGAAGAGTTTTCTTTAAGTACACCAAGTAATGGTTTCACAGGTGAATACTACCATACATTCAAAGAACTATCAATCCTTGATAAACTTTTCCAAGGAATATAAGAGGAAACATATCCAAATACATTATAAAGCAAATACTACTATAATACTTAAGCCAGACAAAGACTCAACAAAAGAAAACTACAGGACAATCTATATATCCCTGTTGTACACAGATACAAAAACCTTCAATGCTAGCAAAATGAATTTAATAACACATAAAAGAATCATACAACACAATCAAGTAGGATTAATCTGACACAAGAACAGTTCAATTGGTCAATATAATACGCCACATTAATAGAATAAATATGCAACCATATGATGACCTTAGAACATATTTTAAAAAGCATTTGAGAAAATACAACAATCATTGTGATTTTAAAAATCTCTTAACTCAGGTAGAAGACAAACTTACCTCAACAGAACAAAGACCACATGTGGAATCACTACTGGTAGCAGCATAAAATACATGCAAAACTGACAGCATATGCTCTAAGACACAACGTGAGGCACTAATGCACCCTCTCATCACTGCAATTAAACAGTACCAGAAATTCCAGCAAGAGCAACTGGACAAGAAAATAAATAAGTGATATCCAAGTAGGAAAGAAAGTATGATTATCTGTTTGAAAATGACATAATTGTATAGGCAGGCATAGCTAAAGACTGATAACTACCAGTATTATTTTTAAAAATGAAACTAATGAACAAATTCAGTAAAGTTGTAGACCAAAAATAGTGATTTCCACACACAATGAACTATCTAACAGGAAAATCAGAAAATCAACCCTATTTAAAGAGGCAATACAAAGTAAAAAATATTTAGAAATAAAGAGCAACAAAATGTATATACTGAACATTAAATACATGAAACTATAAAGATGCCTCATTTTCATAGTTAACATGGGATACTGTTAAAATTTCTACACTATCAAAGAGATCTACAGATCTCTTTATAATGCAATCTGTATGCAATCTCTCTTTGTAATGCAATTTGTATCAAAACCCCAATGACATTTTTTAAAGGAATACAAGAAAAAAAAACAAAATTCATATGGAATCATAAACATCCAGAACAGTCAAACAGTCTTGAACAAAGAGCAAAGCTAGAAATAAAACACTTTCTTATTTCAAAATATAGTGCTGTTAGTTGATCCATTGTGCAACTTGCCTGGATCAGCTCCAGCAGATCTCAGCATGGGGGCCTCGCCCTGCAGGTGGGCAGGGCCCAAGAATTGAGAAAGGCAGGAAGCCACCCTGCCTGGTTTCCTGCCGCCTCGCCCCGCTTCCGGGGAGAAGTCCCAGTCTTCGGAGGAGCTTGATCTTTGCGGCCGCACCACTATGGAAGAGCTCGGATCTGCATTGTAGAGTGCTGGTCTTCGCAGTCAGCGCAGAAGGAAGAGAGAGGCTTGATGGACGCCGCCACAGCTGCTACACCTCCTCTGCTCTTCACTGTTTTCTGCCGTGTGAACTGCTGTCGTTTTGCTTTGGAGCCAGCAGAATATGGACTGAACCCTCCATTAACTGTGAGCTAAATAAACCTTTCCTTCCTTCATTTTGAGTGTTGGGTATTTGTCCCACCAACGAGTAAAAAGTAACTAAGACAAGTACGAAGATTCAGTAACAAAAACATTATGGGACTGGCATACAGACAAACACATAAACCAGTGGAGCAAAAGAGTTCGTAAATAAATCCATACACTTATGGTCAACTAATTTTCAATAAGGGTGCCAAGAATACACAAATGGAGAAAAAAACACAAATGGCAAACAGGTGTCTGAAAAAAGGCTCAGCTCAGCATCACTAATCATCAGGGAAATGCAAATCAAATGAGACATTATTACTTCATACATGTTAAAATAGCTATTGTAAAAAAAGGCAGGAAGTAACTTTTGGCTAGAATGTGTACAATAGAGGACCTTTGCACAAGTAAGAATATATATTAGCATAGTCATACAAAATACATGGAGAGCCCTCAAAAAACTAATAACTACTACATGACCTATATATTACCCCCAAAATAAAACCCATATTTCAAATAGATATTTACACTCTTATGTCCCCTGCAGCAGTATTCACAATCACCAAGATTCATGAGCCTATAAATGTTCACTGGTGGAGAACAGCTAAGACATCGTGGCATGGACATGCAATGGTACTATTCAGTCTAAAGGAAGGGCTCTTGCCATTTGCAACATAGATGAACCTGGGGACCCTATGCTAAGTAACATATGCCACACATGCCACATTCAGAAAGGTGAACACTGAATCACTGTTTTCTTGTGCGGAGTCTCACATAGTTGAACCCATAACAGCAGAGTTAGGTGATCACCAGAGGTCAATAAGTAGGAGCAATGTTAATTCAAGTGTTAATTTAAATAAACAAGTTCTTCAGATCTCATGTACAGTATGGTGACTATATTTAACAATAAGGTATTGTATGCTTGAAATTTTATAAGAAGATATTGAGTGTTCTTACCACACAGCAAAAAAAAAAGATCTTAACTTTTGAGTGATAGAAATATCTATATTTAACTGTACATCATCCCTTCACCCATTCTAAAGGATTTTCTCTTCTTTATTCTGTATTCACAAGACCCTCACATGGTACATGCCATAAACCTGAAGTTTGTAGATTTTTAATTTCATAGATCAGTAAAATTTCCCCTAAAAATTGGGGGATTACTATTAAGAGTTTTCATTTTGACAAGATATATTAAAAACTCTCAATTCATAAACTCCATTAATTCATAAAAGGACATTAAATATCACATATCAAGAAGAGTGTAGTTTTTAATAAAGGACAATTCCCAGAACTGAAGGAATGAAATGAAAAACTCAAATAGTGCACTTCTTTTTCCTAGGAAAGTACCACAGGGACTACGCTCCTGTCTATAGACTTTACCTTTAGAAAGAGTGAAAATATTCATCTTAAAATCATGTCTGACTGGGCGTGGTGGCATGCGCCTGTAATCCCAGCTCTTGGGAGGCTGTAAACAGGCAGATCACTACAAGTCATCTAGTAGTAAGACTCTGAACTCCCTGTAGACCTTTCCCTAAAAATACTACTACTACTACTACTACTACTACTAATAATAATAATAATAATAATAAAATAAAGTCACATCTGAGTATATTTAACACATGTACATTATAAATAATGCTATTAAAAATAAAACCCTTTGTTCTTACCACCAGCTTAAGAAAATGAACACTGCAAGGACCTCTGAAGGGTCTATGCACATGTGGCTGCACCTCCCTCCCTTCCAGCCAGAGATAAGCATTACCTCAAATTTCCTTTTACCCATTCTGTTTTATCACTTATCTATTGCTATACAATGCATTGCCCAGTTTTACTTGTTTTAAGACTTTATATCCATACCATATTTTATGAACTCTAACTTTTGTATCTTCTTCCATGTTCACATTTTTCCATTAACGTATGGCACTCTATTGCATGTGTACAGAGTAATATTTGTCCATTGCACTCAGTTTGTAGATTTTTAATTTCATAGATCAGTAAAATTTCCCCTAAAAATTGGGGGATTACTATTAAGAGTTTTCATTTTGACAAGATATATTAAAAACTCTGGGTTTGTCCCCAGTTATTTTTTTTCTATTAGAAACAATTCTTCTGATACACATGAGTGAAATTTTTGTTAGGTTTCAGATACACCAAAGAATATATAAGCCAAGGATTAGGGTTCATTCATCCTCACCTTTACTATCTAATTATAGTCTTTTTCAGAAGTTCTACTAATACATGCTTTGCCAACAGTAGGTAAATGAGAATTTCTATTGTTTTATATCACGGGTAAACTTCAAAATTTTGTTAATCTACCTGGTGAATGTGAACTAGCAATTCACTACAGTATTAATTACCTTTCACAATTCTTAATGACACTCGACACCATTTCAACTTTATGACCATTCATGTTACCTCTCCTGTGAAATATTATCTACACCTTCTGGACATCTTTCCGGTGGACTTTGGCTTCTCCAGTTAATCCACTGAAATGCTTTGTCAGGATATAAACTCCTTGTCAGTTTCATGTTCTGTAATTAATATCTTCACTCTTTTTGTGGTTTCTTTGGATGAATTAATAATCATAATTTCAGTGAGGTAGAATTTTTTTCCTTCTTAAATCTTTGTCCAATGTTATAAATATTTTTTATACTTCTAATGTTTAAAGTTCTAGCTTTCATACTTAAATCCATTTGGAATTAATTTTGTGTGTGGTAGTATGGTGGGATTTTTTTTATTTTTTCAGATGGATAACAAAATTTCTCTAAACCATTTACTGAATAATGTCATATGTTGAGTTCCTTATATGCTTGGCTCTATTTCTAAGTTTCTGTTGTGCTCTGTTGGCTTCTTTGATAGGTCATCACCATTATTTGAGGTCTTATTAACTTGGGCATTGCAATAAGAGTAAATACTTATTTACTAAAGAAAGTCTCCACTCTGACCCTTACCTAGTTTTGCTTCTTCAGGAGTGTCCTGACTCTCTGCCCAGTGCTTTCCTGCAATAGTTAAGGGCAACCTAGTGAATGTACCCTGAAAAATATCTTGTCCACCCACATGTGGATTCAAAATGGATTAAACCTGTTAGAATCAACTTGAGAAGTGACATCCAGTAACACTAAATTTTCCTATCATCCATGTCTCTCCAATGACTTAGAATATATAGAATCTTAGTGATATACTTTCCAACATAAAGATGTTTTACATTTCATGTTAGGGCAATTGCTATATGCTTTATTTTCTTTTAAAGTAGAGTTCTTTTTTTAAAAAAAAAAATTTGATACATGGACTCACTATAGAGTTCAGATGCATAGTGATTCTCCTGTCTTAGCCTCCCCAGTGCTGGGATTATAGGCATATGTCACCACACATAGTTTCAGAGCCGGCACAGCGCGCCCAGAGTTCTGGCGCCAGCACAGCATTCAGTACCTGAGATCGAACCCAGTAGTTCTTGAACTGTATTTTCTCACCATCTGTTACTGACACTCAGATCTGCAATTAACCTATGCGGACTGGGTGGGGATGTGGCTCAGTGGTAGAGTGCTTGTTTAGTACATACAGGGCTCTCAGTTCTACTTGGTACAGACTTTATCCATCTGGATAATTGGTGCGTTATGTGTATTCTCTCTGTTACGGTAGGTGTTACTAATTTTTCTCAATTGCTGACACCACTTGGTATTGCCAGTGTTCTGAATTCTAGTTACTCTAACAGGTATATATGGTATTTCCTGGTTAAGCATCTATTGATTTTTTTAACTATGAGGCTCAATATGTAATTTTTTGAGGTCTTTGTTTAAAATGTACCCCTTTAAAGATCTGTATTAATTCTTCTAGACATCTATGCATACTAAACCCAAGAACATCTGAAACTAAACAGGTATGATTTTTGCCACAAGCACAGTGTGAATTCTGGCTCCAAGCCCACGTAAGCACGTGCTTGCGTTTAGGATTTCTCAAGGAAGACTGCCCCATCCACCCACCTCCAAACAGTCTAGCCAGATTCAGGAACAGGACATATAAACACACCAGAGTTTCTTTCTATAACAGGTTTTCCAATTAATTAGGTAAAACTGCTACCCTTTGGGACTTCTAATTTTATAAGGAAATACAAATTTCTATCATGAATGGGCCACAGTCTTTTACTTTTTTCTCTCATTAACCCCCAATCTTTAGATCTTCATGAATCAGCAGATACCAGTCAGAGGAAATGCTGGAGTTAGTTCATACATGTAACAGACCTTAATTCTTTTTCATCCCTTTCCTTCCTTCCCCCTCCATCTATCAGTCCCTTTCCTTTGCAAAAGATGTCTCCTTATTTTCTATTATCTTTTATTTTGCTTTTTATTTATATTCCAGGTTTCTCATCTAAGAGAAACCACATAACACTGAAGCTTGTGTGTCTTATTTATTTCACTTAATATTATGGTCTCAAGATGCATCTAGCCTAGGGAGATAGCTCAGTAGAATAAGCACTTGCCTGGCAAGCACAAGTGCCTGAATTCAATCCCCAGTTCCTCAAAAAAAAAAGAAAGAAAAAAAAAAGGTGCATCCATTTTCCTACAAATAATTTATTTATCCTCCTTTATTGCAGAGTAGTATTTTATCATTGTGCATAAATATTTCTTTTTCATAAGTTTTTAAAGTATTTTATCCAGCATTTTGATGTTGTTACTAGGAAGGTTTTCTTTTTATATCTACTTGGCCATTTACCAAAACTGAAAATTTACTAATGTATTTTAATGTTTCTTTATAACATTTCCATATAGTTCTCTAAATTTCCCAATTACAAATTATATTCAGGAAGGTGAGAATACCTCCTTCAGCTTATTCTTGCTTTCAGTATAAAACTATGTACAGCAAGCACACCCATTAAATGCCAGGCTGACAGATGAAATGCTTAGAAAATCCTGCACCTGTGGGGTACCTAACCCCCTTGAACATCCTTCATCCAGAAAGAGATGTATTTGCTAAAATTTCACTACTTCATTGTGAAACAAGATTTATGTATTCAAAGTTAATGATACAAACAAATCTTTCTATGAAGTTACTCTTTATCATCTCCTAGCAATTATGCAAATATTGCTGGATAAATTACATATTAACTTTGCTATACATCTATTAACAATATAAAAAGTTTGTTTTCATGTTCCTCATAAAAGACAAATTGTATTTGCCTCTTACTCAGATCTCAATCTCTTAGACTTTCAAAGGAAGTTAAATTCCAACCAAAAAAATAGCTGAGAAACAAATACAGTAATGTAATTCTTTAACACCAATTTGAAAAGAAAAAAAATGTTAAAAAGAAATTTTCCAGGAAAATCATCCCCATTAGTATTAATGTTCATATTTCCTGCTTTGTTAAAGAAACAATAAGGGATAACAAGAATAAGACAAACTCTTTCATCATTGCAATTCACCCTTAAGACAAAGCCAGATTCTTTATTCTTACTACTCAAATGTTTTCAGTTATTTTAGTTTCCCTAAAGAAGCATACAAAGTAAACACAAATTTGTTACATTCTATAAGAGATTAAAAATATTTTATTCTTATCTTAACTTGGCAATATCATATTTTTTCATTATTTAGTAGGTATGTTTTACTGTATGAAGTAGCTATCCAAACAAAAAATTTCAAAGTAGAAAACAACCATATAATAAGCAATAAATTCAGAGATCTACCACTTTAAGGACTCAAAAGTTCAGGAAAAAATCCTAACCTCTAACTTTTTTTTAGATGATTTCCAACAAAGTAATGTATGGTTCCAAGGCAAAGCACAGCACAATGGTGAGGTTAAGGACAGTGAAGGTCAAGCAGGAGAAAAATGTAAATCCTCTCTCAGGTACAACAATGTTCATGAAATATAATTCACATACTTAGGAACACATTTACTATATGTATGGTTCCACACATATCCAGAACTGATCTATAAATGTCTTACCAAGGAAGGAGGAATTGCTTCGATTCATGGAAGTGACTTCTAGGTCTCCTTCTGTCTGCAAGTCACTTAAATGAAAGCACCCTCTGCTAGTCATCTGAGACTATACCAGCAGCAGCTCATGCTGTCACCCTGGGGAATCTGATACATTTTATCTGTTTCAGAGAAAATCTTGCTTTATTTAGAAATTTTCTATTAAGTTGTGAACAGACATGTCATTTTTTCATTGCCAGACCACTCAAAATAAAGGTATTTTGCTAGTTTTTTAAAAGAATTTTTCTTTGTCTTATGGAGTAAGATAAAGGCAACACTAGCATAATTTAAGCTAATTTTGACAAAACTGATAAAGTGGTGAAACTTTTTCTAAGTTTCAAAATGTTAAACATTTAAGAATTGGTTTTTTATTTGTTTTTGACAGAAAGTCTTGCTATGCAGTTCAGGCTGATCTTGAGCTCATTTTACAGCATTTTACAGCCTACGCTGGTCTCAAACTTGCAACAATCATCCTGCCTCAGCCTCCCGGATTATAGGTATGTGCCTACACCTGGTTTAAGAATTGGTTTGAAATAGACTGATATAAACTTTAACAAAGCGACATTTATTTTGTCTCACGAAGTACTGTGCCCTAAAGATGCTTTCTTAAAGATAAAAGCATACAGAATAACTTTTTACAACCAAGAATGGAAGGGTAGCCATAAATTCTAGTATATCATGAAGCTTTGTAACAACTTTAAATGTAGGCAGACAAGAAGTTAACAGAGTATCTGTCCATGAGATGAGCTATAATTTCATCTCTAGGCTTCTCTTTCTTTCTCATTTAAAAGTAGAGGAGAAAGAGAACTAACCTAATTCTATGTCTTTCTTTCTTGATCAACAGTTGAACTGTACTGAGTTCAAAGAAGTCAGCATAAAACAAATCCTATCCTATTTGAGACAATAATGGTACTTAAATTCAAATGATTATGGATTAAACTGACAGTTAACTTTTGAATAAGAAAAACAGATGGGAAATACACAAATTATGGGATAATGTGATTCAGTGCCATAATCTGAATATAATGAATAGAAGTGTACTGCAGAATGCTTGTAACTCAATAGTAGTGACCTACACTAAGTTGTTATGAGTCCATATGCAATGTACACAAATGAGACACAGCCAGAAAACGAGAATGGATGAAATTCTTAATGATAAATGATCATTCACTTACTAAACATATAATTTAATTTTTTTTGGTACTGTGAATCGAACTCAGGACCTTGTACTTGCCAGCCAGACACTTAAGCCACTAAACTTTCTCCTCAGCCTAAACATGAAACTTAAGCCACCTAACTCCCTTCACAAACCTGCTTACTCGAGATATCACACACATCTAAAGCAGCACATTATGAAATCCCCAAAGCAGTGATGTTGGACTTCTGAAAATTAGGATAAATACATCATCTATCACACCCTTAGGAGGAGAAAAACTTTTTAAGCCGTATCTTCAGGAATGAGAAGGGTCTGGAGAAGCATTAACTGGAAGGGAGAACAAGGAAACCCAGGAAAAATAAAAGCATAGTCTGGCTGGGGAGCAGTGAAGAAGGGTACCTAGTTGGGTTCATGAAGGGAAACACATGGTGAAATTAGAAGACTAGAATAAAATCAGACATAGGAAGAGCCTTGACTATTGGATGATGGTAGCTGAAATTTACACTTCAATTACTGGCTTCCTTTAGTTGGTCCAAATGCTGGAAGCTTGAGCACACTTGGAGAGTTTCATAAACACACCTGTTATTGAGCATTCCCCTGGAGATGTGAGAGGAGAGCAGAACATGTTTCTAGGCCAAGCTCCCCAGTGAATGTCAGGCACAGCCGACCCTGGAGACACTGCTATAGACAACGGCACAAAACTGCCTTTTGAGAATGGCAGTGATGTAAATGTAGGCATCTAGCCAGTTTTTCAGTTATAAGCTTGAATAATAATAAAAAGTGGCATTTTCAATTACAATTTCCTATTTCTCTTCATGTTTCCTCAGAGATCTATGTCATAGGATCCAAGTGTTCTCTGGCCATAAACATGATCTCATCCTGAAGAACCACTAATCCATCATAATCTCAATTTAATATATAAAAATAATTTTCTTTGGCTGTTATGTTAAGAAAGATAAACCAGCACATTGTAGAGCAAGGTCTTAATAGCAGCTAGGAGACTGTAGTACTGTAGTGGGAGTATAAAATGATGAAGACCTAGGACAAGGATCCCAAGAATGAAAATAAGGAGAGAAAAGAGGGTCTTGACACTTTTGGAAGAAATAACCAAAAACATTCTTTCTAATTTGGGTTAAAGATTTCCTCTAATGTAGGGGGCCCTAAGTAGAGAAAAGATAAATTGAACCTCATTAAAATTAAGCACATCTATTCTGTGAAACAAATTACTGAGGCTATGTAAAGGCATGCTAAGACAGGACGAAAACACAATATACCTAGCTAACAAAAGATAATAAAACGTAATAAAGAACTCTTAAAACTCAACACAAAAAGCCAGCTGTTAAGCTGGCAAAAATATGCATCCACATTTCACAAAAGAAATTATAAAATGACCAGTGGATATGTGAAAAGATGCTCAATATCACTGGTCAGAAAAATGCAAATAAAGCTACAAGGTACTACTAGTACATACCCACCAGAAGAGCTAAAAGGGAAAAAAAAAAAAAAAATCAGAGCCACAGAGCTATTGGTTAAGTAGTTTGTTTATCTCTTAAGAAGTAAAATATATACCTACTATGTGATCTAGCATCCCCAGCTACGTACTATCCAAAAGAAAAAAAAAAAAATTTTTTTTGCCAAACAAATCATTGTGCATATAATGGGATTATGTCAAAAGATACGAATCAGAATTTAAGTTTGGAAAACCTGAGCCTCAAAAAATTTCATGACTAAATTATCTGAAGCTTTAAAAAGAAAAAAAAAAAAAAAAGCAAGAAAGCAAGAAAGCAAGCAAGCAAGCTTCATTTGTATCGAGTTTTAATTTCCAGCTCTTTACCTACTGTGTAAACCTGGTCAAGAAAATCATCCCCACCAAGTGTTTAGTATCCTCAATTTTAAAAAAACAGGAAGAATAATCATTATATACCATAAAACTGTGATTAGGACTCCAAGAACTAATGTATGTAAAGCACTTAAGAGACAGGAGGATGTTTAAGTGTTAGCTAATAATTACTGTCAATAAAGGATTGGGAATGCTAATTCTTTCTAATCAGAATTTGAAATACTAGTCATGAATACTTATGATATGGCAGCCATATCAAAAAGGTTTCTTAGGCTTTTCTTTTCCTTTTTATTTCTTCCTGCAGTTTATCTTCACAAAAACCAAAAGTTAGCAGGTATGTTTTTCCAAACAAATCACTAACACCTGAAAACTATGGCATGGAATTTCAAGTAAATAAGCCAGAGGAAAATATTTTTTTTAAAAGCCAGTAGGTTGACTCCACAAAAGAAGTGAATCTAATATGTAACTCTTACTCTATAAATTTTAATTTACTTACACCTTACCCAGGAACATTTAGATTCAAATCAAGATGCAAACACTGCAGTTGCTTCAAATCAAAAAATTAAGAGTGTTATACATGGGCCGTTCATACCAAAAGTCCTACATGAACTGCTAGAAGATGCTAAAGAGCACCATATGCTGAAAATATCTACCCAGCCTATGTAGTCATCTTTATTTAACCTGATAATAATGACAAATGTTATAATTATCACATTCGGTATTATGAATGTACCAGGTTCTTTTTAACATTTTGTATGTAGCAACTCCTATCTTCATCTTATTAATGATTAAAATATAATGAATATACAATTTTATATAACTTTTTCATGATAGTAAAAAAACCTAAGGGAGGGCTGGCAAGATAGCTCAATGGACTAAGTGCCTGCTTTGGCAAGCACAGGGACCAGGCTAGTATGCCGTGCCAGCCCTGCCTCCAGCGTACACTGAGCCAGTGAAATAGTCCAGGCGTGGTGGCACATGCCTGTAATCCCAGCACTGGGGAGGCTGAAAACAGGAGGATCACTATGAGTCCGAACTGAATAGTGAGACCCTGTACCAAATACATAAATGAAAAACAAAACAAAACAAAACAAAAAACAACCTAGGGGACAAAAAATAATTAATGGAAACAGACTTTATATTACCTATTATTAATCCACAAATTGGACCTACTAGAAAGCAAATGCTCATTTATCCACTCCTGTAGCAGTTATATTTCAACATTTATCAAATTTCCCTAAGAGGACTTGTTTTTCATTTCATTTATTTTATTGAAAGGTGTATCTCTTAGTACCAGACATAATGGTAGTTGATTAGGTTACCTGTGCCAACTCAAAATTAATACCAATGTTTTCAAAATACTGAAATATATTTGGTAAAAATATATTTTGCCTTTTGGTAAAACTGAAGTTATTCAAAGCTAAAGGTAGAATAAACTATGCTACTTTGGTTTCCTTTTCAATGCTTACTTATCTATAACATGGTATCAAAATTGGTTACATCCATTCTGGATAGACTCAGGCTTCAGTCCTTACTGAGTTACCATTCACAAATGATTTCTTTGGAGAAAGCTGTTCATTAATAAATACAAAAAATGACAGGAGAAGAAAAGCATAATAGTTTAGCACAATACTGTAAATGATTTAGTTATTGATCATCTTACGTAAAAAGCTGTATGCAGACATCATTAGGTAAAATGTGGATGGGGAACAGGTGTTTGCCGGGTACCAAATACACCTTCTCTATTTTACTCTCAAGTCATACGAAGGGAAAAGATGCAATTTACAGTGTAGAGCATCAGGCTCTCATCACTCCTTCCAATCTATTTCACAAGTTGAAACACTGGGACAATCAGGTTAAGAGTGAATGAAGTGCTACATAGCTCCTGCATAGTAACCATTACAAATGGCTGATAAATGCACAAAAAAATGAGCAACATATCTGGCCATCACAGAAATGCAAATTCAAACAACACTGAGATTCCCTCTAACTCCAGGAAGAATGGCTATCCACAAATCAAATAATAACATACACTGGCGAGGTTGTAGGAGAAAAAAGAACATTTTTGATGGAAAAGTAAACTAGTCCACAACTATGGAAATCAATATGGAGATGTCGCAAAAAACTAAAACTAGAAATTCCATTTGACCAAAACATCCTCCCCCCTTTTTTGACACAGGGCCTTGCTATGCAGTTCAGGATGGCCTTGAGCTCACTTTGTAAGAGTCAAAGACATCATTACAGTGGATACATGCAGCCAAAAAGATAGTTCAGCTGCACAGCACCTCCCTGGTAAGCATGAGGTTGTGAGCTTGATTCCAGGTACCAGGAAAAAAAGAAAAGATTTCATTACAGTGGTGACATACAGATCTATGTTTATAGCACTATAATTTATTACTTAATAGCTCAGTCTTTGGTACAGGCTACATGTCCTTCAACAGAAGAATTGATAAAGACAATGTGGCATTTAAATACAGTGGAGTACTACTCTGCTATAATGATAAACATGAGTCATTTTTTAAAAATTGATGCACCTTGAGACCATATTGTTAAATGAAATAAATCAGAAACATAAGCTTAAATATCACATGGTATCTCTTATATGAGAAACCCAAAAATATACACAGAGAAAATGAAAGGTAACAGGAAAAACCTGAAAATTTAAAACAAAAACAAAGACAAAATAAAAAAAGAAAACAAAAAAAAAAACCCAAAGAATTCATTCCCCAAAAGGTCACCCTAAATATATATAATAAAACTTTTCCATTTAATTTTCAGTTTATAGAAAATATATTAGAGGAACAATTAAACAATACTGCAAGGTAGCAATCAAAGTCAAAAAAGCTGAATGTTCCAGGATACTGGCCTGTTCTCTCAAAAAAGTCAAAGGCACAAACAGAAACAAAACTAAACAGGTAGATTTTTCAGGACTAAAGATCTAGTTATGTTACAACCAGATATGATGAGAGCTTCATTTGGTTTCAATAAGCCTGCTTCAAAAAAGGCTTGGAAACAACTGGAAAAAACGCAAATATGGACTAGCTATTAGATTAAATAATAAACTGGTTTCATACAATAAATGTTTATGGTTGCATAAGTGTGCTCATTTTTAAAAGAAGTATTAAGTATTTGGGGTACATGAAGAAGTAAAACAAATACAACACACTAACAATTTCTTAGAGCTACATACGGATCATATACAGTATTTAGTGCTCACTGCATTGTTTCCTCAACTTCCTTTCCTATTTGAAAAATGTTCATGATAGATATGAGCACGAGTGGTTATAATTATCAACTACTTTTTTGTTGCTAAGTCCCAAGTTAAAGAATTGTTTAAATATTCATATACACAAATACAACAGTCAGACAAACAACATCAAAGACATAATTCTGATGTATATATAGTAAGGCAAAAAAGCAGGCCAAATGCCTCCTCTTAAGGTATCATCTTAATGAGCTTATTTATACCAGGAGGTAGTCCAATAGTCTACTTTCATATCTTCAAAAGAACATATAGGCAATAGAAATGCTAACTGCCCAAAAATATATACAATAATAAAGAGAAATATTAACAGTAATTTTTTTCATCCTGTTATACTTCTGCTTAAGAGTTTCCACAATGTTATCTAAAACTATTTTCATTTACAGTATCATAAAACTAAAAGAAATTTTCTTCTTTGAAATAAAGTAACTTACTACACAGGTTAAATCTCTCCCATGTGAAAAGTTTGAAACCCAAAGTACTTTGGACTTCAAGTTGTTTTGGATTTTGGAATATTTACATATACATGAGATGTCTTGGGGATGGAATCCAATTTTGAACACAAAATTTATTTATGTTTCACGTGAATACACCTTATACATATATTTTGATGGGAGCTTTAAAATAATTTCAGTGTTTGTGCTTAGACTGTGACCTATGTATCAGCTCAGGTATGAAATATTTTCCATTTGTGGCATTGTATTCAAAGTTTCAAATTTTGGTGCATTTTGGATTTTGAATTTTTGTATTAGAGATGATCAATCTGTATTCACCAGTCAGTATTCATTTAAAAAGAACACATAAGGGCCAGCCAAATAGCTCAGCGGACTAAAGCACACAGGAGCAGGGACTGGGGTTCGATCCATGGCCTGCCTTGCTGGCTGAACCCCTGGGGCATGCTGAGATAGCAACTGAGTCTGGGCAACCCCAACTGATTACAGGGTGCCCACCTGTAATCCCAGTGCTTAGGAGGCTGCAAACAGGAGGACCACTATGAGTCTGATCTGTGTAGTAAGACCCTGTAGTCCCTGTACTAAAATACATTTACAAAAAAGAAGTCATAAAAGCATAAGCCCAAAGACCAACTCGTAGAACTATATCAAAATTTGAAAATTACACAGCCAGTATAATATGACAGTTAAGACCAAATTTATTTATTGATTTAAGCAGGGTCTCACTATGTAGTGCAGGTTGGCTTTGAAGTCACTTAAGTACCCCGGATTGGCCTCAAACTCACAACAATATTTAACCCAGCCTCTCAAGTGGTAGGATTCCAGGTAGGTGTCACTACTCTCAGCATCTTAAATTTAATTTTTTAAAAATTCATGATAGGAGGGGCCGGGGAGATGGCTCAGTGGAATAAGCGCTTCCCTGGCAAGCGCAAGGCCCTGAGTTCAATCCCCGGTTCTGCAAAAAAAAAAAA
>NW_004524580.1:3652456-3666725 GCF_000260255.1 Octodon degus
AAAAAAAAACCATTTCAATCAAGTACAATTCCCCTCCTCCAACCACAGGGGATATATTCAAGACCAGTGGATGTCTGAAACCACAAATAGTAATGAACCATATGTACACTATGCTTCTCTCTACACAAAATAAAAGTTTAATTTATAAGTTATGCACAGTGAGAGATTAACAATAACTAATAATGACAGAATAATTATGAAAACATACTGTAATACAAATTATATGACTGTGGTTTGTTTTTTCTTTTGGTATGGGGGATTGAACTCAGAACCTTGCCCTTAGCCAGGCAGGCACTTATGTCACTGAGCTAGATCCCTGGCCCTGTGGTTTCTTTCTTTCTCCTCTCTAACTGCCATGGCTTAAATTAGGTTCTGTACTCAGCATGGGTACAATGCAGGAAGGGACAAGTCACCTTCATAGTGGATGGAACAGGATGCTGTGAGACTTCATCACTATTCTAAAAGGAGTGTACTTAAAAACTTATGAGTTGTTTACGGCCAGAATGTTCCATTTAGTATTTCAAACCACAGTTGGTAGCAGGTAACAGAAACCACAAAAAGTAAAAACATCAAGTGGGATGATTACACATATTTAACTTTAAAACACCAAATTCAAGTTTCATTTTAAAAGAAAAGTTCTTCTCTTGTAGTTATAGTAGTACCACAGCAGAGCTGAAATTTGATTAAATAAACTGACCTGAGTCAGTAGAATCTACCCTACTGTATCTGAGTAGCAGAATCCACTCTATAAACTCATCAACTATGAATTAAAACATATGATCTGTGAACCCTGTTGGAGTCTCCAAGATGTTTTTAGAGGGTCTGTAAAGTCAAAATTGGTCTTATTTTTTCATTGTGTTGATGTTTTCATTCAAAGTAAAAAAAAAACAATGTGGAATAAAACTGCTGGCAACTTACAAATTCAGGCAGATATATCAAGCTACAATAGTAGAAATAGAGTTTTTCATGGTAAGTACTTAAAGAATGTATTTTACTTATAGCTGTCCTTGAAGAAGCTGTAAAATTATTAACTTTGACCTTGCATTCATATAGTTCTAATATTCTTTTTTTTTTTTTTTTAAATGTATTTGGTACAGGTATGCAACTTGGACCTGTAGTAATCCTCCTGTTTTCAGCCTCCTCAGCAATGGAATTACGATCTCAGCTCAGCACGCCTGGGATCGAAGCCAGGTTCCTGCACTTGCCTAAGCAGGTGCTTAGTCTGCTGAGCTATCTCACTGGCTCTTTAAAATTCTATGTGACAAAAAGGGGAAACATGGGTAAAGCACTTCTTGATAGTATAATTTTAAATGTGTCAACACTTGGAAAATCTGCATCATTCAGTGAATACACATGTTCCAAATGATATTAAAAAATCATGCACAAGCAAAGAGCCATTTGAAATGCAAAATAGACCAGTAGATTTTAATTTAACAGAGTATGGAGAGTGTTCTGATGTACTTTTAAATTCCATGTTGTAACAAATATTTTCATTTTATGTTTTTGGTACAGGTTCTCACTACGCACTTCTGACTGGTAGTGAGCCTCCTGTTTTCAGCCTCCCCATCCCTGGAATTACAGGCATGCATCACCACACCCAGACTCATCTGCCAGCTCAGCACACCCGGGGGCGGTGCAGGCATGGCATGTGGAACTGGGGATCGAACGCCTGGTCACTGCACTTGCCTAAGCAGATACTTAGTCTGCTCAGCTATGTCGGCAGCCCAGTAACAAACATTTAAGGAACTACTACTCGTCAAGTTTTGGTGTATAGTTAAAGAAAAATATTGTATCTAAAATTATATATAAAAGATACATATATTGTACGACCAAGTTTTATTCATTATTCAATCAGATAATCACATAACACACTGATTACAAAAGCCAATATTGCAGTATAGCTTTCATTAAGCTAAATATTTATTGAAGAGATGTACAAAGACTTTCAAAAGGTGGGGGGAGGGGATAGTAATTTCTAATAAAAATGCTACTCCTGACCCAGGAATCCCACCATAGGGTATATATCCAAAGGCGAGGAAATCAGTGTCTCAAGTGGTATTTGCACTCCCATATCCAGTTCAGCACTATGTATAACAGCCAAGTATGGAATCAATCTGTGTGCTCACAAATGGGGGAATGGCTAAAGGAAGTATGATGTGCATATATGTGATGGAGTAGTATTCAGCCATAAAAAGACTAAAATTCTGTCATCTGCAGCAATATTAATGAAACTACAAACCTAAGTGAAGTAAGTCAGATGCAGAAAGATGAATACTGCCTGTCTCACTTATTCCTAGAAACTAAAAAATGTGATCTCATAGAAGTTGAGTGAAAACTGTTACTAGGTCTGCAAAGGAAGGAGGAGGTAGAGAGAGTGGTAAGCAGGGTGCAAATGAATAAGGAACAAATTTTAATGTTCTATAGCACAGTATGATAACTATGGCTGGCAACAGTTAATTGTGTATCTTCAAACATTAAGCACAGTTTTTGGTCTTTTTTTTTTTTTAAGACAGGGTCTCACTATGTAGTGCAGGCTGGCCTTGAACTCTTAGTGATCCTCCTGCCTCAGACTCCTCAGTACTGAGATTACAGGCAGATGCCACTATGCCCAGCTATACAGAGGATTCTGAATGTTCTGAATACAAAGAAATGATAAGTATATGAGGTAACAAAAAAATGAAATGTTATTCATATTAATATGTAACTCATATTTTAAATAAATAGAAAAATGTTTAATTTTTCTTAATTTTAATTTATAGTACAGGACACATCAACAGATATAACCCATGCAAACAAAACCTCTTTTATATCTTCAATACTCTGTAAGAGTTTAAAGGTACTCACTATAAGACCAACAAGTAAGAGAATCAATGAATTAAATGAATGGAATAACTAAGTATGTTAGAGAGAATAAGAAAAACTAAAGCACTATAAAGGAACAGGTAATTTAAGATTATTAAGAATAACCCAAATAAAATTCAAATTCTTACAAGGTTTTTAAAGCAAAAGTTAGCTTAAAAGAAGAAATATCATGATAGACCTCAAATGTCATTCTGTCTTCATCCACAGAAACAAGCAAACACAACAAAGCACCACGGTACAACTTCTCACCCTGGCTGTGAGGACTTGCTGGACTGAGAGATGGTGGATGCAAATCTTTAGTTGGTGTCGGAGAAGCTTCTTTGCCTTGGCGCTGACTCATCTTTCCTGGTGTCAGCAGAAGCTGAGATTCGTCACTGTTTGCTACAGCAGCTCAAGGAAAAAAAGCAAAGATTGTTAGTCCTAAATTCGTATGAATATTTCAATACATTCGTATGAAATATTCAATAAGATGAAACAGAATAACAATTGAAATGGTCTTAATAATTAAATTCATTTTACAGCTTAATACTTTAATAAATTCACATGATTATCAATCCAAGAATTGACAAATATGCAAATAGGCAAGACTCAAATATGCGATACATAGGCAGGTGAAAGACCAGCACCCCACGGTGTTCTGTGAACTTTTCACCAAGCTATTAGCTCTTTACATTTACCAGTAAAATGATAAATAAGACAGTCTTTTTTGGGGGAGGTGGGTACCAAGAATCAAACTCAGGACCTTGTATCTGCCAGGCAGGAGATAAAGTCATCTTTAATGGGAAAAGCCCCTCAAAAAAGCATATAAAAAGATATTCAGCCTCATTAGTAACCAGGAAAAAAATACAAACTATTAGAAGTCCAAAAGAATACCTTATATGTACTAGCATTTGTACTTATACTTTAACTTCTAATTCTCATGAAAAGCAGGATTTTGTTTTAGGCTTTGGTTTCAAAAGCTGAGGTTCAGAGAATGGCTGGCCTAAGACAAAGTAGTCAGTAAATAGAGGTAAGGCACTAAATCAGGACCATTTGGTTCCAAAGTCTGTCTTTTAAAAACTTGCTGACCCCATAATCAGTGTAAAAAGTGCTCTTTGAGGCTGCTTCTCACCCTTAGAGCCAAGCTGCCAACAAAAGAAGAAAGCAACATAAAAGGATAGAAATGAGAAAAGAGAGGAGCGAAAACAAACACTCAGTAAAGGGATGGGGTAAATATTAAGCCTAAACTGACCTAGTTCTCAATTTTTCATTTTATGTTTTCGTGCTTTTTTTCAACTTAACCAGAATATTACATTCAAAATAATATCATTTTTTCCTAAACCATATCACTGCAACTTTTCATAGTGAACTCTACAAAATGAGATTTTAGCTCCTTCTATTTCCAAGTAAAACTATAAAGCACTTTCATTTATTCCATTAAAGATATACAAAAGTATTTACCAAGTCAATTAAAAATACAGACTAATATCTCCTAAATTTGTATCTCCAGCTTTAACATCTCCCCCAAACTAAAACTCACATGTCTAATTGCCTCATTTTAAAGTTATTTACTAGGTATCTCAAACTTACCTAGACTTTAATTGTTGATTTTATTTATCCTCCCAATCTACCCCTCTCTCCTCCATCTTAATAGTGTCACTACTCCTATCTAACCCATTCTCCTAAGGACAAAAACCTTAGATGTATATAATTTTACTTTCCCTATTATTTCACATCCAATTATTTGTGAGATCTTTAGACTCTCTTCAAAATTTATCTGGAATCCTAGTACTTCTCCCCACTTCCACAACAACCTCTCTGATCCAAGCTACCATTACTTTCCTAGTGGCCCTCAGCAGCAGATCTCTACCTGTTCACTATATCCTTAATGGTTTTCACTTTACTTAAAATTCACACCCTAAAGAGCAAATATGGTTTGGTATCTGCTTGTCCTTCAACCTCATTCTCCAATATTCTCCTGTCACTCATTTTGCTCTTGTCATAATGACCTTCTTAGTATTCCACAAAACCCTCCCTGTCAACCTTGGTGCCTGTATAAATCTTGCTCCTTCTGCTTGGAATACTGTGGGTTCAAATGTCACCTCTTCAGAAAAGTCCTCTCGTTTCTTTGTGGTTCTCGCTAACAAATTAAGCTCTTAATTTTAATACAACACAGTCCCACGGCTTGTGTCTAGATGTCCATGGGGTTGGCTTCTACAGTTTGTGATTGATTCATAGTCCTATGCTGTGACTATGGGTGTGAGTGCTACACCAACTCTAAGGCGGGAAGCCCGTATACAATGTAGGGGAGAAAAAGAGGTTTGGTCTCTCCTCCCTTTTTGCTCCTCTTGCTTTTGGTGTATCCCGCTGCCATGAACTGTTGCCTTCTGCTATAATACCCTGCTTTGCAGCCAGCAGATTAAGACTAAAACCTTCACAAACTATACCTTTCCCTCTTTAATTTGGATGTCAGGTATTTTATCTCAGCAACATGAGAAAAGTAACCAAGACACTGTTTGTTACCAAAAAGTGGAGTCACTGCTGTGACTACATCTGACCATGTGGTTCAAGAGCCTATGGGAATGCCTTGTGGGAAATGTTTGGAATGCTTTGGAGATGGCGTCTGAAAGAGCAGTGCTGAAATAACTTAGGCTGTTCTGTATGGGAGATTCTGGTCAAAGCTCAGAAGACCAGAGGTTGCCAGAAATCCTGCCAATAAAGACCAGGCTCAGGAGGTTTCTGCTGGGAAGACGGACTGTACTGGCTGTTGGACTCCAGACAATGTGTGTTACGGCTCAGTAAAAAGTTTTGTCTGCATTTTCCTTATGTCCAGAGACTTTGCCTGAGACTATTATGGGCAGTGGACTAATTAAACTGGCAGAAAAAATTTCAAGGCAGGCAAATGTTGAGGTGGTGACATAGCTATTGTTGGGGACTTTCAGCTAGATTTTTGTTGAAAATCACAAGCAAAGAGCCCTACAAGATGATTTAAAACACTGTGAATACGGCAAAAAAGGAAGCTCTGGTAAAGCTGTGAACTGCAAAGGTAGAGCAGAGGAAATCTTGATTACTGAGTAGGAACAAGAATATAAAAAAGATGGCCTAAGGACATCATAAGAAACAGCAGAGGGCCAGCCAGATAGCACAGCAGATTAAAGCACCTGCTTAGGCAGATACAGGACCTGGGAGTTCCATCCGTAGCCTGCCACGCCAGCCCTGCCTCCAGGGCACATGAGACTAGGCATTCTGGCACACGCCTGTAATCCCAGGGCTTGGGAGGCTGAAAACAGGAGGATCACTATGATTCTGATCTGTGTAGTGAGACTCTAGACCCTAAATAAAAAAGAATGGAGCAGAAGCAGGAGCAGAGCAGTACCTCACCCTCTGCAGCCTAAAAACTGCCAAAGTGAAAGACTTTCCTTTGAGGAGAAAGCTGTAGAAAACCATGTTCCAAAATGGCAGCAGCCACACTAAGTTCCAGAATGGCAGCAGCACAGAGAATTTGTTGCTTAGAATTGGACGCAGAGTGCTCCGCAATCCAGGCACTTGACCCCTATTAGCCAAGAGAGAAGAAAAGCCTGTCCACTGCTCTGGCTGGCAGCAGACCTTGGCAGTATCCACATGGCGCTGGCTTTAGGTGCATGAAAATGCAAGAGCTGTGTGGCTAAGAAGGCTTGCACCTCAATTTCAGAAGGCCAGGGAGGTCAGGTAGTGTGCCGCTGAAAGGGCAGTGTGTGAAGCTGTGAGTGTGAAGCTGTAGTCCAGTGCAGACCCCAGAAGTTTAGAGAATCCAGGAACATGGATCATCTGAGAAAACCAGCAAAGCAGGCCTAAGAGAGAAGCCATGGGAGCTACAACCACTGCAAGTGCCACAGGGGTGGCATCATGCAAACCCTTGCAAGCTCATAATTTACCCCAGATTGCTTTGGACATTCCAAATGGGCCTACAGGACTTAACGTTTGCCCTGTTGGAGTTTGGACTTGCTTTGGTCCACTGGTCTGTCACTTTTGGAATAGAAATGTCTATCTTGTGCCACTGAATGTTGGAAATATTTAACTTTCTTTTCATTTGTACAGGGGCTCACAGCTAAGAGTATCTTACCTCTCAGAGGAGACTTGGGACTTGGACTTTTCAGCAGTGCTGAAACTATCAGGACTTCTATAGAATTCGCTAAGATAGAATCTTTATGAACTTGGGTTACGGAATGATGATTTTTTAAAAAAGATGTAGCAAAACACTGACCAAAAAACAAAAGAATAAATTCTATATTAAAATTGCAATTCATTTAACCAAATGATTCCATAATGAACTGACAAGAAAGGCACAAGACAGGAAAAGAATATATTTGTAACACTTGTAATTAACAAAAAGTTGGTATGAGAATGTTTGAAAAAAATATTTCTATCAAGTCAATTAGAAAAACAGCATAACAGAAAACTAAGGGAAATAATCATATATCATTTCACAGAAATAAGTATATAAAAGTATATAAAAAGATATTCTTTGTCCTTAATAAGAAATAAAAACCAAGATCAAAATGAGATAAATACCTAATAATAAGATTAAAATAACATAAGTGTGATAGCATCAAATACTGATGATGATGATGATGATGATGATGATGATGATGATGATGATGATGATGATGATGATGATGGGAACAAGACCCCTCTGGCACACTGGTACCGTACACATGGATACAAGCACTTGAGAAAACAATTTAAGCTATTTTATATATAGGTGAATTTCATTCAGCATACCCTACATAGGTCTAACAATTCTACCTTTAGATTTAAGTCTTTTTTTTTTTTTTAATGTATTTGGTACAGGGTCTCACTATGCAGCTTGGAGTCACAATGATCCTCCTGTTTCCAGCCTCCCCACTGCTGGGATTACAGGCACATGCCACCATACCCGTCTGGCTCAGAGCACCGGGGACAGGGTTGGCACAGCATGCAGTAACAGGGATGGAACCCCAGTCCTTGCTAAGCAGGTGCTTAGTCCACTGAGCTATCTCATTGGCCTTTAGATTTATATCTTGAAAATTACTACTTGTGTATGCCAAGGATCAAGAGCATAAATGAATAGCAATGTTATTTATAAAGTAGAAACCAATAATTAAGTATCAGTTGAAAATAAAATGGATTAATAAACTCTGACACATTTATATGATGAAACAGCACTTAGCACTGAAAGTGGAATGGTCATTTTTATAAGAAATAGGTCTATTTTTATAAGAAACAACATGGTTCAGAAGTAGAAAATACATCATTCACCACCAAAAGCAAGATTACATATTGTATACCATTCTTGCAAAATTAAAACCAAGCAAAACTTGGTTAATTTTAAAATAGCAAGAAAGGGGCCAGGGAGATGGCTCAGTAGAATAAGCACTTGTCTGGCAAGTGAAGGGCCTGAGTTCAAGCCCTGGTTCTGCCAAAAAAAAAAAAAAAAAAAAAAGCAAGAAAGCTTGCTTTCAAAAAGCAAAGAAAAAGGGCTGAGGAGATATAGCTCAGTAGAATAAGTGCTTGTTTGGCAAGTTCAAGGTCCTGAGTTGGATCCCCGGTATTATTAAAAAAAAGGGGGGGGGCTGTCAGAAAATAAAGAAAGCTGGGTATGGGCTGTAATCTCAGCATTCTGGAGACTGTGGCAGAAGGACTTCCAGTTCAAGCAAAGCCTGGGTTACATAGGGAGTTCAAAGCTAGCCTGAACTACATAGCAAGATCCTATCTTTAAAAAGCCAAAATAAATAAAGTAAGTAAGTAAAAAGTGGTAAATTAAAACAAGACAGCATAGTCATTACCTTTGGAGATAGTCAAGGAGTAACAGGCAGGAAGATGTGAGATATATTTATTTTTTATGTATTTAATACAGAGTCTACAGAGTCTTACTAGGCAGCTCAAATTTGTAGTGATCCTCCTGTTTTCAGCCTCCCAAGCACTGGGATTACAAGCATGTACCACCACACTCAGTCTCAATCACCTTCTCAGCACATCCCAAAGGCCAGCATGGCTCGTGGTACGGATTGAAGCCCGGTCCCTGTGTTCTGCCTAAGCAGGTGTTTCAGTTCACTGAGCTATCTGGCCGGCCCTGATGTAAGATATTTTTAAGATTCTACTTTTTACTTTGAGTTGTATATTGGCTTAATATATGCTCAGTGGTTATGCTTTATCATTTACATAAGACATTCTTTTGTATGAATCAGACAGTTTGGCTTTAGGACTTTATCAGCAAAATATATATATATATATATGCATGTCTTGAATAACTTCACTGTGTAAAATAGGAAATCATTCTAGAAGTACAAATTTAGTTTAGTTTTATTTCCCTCCTTTGAATCCATCTTAAAATAAGGTAGTACTCCGATTACCCTGAAGTGTGACAGTATGTAGAAATGGCAGAGCTCACAGTGCACTTCTTTATAAGAAAAACAGGAAATCCAACTTTCTATTTGTATTCTCTCACCCCATTCATAAGCCTCAAAAACTACACAAACAAAAAAGGTTCTGTACAACATAAAAATCACTTCAGTGTCCTATGCTATTTATATAATAGTAGATTATCTGACTGGAAGCATAAGAACAGTGGCTTTATTCGTGTTCACTGGCACATAACTGCTAAGTATCTGCTAACTGGCTGAAGAAACATTTGGGTAGTGAAACGCTACAGGACTGCCCTCCCTTATTCACTTCCTGCAGTGCCCTCTGCTGGTTCTCTTTACAGTAGAGGTAAAATAATCTGCTGCTCACACTACTCTGCTCATATTTAGTAGAAATCACACTGGAATAACCAATAGTATTGCAATTAACATACCAGCTGTGCCTTCAATATGGATATGAATCTATAACTAACATTCTCTACTTTGTAAATTCAACTCATCAATATAAAACACTGGTGCACCTGTAATCCCAGCTATTCTGGAGGCTATGGCCAAGAGGAAGAGTTCTGGGCCAGTCTGGACCACCATTCCCCATCTAAATAAAATAAAATAATAAATAAAATTTGAAGAGTTTTATAATTTTCAAGTTCTGGGGTTTGCTCTCAATCTAAATTGAAGGTAAGATAAAAAAAAAAAGTAAGTTTTAAAGTCCTAAATAATCTGTAAGTCCTAAAACTATAAGATTTCTGTATTTTTCTCTTCCTTTTAAAGTAGTAGTTGTCTTAGAAATACTGGATTATATAATAGGGAATATATTTTAAAAGTTACAAACTGTTGCAGTCAAGAATTTTTAAAAAGGATTTTTTTTTTTTTTTTTTTTTTTTTGTACTGGGAAAGCCAGGACCTTGCCGGAGAGATAGCTCAGTAGAATAAGCGCTTGCCTTGCAAGCATAAGGTCCTGAGTTCAATCCTTAGTACCGCAAAAAAAAGGTGTGTCATAGTCAGGACCTTGTGCTTGTCAGCCAAACCCTTAAACCACTAAGCTATCTCATTCATCCTGGAAAAAGAATTTTAATATAATTTACTTTTAGAATAAAATTATATATACATGCTCTAACAAATACTGGGGACAAACAGCACCTGATCTACACCAAACACGTGTGTGTGTGGGGGGGGGGTGCTGTAGGGCTTTGTGTAAGTAGGGTAAGAACTCTACAAGTTAGCCACATCCCCAGCCCTAGACTAAAGACTAAACTACTTAGAGAAAAATACTAATATATCCAAAACCAATATAATTTCTTTGTTCTTCAATAATATTAAAATATTTGTCTAATTTCTTTTCTTTTTTTTTGCGAAACCGGGGATTGAACTCAGGCCCTTGTGCTTGCCAGGGAAGCACTTATTCTACTGAGCCATCTCCTCGGCCCTGTCTAATTTCTGATACAGGGAATTTTTAAATACTTGATTAAACTTGAATTGAGCAAATACCTTCAGTCTGATTTCTGAGTAACAGAAGATACAGTGAACTCGTAACCAATGCTTCCTGGATACTTAATCTCCTAGCTTTCATTTCTTCATTTATAACAATATTCTTTTATAAGACCATCCATAACTGTTCCTTTAGCTCAGTAATTCTCAGAATGTTTAGTACTAACGTTATCCCTGTTGCTCTCCAAATAGAGGGGCAGGCAGCACGCTTTATGGGCCTGGCCCCATCCCTAAGAACCTCTTTGTGAAATTTGTTAATATAATTCTAAACGGTTCTTAATCCCTAAAGTAAAAGCATGTTCCATTAATAAAATTTCAAAAAGCATAAAAAATGTTAAAAGTAAAAAAAAATAATAAAAGTATTTTATATAAAAACTCTAAATAAACAGAATAAAACAATGTATCATTTTCATATGGCAGTGAGCTTCTTGTACTATGATCAGCTGCAAAGTAGTCTGTTTCATGTTTTCTAATCACTGAAAAAGGAATGCTATGAAAAAGAGGTCTAAATTATCAGCTAGACAGTTAAGTAAAGAGGCATCTTGAGCACCTAAAGATGTAAATAACACTGCTGGTCCCTGACAATCAATGAGAACAGATGGGCGCCGGGCAGCACTGACCATTTCTATGCCTCCCCCCAACACACACACACACCTCCAAGACAGGGTCTCACTATGTAGTTCAGACTGGCCTTGAACTCACTGTGTAGACCAGCCTGGCCTTGAACTAACAGTGATCCTCCTGCCTCAGCCTCCTCTGAGTGCTGGGATTACAGGTGTAACCACCACACCCAGCTAACATTTCTGTTCCCTATTATAATCACTATTATACTACAAAGTAAATGCCTTTAAATGCCTAGAAAGAAAAGAAGATTTAATAAGTCAAAATTGAGATATCATTTGAATTTTGTAAGTACACATCAAAATATTTTCATGTCCCCAAACATGACATTTAAACTCAAGCTACTTACTTGCTGGCCCAAGGATATCTTTGCTATCACCAAGAAGCTTTTAATGCAGAGTAATTGAGCAGCAAACAAATACAATCCAAATCAGGAAGAAGCAAAATGCATCAGGATGGAAGCAGCAGTGAAACAAAAGGACAAGGAAAATAGCATTAGTTTATAAGTAGAAAGCACATGCACATCAATCCTCATAACTGTAGGTTTTTAGAAATTTCCTTTTCTACACCAAAATAAACTGGCTTAGGAATTATCAACTATTTATTTTAAATTTGGAAAACAAAGAAGGAAGAGAAAAATGGAATCATCCAAGTATTCTGTTTTGAAATTACTCAAGTCAAAAGTCATTTTCAATTGTAATTCAAGAAACTGTGTGGATTAAGGTTGGTAAAAATCATTTAGAAAAGTGAAAGAGAGTCAAAAGCTATTCATTCTGTAAATTTAAGGTGGTTGAAAAACACACAACACTCAGGTACTATTAAATATTAGTTCTACATGCCATGAAAGCACTTAACATTACACAGAGACATAGTTTCTTCTACAAAACATGAAAGAAATATTTACTGAGTGCTTATCATATGCCAACCATTGCCCAAAAAGCTTCCACACATAAAACAGAACAATGTTTTAAATGGCAAAAATAATTCAACAAGAAATAGTCATTAGTTCTAGACAAATTTTATTAAAGCAGACAAAATATTAAGGCCCACTAAATTAATGTCAAGCATATCATTTGGAGCTACTAGGTTTTTATGAAGTCAGAAGAACTATAATCAACTAAAAGAAACAGTGAAAGACTGACCTTTTGTGTAGTCACTGTCTTAATATACAACATTATTCTATACATTGCCTTACGGACAAGTGTTTTGGTCTGCCTTGGTAGGAAAAGACATCTCAACTTACCTTCACTTCAGTTAGTCAGCACAATACCACCAAAACTAAATGGGCATGGTAGCACACACCTATCATCCTAGTACTCTAGAAGGCTGAGGCAGGAGCATTCCAAGCTCAAAACCAGCCTAAACAATTTAATGATTTAGCAAGAAGCTATTTCAGAAAGGGGTCAGGGGATGTAACGCAGTGTAAAGACCCTGGGTTTAACTCACAATGTTGAAAAAAAAAAAAAAAAAGAACAAATGAAAGAAAGAAAATTAAATAACTAAATCAATAAATTTCCATTCAATATTTTCCACTCATTATGTATATATACTATATTGTTTCTCAGTTTTATTAAAAAAATGAGGAAAACTTAATTGGCTGTGACAAAGCAAGGTTGCAGTTGTTTGCTGTGGGCCTCTCTTACCTCTTTGGAGAAAACCTTGAACCTGTTACATCCCTAGAGATGTTTATTTCACAGTGCTTAAAATTATGTTCTATAGCCTTTAGGCATCCATTCTATTTGTCTGCATGTCAATTTGAACTTATTCTTCTATAAACTGACTTCAGAGTCACACATAAACTGAAAGAATACCGCTTTGTTGACAATGAGCCAACTGTGCTCAGGTCCTTATTACTGATGACTATATCACTGCAAATGGCAAGGTTTCACAAAGAAAATAAAGTATTTGTGGCAGGCAATGTCTAAGATGTCCCCAGGTGACTCCTATTTCCTGGTACAATCCTTTCCTTTTGAATGTTATGCTGGACTTACTAAAACACTTAGGATAGGGCAGGAGTGATGGGACATCTCTTCTGAGATCAGATTCTGTAATGACTGACTTTCATCACATTAGCAGTCTTGACAGCTCTCATGGTTAAACCACACTGCGGAAAGCCAGCTGCCACTCTGTGAGGGATCCATGCGGAAGGCTGCCTGATAGGCAGGAACTGAGGTGTGGGCACAATCAGTGAATGACCTGGGATGAACATCGCCCTCCTCTGCCATCCACCCACACAACCAAGCCTTCAGTACAGATCACAGGAGCATCTCCTCCCCAACCAAGTCACCTTGAGTGTAACCACATGACCTGAGTCACAGAAATCTAGCTAGGCTGCTCGGAGACTCCTGACCCACAGAATTGATGTAGTAATTGCTTGCTGTTTTACACCACTTAGTTTTGGAATCATTTTATCATCAGTAAATAATTAATATAGCATTAGAAAACTAAAATTAGTTAGAAAGCTAACAGAGACAACTGTGGACTTTATAAATGCTGCAAGAGTATTTATAGACATCTTCTTAAATACTCTTCCTATATTTACATGAGTAATTACTGATTTTGCTAGACTTGCAACAACTCTCCAATAGAAATTAGACGTTCAAATTATTCATATTTTTATATATGTATGAATTATATAGAGAACTGCATAATTCATATATACGAACATATATTTAGCTTCACAAAGTCATATTTGAAGGTTTTACAGTTGATTTTCTATTTGAAGTAAAACTAATAAGCTCAGTTTCATTATACAGTTTCCCTATATTCTTAAATATTTATCAGTGCAGAAATTGACAGGGCTTTTGTTGAATAAAAGCACTGTCAATTTCTTTTTTTTTTATTTTTCAACAAATAATACACTGCATATATTCTTCTTAGTGGTTAATTGCTGTACAAGATGCGGACTTGTGATCCTATTTACAAACACCATTAGAACA
>NW_004524580.1:3674090-3693270 GCF_000260255.1 Octodon degus
GTAGCAGGAAGCTCTCCACACACTCACCGGACCTGGGCTAGGACTGCAAGCACTGTCAATTTCTATACTGATAAATTCCTTGCTTATTTACTCTCAGGAATTAATCCAACATATACTTCTAAATATTTGTTCCCCAAACCTCCAGTTATACTTACTCTTGACACATGTCTCAACATTATACAAACTACACATCTATCCAAAAAATATTTATTCATAACTACTATGGAGAAATATCACTTTAGGCACCAAAAGATATAGCAGTAAACAAAATGGACAAAAATCTTGTCTTTGTAGTATTTATGTTTTAGTTTTGAACAATAGTATAATAAATAATATATTGCATAATAACTGAGAAGAATAAAGTCAGGAGAAAAGCAAGGATAGGCTGGGTGTGGTAACACACGCCTGTAATTCTAGTACTTTAGAATTCAACAGAAGTTCAAGACCATCCTGAGCTACATAATGAGTTCCAGTGTAGCTTGCACTAACAGTGAGACACTGTCTTAAAAAATAAAAGCAGGCCTTAAAATAAAACGTTAGCCCTAAGAAAGCCCTAGTACAGTTGACTGGATAAAATGAAGAAAACTGGAGGACAGTGGGGAGGAGAAGAGGAGAAAGGGGGTAGAAGAGGGAGAGGTAAAAAGAAGAGAAAGAACAAAGAAGATAAGGATAACTATTTGGCAGGGTAAGTTTGAAATGTCCATTAGACATTCAAGTAGAAATATGAAGTAGGAGGGGAGGCAGAAAGGGGAAAGAAATATCAGACAGAGAAAAGATACAGGCCACTGAGAAGGGAGCAAGTCTCTAGGCCTCAGGGAAGAGTAAGAAGTCCAGCAAGGCTAGAATGTAATGAAAAGTAAGAGAGGAGCAGCAGACGAGGTCAGAGATTAAATGGATCTGTATTACATAAGAGCTTCATAGGGCCTTGTCAGGACTTTGGTTTTATTTTGAAGGAGATGGGAACCCACTGGATAGTGCATGGTTGACATGGTCTGGTTATGTTTTAACAGGATTAGTCTGATTGCTATGTTGAGAAAGGATTATAGGAACAAGGGTACAATTTGTTAAAAGGTTACTGCAATAATTTAGAGGTGAAATGAAGGAAACGTGGAACAAATCAGTAATGGCAAAGGTAATGAGAGGTAGTTGAATTCTGAATCTACAATGAAGGTGGAGCAATAGGATTTCCAAATATACCAACTGTAAGATAACAACAAAAGAAGAATCAAGATGATGTCAGGTATTGGGAATTGAGCACCTAAAAGATGCAAAAGACAGGGAGAGAAGACATAGGTCACAAGAAGAAATACTAGGAACTCAATTTGGGACAGAGCAAGTCTGAAATGTCTCCACACATTCAAGTGGAAATTTTACATAAGCAGTTGGGTACACAGCCCTGCAGAGGAAAAAGAGTGCAAATTATCATTTGAGTGCGAGTTAGGTTATTAGGACTTCAGTACCTTAATCACCAAAACCTAAAAAACTGCCACAGGATAAAAGAGGCAACAACAACAATGGACAACAAAACTATGAATCCAGCTGAAACATTCCAAAAGCAAACTTGAAACAAGGAAATAACCATGACTTTAGATACCCTTCCCAGAAGGATATGTATACAAGGCACTAAACCAGATGCAAGAGAAATTATTCTTCCAGTTGTTTATCAGTGATACTAATGAGAAATAAAGTATAATTTAGTGAAGATTATATATCATTTTTTTGCCAAGTCATTTATATCACTAACATCTTCTGTAATGGCTAAACTGCCAGTATTAACTTCTTATTCTTACCACTCAGAATGTAGGTCTACCCTGTACAGTACCATGTTATGTAACACATAAATGAAGCCAATGAAATCACTGATGTGGAAAAGCTCTATATATGTATTTTATACGAAATACTGCCATTAATTCCCCTCACTCTGAACATTCTTATCCCATCTTCCTTGCCGCTTTCTGAAGCAGTCATGGAAGTTCTCTTTTGTTAGTGTTCTTACAGTTTAAAAAATAAAAAGCTAGGCCTCTTTGACTTTTGCTAAAGTGCCAAATTACAGTACTGCTATCATCTCAATCCAGGAATTCCTCCTCAGTTTGTTCAGGAAAAGGCCATTAAGATAGAACAAAACAGTTTCTGCAGTTGAATAACTTGTAATGTCCACAGAATCATCTCAATAATTTCTTTGTTATATAAATAAAACTATTTTGGCAGAAAATATGGGATGGAAATAGTAAAATAATAGTAATGGGCCTAGAAAGAATATAATTTATTAGAAGAATAAAATATTTATAGTCATTATCTAATCATCTCAGAAAAGAAGCACTATACCAAAGCAGGTGATCTTATTTCATTGTACATCTAAATATTTGTTCTCTATAATTAACATAAAATACCTAACATTTTAAAAAATATAAAGAGCAATAAGTTTATCATCACTCTCTTCACTCTGAAAAACCCCTCAATCTCAAACTAAGACAGACTGTTATCCTATATAATATAATTCACCTCATGAATTATATTATATAGGATAATATATAGTTCTTCCACTGCCTTTAGCATATGCCCCTCTTAACACACACACTGGCTTGGCTGAGGTCATTCAATGAGGTTAAGGGAAAAGCAGGAAGGAGCTGTCAAGGACTGATGGCACTGTCATCACCCCCACCCCCAGGAAAGGTGGCTCAGTTGTCACAGAAGCAATCCTGCTGCGGCTGGTTTCCAGAAACCACAATTTGAAAGGATTATGCAAAACATTCTAAGGGTGCTCTATGTAGTGTTATCTTTGGTTCTTAGAATAAGACATTTCAACGCTGGGTATGTACTGCAGCAGAGAGCTGGTGCTCTTAAAACAATCATCATTCTACACACAGTTGTAACTTTTCCTATTCCTGAGATCATATGCAAAACACTCATGTGGACATTTCTTCCTGAGTTTACAGAAGAGATTTTAAAGGAACACTTTTTTCTTGGAACGCAAAGTTATTACCGCTGGATACAGAATGTGATCTGGCCTGTTAGGTAGTCATTTAAAACAACCTGCCTACACTTTGATCCGGTTCTACTTTTAGGGTCCGTAAAGTGATCATCCAACATGTTCAAAAACATATATTCACAGACACTGATCATACTAGTATTCACAGTAATCTAAAACAATAACCTATTGTAAGCAGATATTAAACAATAATATAAATAATACAAGGAAATACTATCTAGTATTGAAGTTAGTTTCACTGGTCCATTTTTATAAAATTTTGTATGTAAGATATACATCATATACACACTCAGGAAAAAGACCAATAAAATATTAAATGTGGCTTACATTCAAGAAGTAAAATTTCACTTACTTATATGCTTTTGTATTGTTTAAATGTGGCCAAAAAAGGATTAAACCTATTTATACTTTGGGAAAACATAAACATAATTTTTAAATTGATTTTTTCATCTCTATTTGCTGTTTCTTAGTATGACTTAATCTATGATTATGTACAGCAGAAAATATCTACTTCCAACTTGAAATCCTAGAAAAGTACAAAAACATCATCATTTTCAACACAGCATCATATGTTACTCACTGTCTCTTGAATTTCAGCAACATCTGAATATGGCAAGATATAAAAAAATAACAAATTTTCTCAGGAGTAATTTAATCTCATATAAGCTCATACCTGAATCTGAATCCAAACAGCACCCACAGTTTATCAAATGCATTAAGTGATGAGGTAATCTTTTAAGAAGTAGCATCTGGGGCTGCAAAGTACTTTTACACTGTAAAATGAATCCTTGAAAAAAATTTTAATCCACCCTAAGGCTTCAGGAAACTAGAATCTGCCAAATTATAGTCCTCTCAGGAATGTTTTGGGAGGGTCTGCATAATTTCCATCCTCCCTATATATATTTAATTCTGCCTTTTAACTATGTAACCCCTTCCCCTTTGGATTCTAAAATACTACATTGCTCTGTTCCCCTCTCCTACTTTCCTGTCTCCTTTGTCTTCTCATTCAGGAAGTAAGTGGGTAGAGATAACCAGTGCTCAGCCACACCTACTTGTTCTTTCTCTGCCCGCTTTTTTTCCTGAAGATTCCATTCCTAATCACTATCTTCATTCTAGTAACTTCCAAGACTCTTCTCTTCCAGTTGTGAAATTCAATTAACAAAGGAAATGCTTTTGCTTGTTTAATAAAGTGCTTGTGAAAAAAAAATAGCACTTATAGCTTTTTCTTATCTTTGAAATCAGTTCTAATGCTGATTTGCCCATCTTTTACTCAGACCTAAACTCTAAATCCATTAAATCTCTCCCTCTGCCCACATGACTTAATAATCAGGTCATCAAATTATTTTCATTTCTACAAATGTTTATCTCACATCTAGTCTCTCTCGTTCTACACAGATACAACCTCGGTGAGACTTACATTACTTTTACTTCTTCCTTTCAATAGGTGACCCTGGATTTGGTTTCACTCCATTCATGTATTTATTATGCTAGGTATTAGAATTTTTAAATGACAAAAACATGTTCCTATTGCCAATATCGCTACATGTTGATGACAGTATGCCTTTTAATTTATTTGACATTGAAATAATTATTTCAGTCTATTCAGTATTACTCATTCTTCAAACTAAGTCATCACTAGCAAAACACTTTCTATTTTTCTCCCCTATGAATAATTATTAAACCATATAACTTTCTAAAATTATTCATATGGCACCAGGGAGATGGCTTAGTAGAATAAGGGCTTGCCTGGTAAGTGCAAGAGCCTGAGTTCAATTCCTGATTCCGGGGAATAAATAAATAAATAAATAAATAAAATTATTCATACACTTCACATGTACATACACTTGTGGGTTTTTAAAAACAGGCAAAAAAAAAAAAAGATAAAGAACCTAGCAGGAAATGATTAATCAACCTAAATTAATTTTCTAAACAATCACATTGGTCGTGTTGCTCCTGTACTCAAAAATAGTTAATATCTTGTTTTGTAAAAAAACAAGTCCAAACCCCAGTATTTAAAAGTCTACAATTTGACCAAAACATTCGCTGCATGGAAATATTCAATCTCCGATGATATAGCCTTCAACTCAACTAAAACTTCTCTTCTGTCTGGTACAACCGATAGTGGAAAATTATCTGCAATTTTCTTCCTACTTGCTTTTTCCTTCCCTGCTCGATGGTCTACAAGTCTCAACCTTAAAAGTTCTGCTGCCAAATTCCAAGCTGAAATCATCTTTTTCAATTCTGATTTTTCTAATGTGAATTTTTAACAATGAATAGTTACCTCATCATACTTTCTATATTGCCATTATTCATAAATGAATAAATATTAAATTGTTACTTAACTTTTCCACAATACTAGAATGATCTATACATGCTGTCAAATGGAACTTTCTGCAATTATAGGAATATTCTTGTCCAGACATAATTACTAGCCATGAAGATATTAGGCTAGATAGGGAAGTACTAAACACTTAAAAGGTAGGTAATGAGGATAAGAAATTAAAATTTAATTTAATTTAACAGTCCCATGTAGAAAGCAGCAACTCTACTGGACAATTCAGGTTTCCCCAGCCCAACCTAACTGATCAGTTGCAGCCACTGGCCAATTCTTTTCTCAAAATTCTGCCCTTTGTTTCCAAGTAAAGTCAGGACCCTGGCCCCAGGATGAGTCACTGAGTTAAACTTCTCAAGTTGACACAATGTACCAACCATTACACACAGGGCTAGAGATGAGATCCAGCTGCATTTTTTGTGTTCTCAGCAACACTAGACCCTGTAACTTCAACTTCCTGAGGAGGTGGAGTGACAACTCATTCATCTTTAGCCCAACTCAACACTTCCAGCCCAACCACTGCATCTTCCCGACACAAAAACTCTATGCCTGGTTCTTATCTCTGCTTCGGAAACATCCTTTAGGACTCAGACCAAAAGCTACTTCATCAGAAGACTTTTATCACTGTCCCAGAAAATAGTACCTATCACTTAATTCTGTTAACTCTCTATCCATCGTACCCTACTTTGTTTTTCTTCACAATAATTATCATGTAACCTTCCACAGATTTATTCTTTCATCTTTCTCCACTCAAATGTTAGCTTCAACTGAGTGATAATTTTATCTATTTTGCTCACTACTGAATCCTGTAAAACCAGAACCTGATATACTATACAGTCAGTGGCCTTTTATTAAATAAACGCATGTAGAAAAATAGATTTAGTAATTATAAGTAACCTAGAAAAGAATTTAAGTTTACAGAGCTCTTCTGTTAATGAATTAAGTCCTGATGTGACAAAAAACAAATCTTTCTCATCTTTATATTTTCAAAAAGTTAACATACTGCATGCTAATATGATACACAAAGAACTACTATGAACTAGAATCATAAAATCTCAATTCTCAGCCTAACTCCATCACTACCTGTTTCGTGGTCTTGAATAAATATCTTAAATTTGTTCTCTTACTTGCTCATTAAATCAGCTGCAGTACTAAAAACTCTTATCACTAACAATCAGATGTACAAAATTACCACAATCCTAAAAATAATCTTAGTTGTAATCCATAAGACATTAGTATTTCCTTTCACTACAGTCCTTAGCCATTATAGGCCCAAATTCTATTGCTAGAATTCCCTCATCTATGTTCTTAAATAATTCTGTCTTTCATGCAGTACTATGAATTGATTCACCATAAGTTTTCAGAGCATGAGTTACATTTCTTCTGGTACTAGTGACGAAATTTCTTTATGAAGGTCCTCACATACAAGAAAAGTTAAAAATTAATCAAACTGATTTCACTTATAACTTGTGGCCATCATGTGGTAAGGCAGCTAGTGGTTTTCAAACCAGAAAAAAGTTACCTATCTACCAAAAGAATTAAATCTGGTCTTTGATTTTAAACACTTTCCCTCAATCAGCCATGACTGACATTTTGCTGACATGGTTGCCTGAAAAGATTAGGAAATAAGAGCACAACCAAAACCATGTTATCATATCACAATCATGACAGGGAAGATAAGAGAACTGGTTAGATGAGAAGCTTAGGCATATAGACATTTCAGGGTATGATGTTTAACCTCACAACCTGTTTAAATAATTTTGATTTTCAGTCTTATTTTCAGAAATAAGAACTTATCTTCTTGAAATTTCATGTTGTTTAATTCCTTACATTCCTTGCAAAACACATGAACTTAGATTCTAAAGGAAGCCAGGAACAGGATTTAAATTAAGACATACGAACTGCATAACAAATACCCTCTTTCCTTCTAGAGTTCTGTTTCTCACAAGTCATTGCATACTGAATACTATCAAGCCACAGGCAAGACTCTTAACAATACTGAAATGTCATTCCCATGATTTATAAAAAATCTTCCACACACAGCAGCTACTCTTTAAATCTCAGCAACTTCATGATGCCTAAATGTCAAAATATTCACCCCAGGTAGAAAAGTCAAAAGTAGTCACAGGAAAAAACTGCTTTGTGTTAAATAAAATAGATCATGTATCACATATTTTTCAAAGTACAGTATACATTATACTAGGCAATGAATATAAAAGCACTGAAAGAATGCTTTAAAATGCTATATAATCAATTTACAACACAAAAGCACTAGCTTTTATGAGCAATGACAGGAGTAACAATTAGATCTGTGCTTAAATTCTAAACTCCTTCTAATTTTATGTAAATTACTTATCCTTCTCTTAGACTGTTTCTATACTCCTAAAAACACAAAAATACAGAGTTTACAGTATTATACAGACCATTAAGTGAGAAAGATACCACACTCAGGATATGGCACAAAAGGTGATGGCAAACCCTTTAGAGCTGCCAGTGACAGCAAACAGCCTGCTATGGCATGGGTTCCCTAGGTTGATCCCACTGGCATATAGTAAGCATGCAAAAACTAACTTTCACACAAATAACAACCCAAATACAAAAAGTACACATTCTAAAAATCTAAGGTAGAAAAAAGCCCAGAGAAAAAATTAAGAATTACAGTAGCTGCTGATGAAAGTATGAAAAGATATTTAATTTTTTTTTTTTTTTTTTTGAGTCAGGTTCTTGCTGTATAGTGTAGGCTGGCCTTGAATTCAGACGAATACTCCTGCCTCAGCCTCTCTAGTATTGGGAATGCAGATATAACCAGCTGATTTCCTTATTTACTGTTTTATTCTCATAATTTTTTGACACTAGGTAGCTCTTGACTACAAAGACTGATAAAGCAAAACAGAATTTTTCCAGTAAAATTCAAAAAGGATCAAGCTGAGGCAAGAGACATAACCCTTACAAACTCTGAGGTACTCAGTCAGTTACTTCATCATTACGCTCTGAAGTTTCTTGACTAGAGAGCTGTAATCTTTATGATCCCTTCTAGTCACACTGCTCAGTAAATGGAAACTAAGATACTAAACTAAACCTTTTATATATTTATTTACTTACGTACTTAATCCCACAATATTCCAATCTGGAGAGCTACACATTTACTGGAACAATCCAACTGAAAAATTCTGATCCAAATAAAAATTAAGAAATACAAACATCTGGAGTAAGAGACCAAGAGATGACAGAAGTCAAGTGAGCAAGAAAACTATGAAATAGTCAACTGAACCCCAGCCACACTTGAACTGCACAGGCTGTTAATTCAGTTTTGCAATTCTTATTTAAGCTGATCATTGACTTTTAGCTCATACTTTTTTCTCTTAATTCCACCTTAGTCTGCCAATTCCCTAGTATGTTACCAACTTCACTTTCCTTAACTTGTGGACAGTCATTTTAGTGATTTCTGTAGGAAGCTTTCTTTCTAAACAAATACATGCTTTTTAATCTTAGTCAAGTCAAATGCTACCACCTAGCAATTATTTCCTTTAATTCTAGTTTCACATTAGAATCAGTTCCATGGCATATGTCTTTCTACTTTTCTGGTCTTCAACCTCATATTTCTGCAACTGAACTATTCTTCTATAGTCTACTAAGGTGATCAAAACAACTCAGCATGGGTTCCACTAAAATCCTTCTTCATCTCAAAATTTCTCAGTGTATCAATACTGTACAGTAAGTTTCTCTATAAATTGAAAGTAATGGCATATTGGGAAATGGGGTCTTCTCTACAGGGTTGTGTGATTATACTCACATCTTCAGGAACTGAGATTTTCAGAAGAAAAAAAAGGACACATGTATAAATAATAAATTTGCTTCAAACAATATAATTCTAAGTTTGAATAGGTTTAGGAACTCATGACACATTTGCATATTCTTTATGTTTCCCCATACTTCCTAGCTAGTTTACTTTGAAGATTTACAAATCAATAAGCAATCCAATAAAAGTAAGCAACCTTGCAGCTCACACTATATTCTTTAAAAGCCACTTCTTAGGACCAGCCAAATAGCTCAGCAAATTAAAGCACCTGCTTAGGCAGACCCAGGAGTTCTATCCCCAGGCCTACCGTGCTGTCCCCACCCCCGGGGGCGCACTGAGACTGTGACAGAGACAGGGCATGGTGGCGCATGCCTGCAATCACAGCACTTGGGAGGCTGTAAACAGGAGGATCACTATGAGTCCAATCTGTGCAGTGAGACCCTGTAGACCCTGTAAACCCTGTCCTGAAATACTAAATAAATAAAAAAAATAAAAACCACTTCTAACTGAAAGGAACTAAGCATTCACAAAAATGACTGTTTACTGGTCTAGAACAGACACTGCATAAAAGAAGCCCAAATATATTGTCTTACCAAAGAGGGAGGAAGTTGCCAAAGATAAAGTCTTGTCAAAAATAACCCTCAGGAACCAAACTGAATAATCTCCTACTGGCCAAAGCTAAAGTAATAAGATAATCAAAAGATTAGTACAGATAGATGATTTAATTAAATATAACATTATAAACCTAACAGTTTATAATTCAAACAAAAATCATCACTCACTCCAGAAGAATTCTAAGGAACCAAATTATAATGAAACAGAGAGTTTGAAGAGGATCTTTAAGATTTTTTTTTTTTTTTTTTTTTTTTTTTTTTTTGTAGTATGGTCCAAGCTCAGGTCTTTGCACTGAGCTATATTCCCAGCCCCACCTCCTGTTTTATTTTGAGACAGGGTCTTGCTAAGCTACCCAAATAGAATTAGAACTTGAGATACTCCTGTCTCAGTCTAAAAAATAGGACTTTTCAAAGATAATCCATGGCTCCAGTTTCTTTATGGGGACAGCAGAAAATTCCATCTCTAACCCTCCTGTCAAGATCCAACAGAATCAGATTTTCAACATTTTAGGGTCCTGGCTAAACACATATGCGTATTTCTTGGCTTCTGTTCCACCCCTTCTATAAACTTCTGGGTTCACGGGAGTGGAGGTGGGGCAGGCTAGCTGCCCCCTCAATTTGGCTAAATTGTGAAAAAACCTACTTTTCCCATTTTTATAGGCTGTTCTTGAACTCTTGCTGGAAGGTGGGCAAATGAAACCAACAGTTTGGAGTTCTTATTCGGGCCCCTGCCTGGCAGTCTCCCTCCTGCCACAGGGTTAATGAGTAGAGAGAAGTAAATATATGCACCCTTTTCTATAGGAACTATACCTCAGAATAATCAGCTATTGTTGGAAAGTGTCAAGTGTCATTCAATGTAATTTGGGGGAAAATCATTTGATAATTAAATTGTGATTAGGGCTTCTCTTGAGGCCTGGTTCCTTGCTATGTGAGCCAGGTATGGTAGGAGGAAATGTAAGTTCTTGTGCCTGTGGTCACACTTGAGGTCACATTGATCTCGTGATGTGATACTCGTGATATATGCTCCAGGGCAAGGGACACCAGCTGAAGACATCCTAGTTCCTTGAGAACTAAGTAGTAATTTTAAAAAAGGTTTCCCCTGGGGAAAAGGACAAACTTCTTAACCTGCCATTTCTCCCCACCATCCTCACTGACAGAAGATCTTCATTAGCTTAAGATAACCACCACCTTAAGAGTCATCCGAAGTGATCCTCATCAACAGAAGATCCTTCTCAGCATAAAACCACCAATGCCCTCTGGGGCATCTGATAATCCCCTCACCATTTTCCTCAATGTAAACATAATCAATACATACCAAGGTTCAGATCCCCACTCTACCACTTTTATCTCTGCTCCTCCTTTTCACTGTGCACTGCAACACCTTGAAAGAAACTGGGGACTTGCTGTGGATCACTTCCGATGACTCTGAAGGTGGTGATTATCTTAAGTAATGAAGATCTTCTGTCAATGAGGATGGTGGGAGAAAAAACTATTCAAGACCCTGCATAATCTTCTACACAGTACAGAAAAAAGTTACCAAGAGGAAAGATCTAATTTTTTTGGAATCATAGCTAACAAAGAAGTTTATCACCTCTTTGCAACACTTTATGAATTGATGAATTTAGAAAGGTCCTGTAAATATGAAGACACTTTATATATGAATAAAAGCATTTTAAAAAGTACACATAATCTTTAGTACCTTTGAAATCACATAGTTAATTCTTCAAGTCTTTTTGATTTCTAACTCTAAGTCTTTTCACATATTTTCTATTCTGCTGCCACTACTCTAGAGATTTCAACTGGTTTTTACCTAGATTATCCAATAGCATGCCACCTTATTCCCTGAGCTAACCACTTCTCCTACCACTGTTAACCATAGTTGCACAACAAAACTACCTACAAGACTTTGGGTACTGATATCTGCATCAGTCATTCTCATTGAGCTGAACAGGGGCTCAGTGATATACTAGAATTTTATAAAATACAGCTGATAATTAATGTTCACCTCCAATGTTCTACAATGCTTTTTGTTCTTTCACTTTATGTATTTGGTACAGGATCTCACTACGCAGTTCAGACCGCATAGTGATCCAGAGTGCATAGTGATCCTCCTGTTTTCAGTCTCCCCAGTGCTAGGATCACAGGTGTGCACCATCACATTTGGACTTGGTCACCAGCTCAGCATGCCCCAGGGGCAGGGCCAGTGTGGCACATGGGACCAGGGATTGAACCCTGGTCTCCGCACTTGCCTAAGCAGGAGCTTAGTCTGCTGAGCTATCTCGCCGGCCCTATTCCACAACACTGTTAAAATGATTTTCCTAAACCATAACAGGTTAGCTCTCACCTCAAAAAATTTAAAGGTCTGACTGGTTTGATACTACTTCAGAAATAAAACCCCAAACAGCAAAAAAAGAAAAAAAAAAAAAAAAAGAACGAACGAACAAACTATTCAAGACCCTGTATAATCTTCTAAACAGTATAGAAAAATTATAAGTTTGGCCTCTGATGTCAAAATGTATACCAGGTCTGATAATTATTATGTGACTCAGAGAAACTTGATTGTGTCTTTATCTATTAATTAGGGATCATAATTTTATCTCATAGGGTTGTTGTGAAGAGTAATGAGCTTATCTACAAAGCACTTAGAACTTAGTTCCTGACACACAGAAGAAATTTAATAAATCTTAGTTCTAGTCCCTTCTACCAGCTTTATTTCTTAAGAATTCCCCTAATGTAGCAAACAGTATTACCTGTGAGACCTAAAAACTACTCTGAACACCAGGTAGCATGAACCTAGAAACGTGCTGTGCATGTAAAATGTACTCAACAAAATAGTTTAGTTTGTTAAATTCAATATGTAAATGTTTGACCAAAATTGAAATTTATGTTATATAAATATTGAACTTTAGTTTATTAGTACATATGTGCAGTACATAATGTTTACATTCCTGTGGGAAGTTGGTACATTTACACAAAACATTTTAATTCCTTTCTCATTCCCTTTCACATCCCTCTCTCCTCCACCCATTCCTTGGTCCCTAGTCACCATCCTTTTTATGCACCGTTGTATGTGTTTGCAGTACATAATATTCACATTTCTTGTGTGACATTGGGCCATGTACATAATACCTCTCAATTTTCTTTTTAATCCCATATCCCCCATCTCTTGACCCTCTTCCTGTGCAGAATAATGTATCTCCCTACTTCCTATTAGCTACCTTTTTCTTTTCTCTTTATTTTATCCTAGGTTTCTCATATAAGAGTAACAATGATACTTAAACTTTTGTATCTGGCTTATTTCACTCAACATTATGGTCTAAGGTGCAATCCACACGCACGTGCACATTCATTCACTCACACATACACATGTGCACACACAAGCAATCTGTTCTCTCTCCCGAGACTGCTCTTGCTCCATTGCTGCTATTTTTACCATATCAAACTTAAGATATCATGCTACTTCTGAAGCAGTAACAAGTGTATGAACACTTATTCAACAGACCTAAATTTAAAGATCTTTTCCCGGTTTGCTGGACTTGTAACCAAGTTTTATCTTGTGTATCTCTAACATGCTAAAAACACTAATGCTATTGTTCTTGGAAGCTTTATGAAACTCCCTTTTCATTAACAAAAACAGATGAATGTACATAATCCTAATTAAGAGTTAAAATTCACAGCCATGGTGCTGCCTTAGCTTTAATTATATTACTTAAAAGATGCATCTAAAAAAAAAATTTAAGGGGCCGGGAAGATGGCTCAGTGGAATAAGCACTTCCCTGGCAACTGCAAGGGCCTGAGTTCAATCCCCGGTTCCACTAAATAAATAAATAAATAAATAAATAAATAAATAAATAAATAAATAAACTAAAAGATGCTTCTATGTACTTTAAGGAAAAACAGCAACTGACAATGTTTATAAAAAATCTCCAATTCACATATTTAAAAACTGAGGGCAGACCACTAACTTGGGTAGTCCCTTCAAAATTCTACTTTTAATTTTCAGTCTGAGGGCATGACACATGTGGTAAAGATCTTAACATAAATGAAATGTTCGCCAGTACTGCTACTGTCTGAATCTTTGCTCCACTTTTAGCCTGCAAAACACACACACAACACAGATCTGGTGATAAAATGAATGCTTTTTATTGCAAGTAGGAAATGAATTTTAGTGAAATAACCACTTCCCTCCTCCCACAAGACATAGATGGGTAGGAAGCAACCAGACAGCAGGAAGAGCGAAGAGGCCCAGATGGAGGAAAAGCCAGAGGACAGGAGGTAGGAAGGAGTGTTGGGTGACAGCCACATTTCTGTGCCACTTTCTCTCTGTAATATTGCCAGAGACAGATCATTGTTCACCCTGTTTACTAAAGCATAGAACATGATTTAATACCAAAAAGAGGTATTAGACAGTTTTTCAAAATTTTTGTTTTTAAACTGCACATGTCCAATTGATATATTCATATAAACAAGTTAGGCAAAGAGGCTGGCAACCACTTTCCAATGCCTTTTCCCCCAATGAGCGAAGTGATTACAATAAAGAAAGCAGCTTGTGGAAAAGAACTATACTAGGAGCAGAAATATCTAAAAATTAGATTGCATCATTGAAATGAAAAATATATGGTGAAACTCTTTATTTAAAAAGATTCTCTTAAGGCATGTTATTAGACAATAAAAAAGGTCAAAAACTAGTTTCTGGGCTCTATCTAGGACAGTATCACACAGGGAAGTTAATATTCCTGGGAAACTATTATTTTCAAGAGGGTATAAGTTCATAAACAAAGATAATATCTGAATGGGTCCAAGCAATGTTACATGTCACCCAGGAGCCCCATATTATGGGGGCTTAGAGCTGGGCTGGTGGGAGAGGCAGGTTACTAGGGGCACGGTCTAGAAGGGTTTAGCTCACCCTATAGTATCCCCTTTCCTTTTCTCTGCTTCCTCTTCGCTCTGCCATGCCATGAGCAAGTCTTCTATTCCATGTCCCTATGCTGTGCCACCCTCCCTTGGAATCATCCAGCCATGGACTGACACTTGTACAAACTGTGAGCCACAATATATCTAATTTAAATTGCAATTTTGGGGTATTATGCCTCAGAGACTAAGATGTGTGCCAAAGGAGAGAAAAGTAGTAAACCAAACTCATAAAAAATTTAGTTATTTAAACTAACAAATATATTCAAAAAGATATGTAATCCCATTATAAAATTGAGGCATGAACAAACAAAGAAAATAGCTGGTAATACTAGGAATATAATGAACTGAACCATAGCAATGTTGAACAGAAAAATAAAAATGACTCAACAGTAAGTTAATGAGCTTGAAGAATCATGAAGAAATTCAACAGGAAAAGATAAAAATAAAAGTTAAGCAGTAAGAAAGAGCAAAAGTGTCACATGTATAAAAACTGAAAACCCACGGCTATTTAAAAACACAAAATTTTAAATAACTTTTAAAACCTACAAAAAAATAAATAAATTTCTAGAAAAACATAAAATGTTACAAAAGCTCCCCAATTCTCACTTTCAGATAAACATACATGAAACTACAGGCTTGTTAGGAGGACTGAAAAACAAAAAAAAAAAAAAAAAATTATTTGCCAGTGATATGAATCATATAAATATTAAAACCAATGAAAACAAAATAAGTAGAAAGTACATAGTTATTAAATGTCAGAATAAAAAATTTGACAAAATAGAAATAACTCCTTAAAATTATCATTACGCTCTACTGTAAGGTGCAATCACGAAGTTGACCGTGGTCACCACTCCCTCACTCCTGAAGTCCCTGTCATTTCTTTCTCTGTCCCTTTCCCCCCTTAGCTCTTGAGGTTCCACTTCTCATATAAAGTGGTGTCAAAATTCTATCATCCGGGTGTGGTGGCTCATGCCTGTAATCCCAGCACTCAGGAGGGTGAGGCAGGAGAATCCTTGAGACCAGCGAGGGCTACAAAGTGAGCTCAGGGCCAGCCTGGACTACATAGCCTGGACTCAAGACCCTATCTCAAAAGACCAAATCGAAACAAAACAGAAATCTTTCTAAGTGCCAACTGTTTAAGGTTTAAATGAACAATTCTCAAAGTTCTGAGTTTTAGATCTTTTTATACTCAGAAATTACTAAAGAGTCCAAAGAGGTACTGTTTATGCAGCTTATAATTACTGACATTTTCAGTACTAAAAAACTTCAATGAGAAATTTGCTCCTCAGCCAGGTGATCAAGGTCAAAAGCTAAAGTGGCACATTATACTGACAGTATATGCCTTTGCTATGTGATGAAAATGACATTTTACTTCTGTTATCTTCCTGTCTAAAACCCCAAAACCTGGACTGATCATCAGAAAGCACCAGACAAATACTAGATTAGAAACACTGTATAAAACACCTTACCAGTGGGCCAGTGAGATAGCTCAGTAGAATAAGCACCTGCCTAGCAAGCGCAGGGTCCTGAGTTCAATCCCTGGTACCAAAAAAAAAAGTAACCTCACCAGTATGCCACAAAGCTGTACCACTGAAGTTTATTTTAAAAAAGTAAGTCTGACACGCTGTGAAAGGCAGGAAATTTGGATCAAGTATGGTTTTGAGTTAATAAGTGTATCATTGGGTGCAATGGGGCATGTCTGTAATTTCCTTAGGAGGCTAAAGCAGGAGGATCAATTTTAAGGCCAGTATAAGGAACCTAGTAGGACCCCGTCTTAAAATAAAAAATGTAAAGGGATGGAAATGTAGTGCAAGGCCCTAGGTTCAATCCCCAGAATTACAAAAACAACAACAATAATAATAAATCAGTATGGGTTGATTACGATAAGGCAGTAACAAAAGGGGAAAGTGAGGACAAGTGTATAAGAACTCTGTACTATCTTTAGAATGATTTTTTTGGGGGGGGGCTGGATCAGGCTGCCTTAAGGGAGGGTCTTGTAACGCAGGTGGAGGTGGGGATCCAACCACCATATCCTATGACTGAATGTACTTGCATGAGCAGTCACTTAAACAAATAAGCTAATGGGCAGGCCCCCCGTACTATCTTTAGAACTTTACTGTAAACCTAAAACTGTTCTAAAATAAATTTATTTAATATTAAAAAACACTCCTAAGAAAAAAGTTTAAATTTGAATCTAGAAAGCCTCTAAAACCAATTCCAATATACAAGAAATGTAAGAGACTGAGGAACATATTAAACAATGACCCGGGAGGGGGCAGGGATATACCTTGGCAGCACAGCGCCTGCCTGGCAAAGTGTGAGGTCCTGAGTTTGATTCCTGGTACCAATAAATAAATAAATAAATAAATAAACAAACAAACTACGAAAATAAAAAACATGGAAGGGGACCCATATAGGACGAAACTGCAGACCAAACTGCTTTATTTTGTCAATAAACTAAACAGGAAATTTTAAAATAGAACAGAGATTTTCAAAGTATCATAAAAACAGTGACATACCAGTTAAGTCTAACACAACTACCTACTATGAAGATTATATTTATGAGGTAACCAGAGAAGTTTATGGATTCAACAGTTATTTGATTATATGAAGAATTATTAAAGTTTGAGAATAATGTATTTATTATAGATGTTGAAATCAACATTTTAATTTTTTAATTTTTATTGGTACACTTCGGCCATATGTCACAATCACATTCACCACAGGGAATCTGTACCTGGACAACATATATTTTAATTCTTTTTTCCATTTCCCTTCCCTTCAATCCTCCTTCCCTTCTCCCTTTATAAAACTTTGTATTGTTTTCTTTCTCTTCTCTATTTTTTATCCCTATTTGCTCCCTTCTCTTCTCCCTCCTTGTTTCCCTGGCCCATTTAAACATTTTCTTCCTATTTCCCTATATCTATTATATATTCTGGTCCTGATTTACTCCTTGGGTTTCTCGCACAAGAGAAATAATGGAATATTTAAACATATGTGTCTGATTTATTTCACTCAAAATTGTTAGCAAGGTGCATCTATTTACCTAAAGATGTTGAGTGTATCCTTCTGTATGGTAGTGTAGTACTACACTGTCGATAACAACCACATTTTCTCTATCCATTCACTCACGGATAGGTATCTGGGCTGCTTTTCAGATTTAACTATCACCGATTGCTACACACGGCTGTGCACATATCACCGCGGCATGCTCTTAGCTTCTCGGGAAGGATGTCTAGAAGGAGAATAGCTAGATCCAATGGAACCGCTAGGCTTAGGTTTTTGAGGAATCCTTTTACTGATTTTCATACTGGTTTTATCAATTTACACTTTTACCAACAGGAGAGAAGGATTCCTTTGTCCCCACAGCCTCACCAGCATTTGTTATTGGTTTGTTTATTCAGGTTTTTCTTGATAAAGCCTCCTAATGTACTTCAGGCTGGCCCTGAATTCACCTTGTAGATCAAGCAGGAACTCACTGCTGGGCCTACAGGCAAGCACCACACATCCAGCTTTGTTATTGGTTGATTTCTTGAAAATAGTCATTCTTCCTAGAGTTAGTTAGATGGAATCTGAGGGTTGTTTACAAGTGACAATGAGCATGTTTTCCATGTATTTGCCATTTGTACTTAATTTGAGAAGTGTCTATTCATTTTCGATGTCCATTTTTGGATTGTGTCTTTAAATTTTGGGGGGGGTGAATTATTTTAGTTTTTTCTATATATTCTCTATATTAGTCTGTTGTCTGAGGAAGAGCTTGTAAATTTTTTTAAATCTTTATGCTTTAGAGACATATGCTGAAATATATCATCAGCAGCAGCTGTGACAACAAAAGCAAGTCAGGTTTGGTGGAATACACTTGTAATCCCAGTCTTGAGGAGGCCTGAACAGGAGGACTGCATATTTGAGTTCCACTCGGCAACTTAGCAAGACTTTGTCTTAAAAGAAAAAAGTAAGAAAGCCTGGGAATGTAGCTCTGTGGTGGAGTGACCCTTGATTCAGTTCTCACTATCAATATCATTTAAAAATAAAAACAAAAAAAAGCCAGAGTTTGTATTGATGAAAGGAAACAGCCACAAGCCTAGGAATGAATACAACCTTTAAACACTGATAAGGACCAAGAAACAGATTCCCACATTGGAGCTTCAGCAGGAACACCAGCCTTACCTTTAAACTGTTAAGACTATAAATTTGAGTTGGTTATAGCTACAAAAGCAATAGGAAACTAGTATAATGACCAACCATGAAATTTAACAAGGTATAACTCTTCAACAGTACTTTGTAGAATGAGTAATTGGTATATGGATACAGTTGGACTTGAATGCATAAATGTCTTAAAGGCTAATTATTGGAAAATTATACACAAAAGTACAAAGATATTATCACTAATAACTTACAACATACCAAAATAATTAGAATAACGAAGTTAAGCAGTAATGTATTTAAACAAAGAAGAGAAATTAGAAACATTTAAAAACTGACTCAAAATAATACTTGATGTATTAAAAATTCAGGCAATTCCATATATATAT
>NW_004524580.1:3693570-3698553 GCF_000260255.1 Octodon degus
GGGCTGGCTGGCATGTGGTGCTGGGGGATTGAACCGCGGTCCCTTGTGCTTTGCTAAGCTTGTTCTAAGTAGGTGCTTTAGACCACTGAGCCATCTCCCCAGCCCAGGAAAACACTTATTGATGACATCTAAGAATTAGTAAACTAAATCATCTTTGCAGTTCTTTATACCTTAGAAAGCCTTTGGTCCAAAGTCCTTGACTGGAATTAGAATCTTAAAGATTTCCTCAACTGAGAGTTCAAAAAAAGTTATCTAGTTGGCTGGGGAGATAGTTCAGTAGATTAAGCACTTGCCTGGCAAGCGCAAGGGCCTGAGTTCAATCCCTGGTTCCACCAAAAAAAAAAAAAAAAAATCAAAAAAGTTATCTAAAAACTCATATTCTCTTCTGAAGAATCATTTATACAGTAAATTTTAATAAAAGCCACTTTGCCCTCTACTAAATTTATAAAGCAGTTTTAACAGAGACAGCATTTCAAAAGATACTTCATTTTCCTTAAGTTGAGGAATAAATTCAAAAATTTTATTCCAAAACAATACTCTACTTTAGTCAACTTTTATCTACTCATGAAATTTTGACACCAATGCTTCAATTAAACATTCCCTGGTGATTAATTTATAAAACAGTATGAGTTTGTCTTTAAAGTATTTTTGATACATAAATCACATAACATGTCTTATAGTATAGGATACCATATAGAGAGAGACAGAGTTAGTTTTTACTCTTCAGTACCTACCAACTAAGACAACCAGCACTATTACAAAAATAAAGCTATGGGGCTGGAGAGATGGCTCAGTGGTCTAAAGCACCTACTTGAAACAAGCTTGACAAAGCACAGGGACCGCGGTTCGATCCCCAGCACCACATGCCAGCCAGACCCGCCCCCTGGTGGGCTGAGCTGGCCACACACACACACACAATAAATAAATGTAATAAATAAAAATAAATAAATATTAAAAAAAAATAAAAAATAAAAAAAGCTATGTGTAAGTAAAATAAAGAATGTCAAATGAATTTAATGTCTGGTCTGGCAAGGGGTCCATAAATTTGGTCTTATGCATCATGTCAACCATTATTCTTACAATTGCTTTCCAATCTATCTTACACTCAATTTTTATACTCATTTTACTCTGAATTTTAAGCAACTCATTCCCCATTTAGCTTTGCCTCTATTCATCTCCCATCCTAAAATGCTTTCCTGGTTATTTTTTGTTGTATGAACCATATTTACCTTTGCTATTAATGTCTATGTTCTCCTCTGAAAGCTCTTCCCACTATCCCAGTATCCAGCAACCACCCAACCTTCACAGGCTCTCCCTGACTTCTACTTATTTATCTTTTTTGGAGAGAAGGCTTGCTACTAATAATAGCCACCAATAATAGTAGCAGCTCTTATTTAATACATGTTTAAAAAGTCTATAATACTGTAATAATGGGCACTTCTGCAATTAATATTCAAAACAGCTCTGAGAGGTAGATATTATAATTATCTTTAATAAGGAAACTAGAAACCTGAGAATTTAACTCTCCTGGTAGCATAACTAAAGAGTTAAAGACTTTAACATCCATGTAAATCTCTTACACAGCTCATTTCCTTACCTCCCTCTCCCAAATCTAAACAGTAACTAGTTTAAGCCACACAGTTCAAAGGTGATATTTTATAAATAGTTAACTCACAAGTGGATCTCAACAATAGTTTCAAACACAGAAATTTTTGTACTTTATACTGAAATTATTGATATTAGCCTTTCTAAAATGAGCTGTATTTTACAGAAGAAACTTAATGAACAAGAAAAAAAATCTTACTATTAACTCCGTTCCAACTTCTCAATTATCAATTGTATTTAGGCTTAAAATCTCATCAGAACTTCTTTAATACTGCCCAGGATTCTGATATAGAATTTAATAATACCATCTATTTAGATATCTACTTTAAATAGTAAAATACATTTTAAGTGAGTCTATTTAAAAAGACAAAAATATAGGCAATATTTCAGTATTCAGAGACAAACCAGTTCTGCCATAAATTGTGAGAAAGTAAGTATCTCCCCTGAGACTATTTCCCAACCTATGGAATAAATAAATATTTAGCATTATTGAGTGTTATGACTGTTCAATAAAGTATACACTTAGAACGCAGCAACTATTATAATTGGTTTACTTCTAGTTTTCAGTGCTAGGGATAGAACCCAGAGCCTTGAGAATATTACACAGGTTCTCTACTACTGAACTACATCCACAGTCCAATTACTAATGTTTTTATTATTAGTATGAGATTAGAAATATTTCATCTGTAAGGATCTAAAAAAAAGTCAAATAGCTTTAAAAATGGTGTTGTCCCTTTCTGGGGGTGACGATGTTCCCACAAGAACATGCCTCTCGCAAAAAATCTCCTTCATCCCTCTCTGGAGAAGAGGAAGTACAAGAAGAAGCACCTGGTGTAGAGTCCCAATTCCTACTTCATGGAGATGAAGTGCCCAGGATGCTATAAAATCACCACAGTCTTTAGCCACACACAGATGGTAGTTCCGTGTGTTGGCTCTCCACTGTCTTGTGCCAGCCTACAGGAGGGAAAGCAAGGCTCACAGAAGGATGTTTCTTCAGGAGGAAGCAGCACTAATAGTACCTTCAATCAAGATGAGTGGGAAGCCATCCCAATAAACACATTGTGGATTTAAAAAAAAAAAGAAATGGTGTTGTCTATGGTAAAGAAACATCATAAAAGACAAAGGTTAGTCTTGGTCTCTGAAATCGTAGTAAAAATAAAATTTTCCATTTACAGTCACTATGACAATAATCTTCATCAGCCAAGTTATTTCCATGCCAATTTAATTTTCTATTAATAAGTCATTCCTTTTAAGTTAAACATTTTTGATCATTTTAAGAAACCAAAGAAGTGTGAGCCAGAAATTAAAAAAATGATGGGATCAAGTTAACAAAATTACATTTTGCTATTAAATATTAAGACTGTTCCTACACGGAGCCTGAACAAAGGATATCCACTAAATTGAAATTACAAATGCTTCAATGAAAGTGGCAACTCTTATCTCCATAGCAAAATGAAAGAAAACTGGACTCCACTTTATTCCAAGGATAAATATGTCAAAGAATCAACTATCTAACAAACATTACCAGTTGACCACATTTTAGTTCAGGAAACCCTTTAGTAAGAGAAACACTTCTAATGAAGAATCTATAAATATATATTTAATGGAATCACTCAAAACGCAACAAATGAACAGATAATGAAATTATTCTAAAATAAAATATTTGTACAGTAACAAACTACTAGGCTGGGGAGATAGCTCAGCAGCACAGCACCCACCTGGCAAGTGCATGGTTCTGAAGTTCAATTCCCAGTACAAAACAAAACAGAACACTACAATTTAGTTTCTTCTAATTTACACTAGAATAGTTTTTAAATCTAAAGGTGATACACATTTTGCTCACTATCCCTACTTAATTTCAGAACATAATTCAATCACAATCACAGATAGTGATGATTATTAAACCTTCATATTCTTATAGATATGATTCCTCTTAATTCTGAATTATTTTAACTGCTTCATTCACTCTGCCTGCTACAGCTATACAGCTATATGTGATTTGAGATTTGAAGGCATCTAATTTCTTCAGTTGTACTTTCAATTTCACTTAAAAAAGTTTCTTGGGGAAATAAAAATTATATTACTATATCTGACACTATACAGTTGGGAAAGCAGGGATGATAGGAGACAGTATCAGAAAGTGACTGGGCTATGTGCTAGTAAACTTCAAATTATCCATAGTTCTCATATCAACATAGGAATTAAAGCGCTATTTTCAAAATAATTTCTTAAATTTCTTTTAAACATATTTAGGGGATAAAGAGGCTTACGAAGACTATTTTGCAACTGCAAATAATAATACCTTATTATGCAGTATCTGAACTACTCACCAAAGTTTGGTCAGGTTCTCCATCTGTTAAACCTGCCTCCATAATGGAAGAAGATAGATTTCTTTATGCCTCTCTTCCCATTAGTGTTTAGCCATCCTGTATGTCTGGAAACCCTGTAAAAAGAAAAATCAACTGGATTACATTTTAAACCAATGGATTTAATTGGTTTAAAATTGTGATAAGTGGAAAATAAACCATTAAGCATATTAACAGGGAGAAATAATTTTAGGCTGACATTATTGAGAAATTCAACAATTAAAAAGATGGATTTTTTTTTTTTTCTTGGACAGTGCTAGAGATCAAACCCAGAGCTTTGCACACGCTAGGCAACAGCTCTACCAGTGAACTACATCTCACCTCTAAGAAAATATAGGGGTTTTTTTGTTGTTTTTGTTTTTGTTTTGTTTTACTATGGATTGAACCAAGCCCTCTGGAATGAGCTACACTCTCATCTTATCCCCACTTCCTTTTTCCAGACAGGGTCTCACTAAGTCACTGAATTGCAGAGGCTGGACTCAAATTTTCAATCTTCCTGCTTCCAGCCTCTCAAGAGTGCTGGGATTACAAAAATATATTATTATGTCTAGCTAAAAAAGCAGATTTTTGCTATGAGTTTCAAGAATTGTAAAGTTCTACAGAAAAGTAAAAAAATAATTTCAATATAAGAGTTGCCAACAGCAAGGTTAAGCCACTGAGTGTCCAAAACTTGAAAATGAATTAGTTTTACATTATTACATTGGTGAGAACTAAAAAAGTATGTTAAAAGCCAACATGAGAGCTATTCCCACATACTTTTGTGATGGGAATAGAAATTAGGACAATTTGAGAGGAGGATAACTTAAAATAATTTTCCCACAGATATATAAATGCACAGAGTTACAAAACTAAATACATCCAACAAAGTAATACATACAATGAGAAAAAACTGAATAATTTAATGTTGATCATAATGTATTTTCTTAAATATTACACATATAAAGTGGAATAGCATACAACTTTCAAAAAATGAGATCTGAACATAACAAACTAGAAAGAATGCAAGATAGTA
>NW_004524580.1:3698733-3708303 GCF_000260255.1 Octodon degus
TTCTTTTCTTTTTTTTTTATTTTTTATTTTAGGGAAGGGTCTACAGGGTGATCAGGGTCTCACCTGAATACTAGATCGGATTCATAGTGATTCTGTTTACAGCCTCCCAAGAGTTGGGATTACACCATCACACCCAGTCTCAATTGCCATCTCAGTGCATCCCGGGGGCAGGGCCAGCATGGCATGTCAGGGATCAAACCCCCAACCCCTGCGCCTGTTTGCAGGCGCTTCAATCCACTAAGCTATTTGACCAGGTGAATGGTCAAATTTCTGCTATGAATGTCCTACTCTTATTCTTCATCACAGCTTTTTCAATTTTTTTTTGGGGGGGAGGGGGCAGCCAGCTCAGTCTGCCCTGCTGGCCAAGCTGGCACAGCATGTTGTGCTGGGGATCAAATCACGGTCCCCACACTTGCCTAAGCAGGCACTTTAGTCCTCTAAGATATCTTGCCAGCCCCCAACTTTTTCAACTTTTTAACAAAACCTCCAACCTGAACTCCCTTAGTAATTATATATATTCAAATGTCTATAATAACCTAACAATTCTTCCTTAAACAGCTCACAAATTCCATCATTTCTTAGAATTCCAAAATATTTTCTTATTTCAGTAAGTAAAATGGCAGCACTGAAATATAAATTCTGGTGAAAATTCAATTAGACATTCAAGGGTTGGCATTTGTTTTCTTTGGCATGATCAGTAAATTAGACTAGGAGACCAATTTCTTTCCATTTTGGAACATATATAAACTTTCCTCACCATGTGTTATTGTAATACATAAAAATTATTTGTTCTAATGAGTTCTCTTCAATGACCGGAAGTCTCTTGTAATAATATTAGTATTAATCTGAGGTAGATATTTAATAACTTTTGTTGCACTGCACAGTCAGCTCAGTTATCTAGAAAAGCAATATAATAATGTAAAATACCAGAGGATACAAAATTATTTATTTCTATGACTAAATACTGAAATGAATATCTGAATACTGAGTGATATCACACATAGAAGTTTTTATGTTTTGCTTTTTGGTGTATGCTGGGGAGGGTCTTACTATGCACTTCAGGGTGGCCTTGAACTCACTTTATAGTTTAGGCTGGCCTCAAATTCACAGCAATCCTCCTGCCTCAGCCTCCTGAATGCTGGGCTTATAGACATGTACCACCACTCCTGGCTTTATAAGTTTTTAATATTGAAAAACAAAATATGAAACTTTCATAAGAAGCTTTTACTTCAAAAATTGATACCAATTTTCTCATTTTACTCATTTCATTTTAGGGAGCCATCTACTTTGACTACATCAATAAGAAAATCTAAAAACACTTCTCTCTTCTGAAGCTTGTATTCTAAGGATTTTTTTTATTTATTTTTTTTTTTTTTGGTATTGGGAATTAGACTTAGGGGGCAGGTGCCATGACACTGAGCTATATACCTGGCCCTGAAGCTTGTATTCTAGAAGGAAGAAACAAGCAATGAATATAATACATAAATTATAAGATAGGTTAAAAAGTAGTGAAATAAAGATCTGCTTGTGTTTCTTCAGAGGAGCTCCAGTCTTTGCCTTCTCTTTGGACAGCATCTCCTGGCTTCCAGCACAGACTCTTCAGCTTCTAGCTCAGATCCTTTCAGCCCTCCAGCCTAGATTCTTTAGCCTTCTATCACATACCAATAGGCCTCCTTATACAGATTTGCATGGGACACTGCCGTGAGCTTCAGACCTCAGGCTCACTCCTTTGGTCTCTGGTGTGCAGACAGACCCTCTGCACTCTTCCTCATCTGACCCTGTGAGTGGCCACTGTAAGCCAATCTTGTAAATGCTTCACATCTGTGTATCTTGTGTTATATCTGTTTCTCTAGTAAAACAATGACTGACACACTCTGGATAACGCTATTTAAGTCACAAGAAGAATGACCATCACCTACAGACTTTACATCTTCACAGGACAGTTGTATTATGTAAGGTAGGAGAATGACCTTGTTATTATCTTCATTTGAAGAATGGTATTCGTTTTCTAGGGCTTTCATAACAAAGTACCACAAATAGGGTAGCTAAAACGACAGAACATGACTTAAGGAGAATCAGTTTGGCTACTGGCTACAGAACAGATTACAAATTAGAATACCAAAGCTAATCTAGACAAGACATAATGGTGATATGCACCAGAATAGTAGGAAGAGATGCTGTGAATACTGTCACATTCCTTATATACTGTAAACATAGAGCCAAGAGGATTTATTGATGAACAAGATATATAAACTTAAGAGAAAAATGATATAGTGAGATTCTTGTCCTAAGCAACTGAAAAGAAAATGAGGTTGCTATTTATATTATGAGAAGACCCAAGGAGGGAAGGGGTACATATGTTCACTTTGAGACGCCCCTTAGACAAGTGAATGGAGATATTGAGGAGACAGCTGAACATGCAGATGTGGGGTACAGGTAGAGCATCAGGCTACAAATGTAAACTGTAAGTCAACATATTTAGTAGATGGAATTGAAAGCCATTAAGACTACATGACATATTCTTGGGAATCTATGTAGATATAAAAGAGGACTGACTCAGTTCAGGGACCTGTGTTATGCAAATATTTAAGGATCAATATTTATAAAATGAATGAATAATGAGTCTTGATTTTTGGTTTCTTTTTTTTTTTTTTGTATTTTAGGGAAGGTTCTACAGGATGTTCAGGGTTTCACTACTAGATCAGAGTCCCAGTGATCTACCTGTTTACAGCCTCCCACGAGCTGGGATTACAGGCACGGGCCACCATGTCCAGTCTCAACTGCCATCTCAGCACAACTCAGAGGTGGGGCTGGAATGGCAGGCCCAGGAATTGAACCCCCAGCCACACTTTAATCTGCTTAGCTATTTGTTGGTTTCCAATTTTGAGAATTAGTCCTTATTACTACTATATGTAAAGGTAGAACACCGCATTTAAAAAGGCACAAAGGGGGCCTGGCCCTAGCTCAGTTCTTTAAGTGGCTGCTTCCACCAACCTGTCAGCCCCAGGTGGCTCTAGTTTGAACCCCACAACTCTCCAGCCAGCCAAACAAGCCCTGAGGGCATTCGGAGAAAAAAAAATCTGTAAAAAGGCACAAAGCAGAAGTCATAACATAACTAATTTAAAAAGAAGCTGGAAGAAAGTATAACATTAAAGATAAATGCCTTAAATTCCTCATCTTTGATAATAGGGAGTTAAGAGGTACTGCTAATAACAAATATCCTGGAAGGAGAGGTGATGGAAGGATAAATTCACTAATCTCTCCATATTCCAGAGGTGAAAAGAAAAAGATGTTTAAAGATAATACAGGTAGGTTGGCTGGGGAGATGGCTCAGTGGAATAAGTGCTTCTCTGGCAAGCACAAGGGCCTGAGTTCAATACCTGGTTCTGCCAAAAAATAAAAAAAAAAAAAAAAGATAATACAGGTAGGAACATGAAAACGTATTTTTTAAGGTTAAACAAAACAAGCAATAGTGGTAGGCAAGAAGCAAGCTTGAGGAAAAGAAGTCTCCTCTACCATTTTAAGTTTCTAAAATAATATATAATGTTATTTAATATAATAATTTAAAAGTTTAATAATGCTTTTGTTTGAACATTATTACAACCCTGAGGATTCATCACTCGAAACTGTTCATCTAAAGCCAGGCCTACGTTCTAATTTAAATGTAATTAGTTGTTACAGCTTAAGAGTCTGTTCTCTCTTGTGTTAGCAGTACTCTAGATGCTGGAGAACAAACAGTTCTCCTTGGTGTGTACACTTAACCTAACAAACTACCTACAAAAATTATTATTATTTAAAAAATTCCTTTCTTATTTGGGCTTCAAGTGTTATTTCAGTCATAGAGAAAAGAGAAATGACAACTAGTAACTACAGCTAATAGCACTAATACATGTCATTTGATCATAACAGCTTTATGAGGCCATGGCAATGATGGCTGCCCCTAAGGTAGCTGGTTGTATGTGATTAGTTGGAGGCTTCCTACCTTACTGGATACCCCAGAAATGTTTTTTGCTTTCTTAAATACATGTACAACAAAGCAGAGATTCTCAAAAGTAAAAATACTCATCATTGAATACTCCAGAGTACTTTAAAAATGTATCATGGAAGACAACAATATTATCTTCTTATCACTAGTGCATCACTAGTATTAAATGCAACAATTTTAATTTTACTTTGTCAATTTGAAAAAATAAGACTGCAAATAATATTTCTTTGGTAGGTCTAATCTATTGTATTTATGTAAGTTAAATCCTAGAAGAAACCCTAATATGAAAAATTATACAAACATGACAGTTCCTAAACACCACAAATTAATACCAACATTCTATTCATAAGCACTGCAAACAAAACAAAAATATGCAATTGACATGCTTGATCAATCCATTACATGACTTTCAGCAATTACTGCAAAACAGTATAAGATATATGCTTTGAAAGTACAGTGTAATACGGGTATACAGATGAATGTCCATTTTGTATCTGTGTATTCAAAGTGGTTAGGATAGATATATAGTTACATTCCCCTAATGAATAGAATGATTTGTTCTGATGGTGTTTGTAAATAGGATATCATGTCCGCATCTTGTACAGCAATTAACCACTAGGAAGAATGTATGCAGTGTGTTGATTATTGAAACTGTCTTACCAATATGATTTGAAACTGTCCCATTGCTATTTGTTTATCAATAAAATTATGGAAAAAAATAAAGTATAGTGTAATATTTTGGTACCTATGAACTATTTTAAGATTTCCCTCCACTATAGTAATAATACTAACAACAACAGTAATAAAAATAGAAAAATAATAATGATGACAATGGAAGATCAGGAAGTAGGCAAAGAGTTGGGCACTGACAAAGACAAAGCCAGCTTATCACTACAGTGTAAGTCATCTAGTAGCAATGCACACTTTAGCAAGATGGGTATGGAAGACATGCAACCAGGGAAAAGGAAGAGACAGATTGAATTAGTCACACTAACTCTGAGAGAAGGCAGAATAGCACAGTAAATTCCATAAAGACATAAAGGTAAAAGGAGAGAAAAGGTTCTACATGGCTTTCCTTATCTAAACCTCTGCAACATGCAGAAACAGTGACAAATCCAAGGATGATCTGAGCAAGTATCTTGTCTGTAGTCTCTAAAAACCATTTATCCTTAGAAGACAACAAGAATTCTTGGGAAAATGGTATATTCTAGATTCAAGCAAGATAACAAATGTACAAGATGAGCCCAGAGTGTCTTGCATTCCTAGAAAGAAGAAAGCTGCTGTGGAGGTTTGGGGTTGTGCAAGGTGAACAATATAACACAGGATACACATTATAAGATTATTTTATAATGAGTTACCCAAAGAATCATACAGAAAGAGTGAAGGAAATCTGTCAACATACTAAAGACCAAAGAATTCAGCTGAGGGTCTGGATCCTAATATCCTGCATGAGTCCAGCTGAAAACCTAGAGCTCACAACAATGCCTCCCAGAAGTCCAGCTGGAGGCCTACTACCCATGACAATGCCTCATTCAGGCCCGCTTCACAGATCTGTGCTGGAAAGGCCCAAAAGTCAGTGGTGGAAGCTGGAAAGCCTATGCCAGCAGGACGAAGGATCTGTGCTAGCAGGCTAAGAAATCTGAACTGCAACCAGGAAGCAATGCTCAAAATAAAAGCCAGAGCTCCCCAAAAAGTACCACAATCATCCTCAACAATAGTGAGATCCCAAGTTCCTCCAACAATGAAGAAGCTGAATTCCCATTAGGAAAGCCAAGGCAACAAGCTTCTCCAAGAAACTGAGTTGAGCATCATCTTCCCCTCGGGAGCCAGGAAGTGATGCTCCAAGTGAGGACTAGAGCTCCCCAAAATGAACCACAGCCATGCTCAGCAGAACTGAGGTCCTGAACTCCTCCTCTGACAAGAACAACCAAGTTCACCAAGAAAGCCAGCGTGACAAGGTCGCCAGCAGAAGAGTCCAAAAGAAGCAGTGGCTTCCAACAGCCCCAACAGCTTTTTCAAACAGCTTCCCTAACAGCCTTTATCAGCTCTCCTCCAGTTCTGCCTTTTATGCTGCTGGCAGTGATCCCCAGGTAGGCATGGGTCTCCCACACCCAGCACCATGCTAGTTCAGTTCAGCTGGGTGTGGTGGACCACCAGTTGGCAATTCACCACTTGCTGTCCAAGACTCTTAGATTACATAGCAGGATGCCTCAAGAGTCAACTAGAGCTCCCACTAGCTAAAGATGGGAGAACTTGAGTATAAGAAAAAAATAGGTACATAGAAGCTGTCAGTAATATAACTTAAAAGCTTGGTTAAATCACCTATAAATTTCACTTCATCCAACAACTAAAGAATACACATTATTTTAAAATGCACATTATTTCCAAAACTGACCACACAATGGATCAAAAAGCAAATAGCAAATAACATTCTAGAGGTTAAAAAATACAGATTGATTCTGGATGACAACTAGAAATCATTAACAACAGCAGAACGAGGGCTAAGGAGATAGCTTAGCAGTCTCAGCACCTGACTGGATAGCATAAAGATCTGGGTTCAATACCCAGTGCCGCATGCTGTGCCAGCCCCGAAACTCTGGGTGCACCATGCAGGCCCTGAAAAACTGTGTGTGGTGGCACACACCTGTAATCCCAGCACTGAGGAGGCTCAGACGAAGATCACTATGAGTCCAAGCTACACAGCAAGATCCTCTACCAAATAAACAACTTAATAACTTTTTTAAAAAAAAAAAACACAGCAGAACAAGAACTACCACCATGAAAATCTATCCACTAGGGCTAGGGAGATGGCTCAGTAGAATAAGCGCTTGCCTGGCAAGCACAAGGGCCTGAGTTCAATCCCCGGTTCTGCAAAGAAAAGAAAAAGAAAATCTATCTACTAAAACTTTAGGTATACAGAAAAAACTTCTAGGCATAAAAGACAATTTGGAAATCAAACACCTAATTACCTATTTCAAAAATTTGTAAGAAGAAAGTAAAAGAGATCAGGTATGCCAAACCAAAATATGCCATACTAGCAAATTGATTATTTTGAGTTAAAAGCACTTTCATTTTTCTTCCTAAAAGCAAGAAAATAAAATCCCATGTAAAATCTCATATGAAAGATATCACAGGGAAGAAAATTTTATCACTAGAAATAAGGAGTTAAGACCAAGAGAAATCTGTACTAACAAACTTTGTTAAGGTACCCCTTATCTTCCTGACCACTTTTCTACAATGGACTGCCATAGTCCAAGCCCCCATCTTGCATGTTCTTACAATTTACCATACCACTCATGACCTATCCTTATATTTAAGTGCTCAGTTCTAACATCTTCTTTTGGTTATTCATCTTTCTTGTGAGAACTCACAGGTGCATGTAAGTAAAATTCTAAAATGCATATGCTTTTATCCTATTAATCTGTCCTTTGTCAGTTCCAGTGAAATATCCTAGGAGAGGTATAGGAAAATTTTACCTCCCCTGCAGTAGCAAATTAAACAGAACAGAAAAAGTAATAACAAAGACAGAAAATAAATTCAAAAGTTAGTTATTTGAAAGGAATAAAATTGCTAAGTGCCATATGAAACAAAACAGGCCAGCAGAAAAAGCCAGTATTACAGTTGATAAAGGAAACATGACAAAAAATCCCCAAACAGCAAAAATATTCTAAAAGAAAGCTGAACAACTGTTTACAAATAAACCTAAAAATCTGTTAGAAAAATGTTAGTTAAATATGACTTACTGGGCTGGAGAGATGGCTCAGTGGTCTAAAGCACCTACTTAGAACAAGCTTAGCAAAGCATCAGGGACCGCGGTTCGATCCCCCAGCACCACATGCCAGCCAGCCCCGCCCCCTGGTGGGCTGAGCTGGCCACACACACCACACACACTCACTCTCTCTCTGTCTCTCTCTCTCAAAAAAAAAAAAAAAAAAAATTTAAAAAAAAAATAAATAAAATAAATATGACTTACTAAAAAAAAATCTAACTTACTGAAACTCCATTTAAAAAAAAAAATCTGAAGTGTTATTGAATAGAAACTTTCCAACAAATAAAATTCAAGGTCCTAGATTACTAAAGATCACTAGTGATTTTTACCCAAATGGGAAGAGGACAGAAATTTATAAAAATTTTTCCATACCCATTAAAATGAAGCAATATCACCCAAGTGCAGTCACATGCCATCTGACTATCTTCAATCAATGGTGGACTGCATGACTGTGGTCTCATAGCATTACAATGAATGAAAAAATTCCTATCATTTAGTGGCACAGTAACCATAGCTACACTGTAGCACAAAAATTTACTCATGTGCTTGTGATGATGCTGGGGTAAATGAACATGTGCTTCCAGTCATATCAAAGCATAATACTTGATAATGAAAATAAATCATGTTACTGGCCCATACATTATAACACTACACTTTTTACTGTTAAAGTATACTATTTTTAAAAGTTTACTGTAAAGCAGGTTGCTATGTGATGCCAGGAGTAGTCTTATACATCTGCTTCCCATGTCTCTGGATTTCAAAAATCCAGGTAGAATGACCTATAGCCGCTAGGTTTGTGTAAGCATACTCTATGATGTTTGCACAATGACAAAATTGCCTAATGATGGACTTCTAAGACCATATGCCTGTCATTAAGCAATGCGTGTCCACAGTTTTATAAAGCTAGAATAAACCTGATATATAGACAAGGAACTTTAAAAACAGGAAAATTATGCCTTATGACACAGGTATTAAGATTCTAATCAAAATAACTGAAAACCAAATCTAAATATATTATATTAAATATCATCAAGTAGTTTGCAAGTATGTGCTTACAAAGTTACTTTTTCTCTAAAATACAGTATTCTAAAAGATGAAATTTAAAATCAACTATTTACATTTTAATTTTTTATTTTTTCAAATTAAATTAAAACCATTAATTTGTTTATGAAAAAGAAAAAAGAAAACCTAGTGATATAAAATAGATCATCATGATCAAATCACATTTATTTATTCAAAACTATGTATTAGGTCCAGGGCACAGCCTGCCTACCTGCAAGCATGGGGCTGTGAGTTCAATACTCAGTACAAAAGAAAAAAGAAAAAAAAAGAATATAATATAGCACATTACAGTAGAATAAAGGAGAAAATTTATGTTCCCTACAACAGATACTGAAAAGAATATGATACAATTTGTATCTATTCATCATGAAAACAACTACTAGCAAACTATAAACATAGGGGAAACCTCTCTATTCAAAGAAAACCTACAGAAAACAACACACTTGATGATAAATATTCAATGTTTTTTTTCTTCAGTTGGTTCAAAAAGGCACCTTTTTGAATTTTATTTTAGGGCCAGCCAGCTAGCTCAGTGGATTAAAACACCTGCTCAGGCAGATGCAGGGGCCAGGGGTTAAATCCCTGGCCTGCAGAGCCAGCCCTGCCCCTGGGGCACACTGTCAGGACAAATGAGACTGGGCGGGGTGACACATGCCTGTAATCCCAGCACTTGGGTGGTTGAAAAACAGGAACAATCACTAGGAGTCTGATCTGTGTAGTGAGACCCTGTAGATCCTGTACTAATTAAAAAAAA
>NW_004524580.1:3708403-3721844 GCF_000260255.1 Octodon degus
AAAAAAAAAAAAAACCTAAACTTTATTTTAATGTAACATAAGTAGATACTAATAAAGAAATTTTAAAAAGATATGTCTAAAATGAAAAAATGTAACAAAATTTCCTAACAAAATAGAGAATTGCAACAGTTAATAAACTGTGTATCATAATCTTTAAAAAAAAATGGGCAAAATTTTACTCAGAGTATAAGTCATACACCACAAAAACTCTCACAAAGAAGAAACAAACAAAAAGACAAAACTTATTTTTCATTGAACAAAAAGAAACTAGTAGTGGGCCAGGAATATAGCTCAATGGTACTAGTGCCTGCCTGGCAAGTGCAAGGTTCTAAGTTTGATTCCCAGTGCCAAAAAAAAAAAAAAGAAAAGAAACCAGTAGTACAAATGGAACAGTCGTAGGATATATCCTAGATATTTCTGAAAAAAGGAATACTTGAGCTTCTCCTTACTTTCTATTTAACCATATATAAACATATACATATGTAGACAGATGGGGAGAGAGGGAAAGATTCTCCATATACATAACATACCATAACATAAGAGAACCCATGCAATATAGGCTTGTGTGCCTGACTTACTTCACTTAACATTTAAAAATATTTGCATTATAAAAAATAAAATTCCATAAATTAATAAAAGAACAATAGTTATTACACTGTGTATAATTATCTCAAAGTAGTTACTCAGCATTAACAACCTAACTTTATTAGTTTCATTTATGCTACTAGTTTATCTTAGTCCCTTGAACAGAAAGATGAGTGTTATTTGTTTGAAACTTTTTTGTAAAAATCTTTTTGGGTTAGGTTGTTAATGCTGAGTAAGAAATTGGAAAGATGTCCCCTGTTGATGGATATGCAATATAATCAAATGGCTAAAGACTATACTTTCAGGAATCATTTCTATAGTACAATCCAATGGCTATAAGTACTTCCAAATCGATACACAGGCTGAATGTAATCCCAATCAAAATACCAATGACATTTCTGAGACCAAGATAAGGCAATCCTGAAAGTCACATGGAACCAAAAGAGAACTTGAACAGGAAAAGCAATCTTTTATAACAAAGGAAAAGCATCAGGCATCACAATTCCAGATTTGAAGTTATATTATAAAACTAATGTGATAAAAACAGCACAGTATTGGCACAAAAACTGGCCTATGGATCAATGATATGCTTCATATAGAAAAATATCACATTCTTAAGAATAAATCTAATAAAAATGCTAAAGACTCCTATAACACCAAAAAAGCACATAAAATATCACAGCAGAAATTAAACTGAGTAAACTGAGGAATATAACATATTCATGGCCTAGAATACCTCCATATTTTAAAGCCATTATATATATTCAACAAAATTGCAATGAAAATCCCAACAGACTTTTTTCTGGTACCTAGACATACTGACTTTATAAATGGTATGTAAATCCAAGTGCCAAAAGAATCTCCAAACAGATTTTTAAAAGGAAGCACAAAGTAGAGACCTAGCTGTCTAGATATCAAGACTTTATATAAGCTACGGTAATGAACAGTGATATTAAATAAGGAAATTCAAAAAACAGAACGGAATAAAAAGTCTAGAAATATACCCAAATATGTTTGAACACTTGAATTTATGAAGTAATTGGCATAAAGAATAGAAGAAAACAATTATCCTTTCAATAAACTAAGTCAACTAGATATTCATATGGGAGAAACAAAATTTAAATACCATACAAAAAATCAAGTCCATAAAGATGTGTTTTGTCTGTAGCCCAGGCTGGGCTTGTGCACCTTAGGAAGTCCAGCCTGGCCTAGAACTTCTAGCAATCCTCCTGCCTTAGCCTCCCAAATGTTGCAATTACAGGCATGTACCAGCAAGCCTGGATCAAATCCATACAGATTATGTATCTAAATGTGAAAAATACAGTAGACTACCCAAATAACCTAGACTATAACAGGATTTCTTAAACTAAAAGCATTAACTGTAAACATAGAAGGTGATAAACTAAAATGAATTACTCATCAAAAGACATCATAAATCCAGTGAAAAGGAAATAGCCCTATGGAAAAGACCTGTCATATTCTAGAGAAATGGTTCATCTCTAGACTAAAAAAACTCTGTTTGGATATATATTGAACCACTTTTTAAGTGCACCTTATGCTATAGCTAAACTGCCTGAGTAGAAGATAACCTCAATCCTTCATACTCAACCCTATCACAAAATTGCAACAGTGACAGCACAAAAGCAGGCAATAAAGAATTAAGATTTGACAGTTGATAGAATAAAAAGTGTTTAGGCTTTCTAGTATATTTACCAAAATAATTATTTCAAAATTGTAGGCAAAATTTTGGAAAAAATCACATACTAATTACTAAGTGGATTAATTTTAATTATAAAATTTCAGTGTTTCATCATAATGGTTACATTATTTATGAGAAATTTTAAACAAATATTATCTATGTATATATTCATTAGTACTGTGTTTTGTTTTGTTTTTGATACTGGGGATTGAACTCAGGATCTTGCCTGACAAACGCTTATCCTGCTGCGCTATCTCCCCAGCCCCAAGTACTGTTTTTTGAGACAACATCTTGCTATGTAGTCCAGGCTGGCCTCAAACTCAAGGCAATCCACCTCCTTCAGCCTCCCAAATATTGGAATTACAGATATGTACCACCACAACCAGTTCACTAATACTTTTATTTTAAGGACCATAACTGGGGCCAGGTATATAGCTCAGCACCACAATGCCTGCTTGGTAAGCACAAGGTCCTTAGTTCAATTTCTAGCACTTATACAATAGTATCCCCCTCATCTGTGGTTTTGATTTCAGTTATGCTCTATCAACTGTGGTCTGAAAAATATTAAATGGAAAATTCCAGACATAAATAATTCATAATTTTACATTTCATGGCACTTGGGGGGGGGTAGATGACAGTGTTGTTGTCTTCTTGTTTTTGAGACAGGATCTCATTCTGTAGTTTAGTCTAGCTTTGAACTCACTCTGTGGCCTAGGCTGATCATGAGTTTATGGTGATCTTCCTGCCTCTTCCTCCAAAGTTCTGGGATTACAAGCATGGGCTACCACACCCACTGTATGACATTTTAAATAACATAATGAAATTTTATTCTGAGCTAGGCATAATGGTGCACATCTGCAATTCCAGCACCCTGAAAGTCTGAGGTATGATCACAACCTTGAACATAGTCTAAACAACTTACCAAGATTACAAATATTCAACACAAGAACAGAATATCATAAGTTGTTGGAGAAAAGAAACAAATTACCTAAAAATGAAAGCTCCTCAGGATAACAGCAGCTTCTCAACACAAATCCTCAAGTCCAGAAGAGCTTAGGGTAAAGTATTTCAGGATGAAAAGAAAAGAGCCACCAAATCAGATAGCTGTACCCTGCAAAACTACCTTTCAAAACTGATAGAGAAGTAAGATATTTCCATGACAAAGAATACCTGAAGAAATTCCCAACCACCAAACCAGCACTCCAAAATGTTCAGGACATTCTAGAAAGAGATAACAAGGACTATAACTTGATGAATTCTGTTATGGTTTGTGTCTGGATGTCTGCCCAAAGCCTCATGCAGTCATGGGGAGCAGGCTTTTTCAGAGATGGCTAAATCTAGAGTTTGTGATTGATTCATGGTTCACTGCTGGGGTTAAGAGTGTGAGTGCCATGCCTGCTCTCAGGGGTAGCCTGCATATAATATAAGGGTCAAAAGATGGCCTGTTTGTTCTCCCTTCTCTTGGCTGCTTTTGCTGTCTTCTGCCATTTTTGCCCTCTGCCATATGCCATTCTGCCTTGAAGCTAACTGATTATATACTGGAATCTCTACAAACTATAAGCTAAATAACCTTTTCCTCCTATAACACTGGGTGTCAGGTATTTTGTCTCATCAACAAGAAAAGGAACTAACAAACTCCAACAGAATAAAGTCACTACACAAAGTAAGTAATTAAACAGAGGTGGGGGGAAGGGAACCAACAAGAAGAATATCACATGAAGAGGATAAGCCAATACATCTGTTAAAACCATGAATGTCAACAGTCTAAATTCATCAATTAAAAGAGACTGGCAGAATAGATCAAGAAACAAAAATCCATGGCTGAGGAGATAGCTCATCAGCATAAGCACCTGCCTGGCAAGCACAAGGTCCCAAGTTCAATCCCTGGTACTGCATGCTGTGCTGGTTCTGCGCTGGGTTTGGTAGCACATGCCTGCAATCCCAGTGCTGGAGAGGCTAAGACAGGAGGATCACTACAAGTCCAAGCTGCACAATGAGATCCTGTATGGATACAAACAAACAAACAAACAAACACAACCTAATGCTAAACCTCAAACTTCTAGAAAACAAAAAACACAAACCTCATATGAGGGAAGAAATTATGATGTTCAGAGCAAAATTTAATGCAATGGAGACTAAGAAAAGAGTATAAAGACTCAATCAAAGAGTTGATTCAAAGATTAAATGCAGGGGCTGGCCAGATAGTTTAGTGGATTAAAGCATCTGCTTAAGCAGACTGAGGGGCCTGGGTTGGATCCCCGGCATGCTGAGAGGGCAATTGAGATTGGGCATGGTGTGCATGCCTGTAATCCCAACACTTGGGAGGATGAAAACAGAAGGACCTTTTTATACAATGGAGTACTATTCAGCTATAAAGAATGTTAAACTCGAAGCCTTTATATATAAGTGGATTCCACCTGAAGATATACTCATAAGTGAAATAAACCAGACCCACATGTGTAAATATCATATAGTCTAGTCTCCCTGGTATAAGAACTCAAAGGAAGAAATAAAATTAGAAAGGCATAACACAATTAAAAGGAAAGCAAGAACTTGAGGAACAGACAATGAAGAGAGAGCAAGGAGAAAAGATAGGAAATATGACAGGGGCAAAGTCATACATTTATATGCACAAGATAGGTAAGACAATGGTCCTGAGAATCTTCAGCAGGTTTTTGGTTTTTTTTTTTTCTTTTTTTTTAATTTTATTTATTTATTTATTAGAGAGAGAGAGAGAGAGAGAGAGAGAGAGAGAGAGAGAGAGGTGTGTGTGTGTGGTGTGTGGCCAGCTCAGCCAACCAGGGGGCGGGGCTGGCTGGCATGTGGTGCTGGGGGATCGAACCGCGGTCCCTGATGCTTTGCTAAGCTTGTTCTAAGTAGGTGCTTTAGACCACTGAGCCATCTCTCCAGCCCCAGCAGGTTTTTGAAACTAGCAGTCTATTGGTAGGATTCTCACCCTAACCAAATATATATATATATATATATATATATATATATATATATATATATATGCTGATACCTGTGAACTAAGCAACTGCACTGAAGAAAGCAATGTGTAATGGTAAGGTCATGCTTGGAATGCCTGTCATTCCAGTCTTCTACTTACGTACTGCTTGTCATAACATACCAATTACTGCCATACTGTCTCCCAAGTAAATGTTTAAAAAGGTGGGGGGGTAATAAATGAAAACATGAACAAAGAAAGTCACAGGACTGTCTTGCTACAAGGCTGTACATGGTAAGATTTCTAAATTTCTGTGTAAAAATATGTAAATGTTTATTCTTTTTAAAAAAATTTAATCTTTTTTCTTCATATTATGTAGGGACTCAAAGTTTAATATATCAATACTGGATGGAAAATACCTGTTCCATGTTATGTCTAAGATGTCTGATATCCAGACAGATAGTGAGGTTAAGCTAAACTGCCTATGTTGTAGGGTAATAATAAGCCTCTCTTCTGGAGGGTTAACAACCTAAGTTTGCAGACCAAAAATTAGAGAAAAAGAAGGGCTGCAAGACAGCCCTTCTTTTTGGCCCTAGCCTTTCAAGGTCAGTGAAGACTCAGGACATAGGGGAAACTGTACTGTAACATCATGTAACTCAGCTGTGTCCCAAATTTTCTGATCAAGGAGATTATGGGGCCACAGAGGAAAGTGAACGATAATGTAGTGTGTGCCTAAGGAGAGTCACATGGAGAGAAAACATTCTCTCAGGCTTTCAAAGAGAGCAAATTGGTCAAGCAATGGCCGTGACTCATCCACATGGCTGTCACTGACAAACAATCTACAAACTGTGGTACAGGGTTTCAGGTTAAATCCTAAGGGGATGTGACTGACCTTATCAGATACAAAAGTTACATTTCTTATATAGGTCTTGCTCTTTCTTGGTCTTAACCATCCAGCAGAAAAGTATGAAAACGAAGTATAAAAAGAAAACCATATTAATATGCTGAGTTGTAAAAGGCTCAAGTCAACACCTTTGGACATTGCTAGTCTTAAGGAAAACCTACTACTATTATGGGCTACTGAACTATATTGGGATATTTTGCTGAATTCACGCACCTACAGTATTTAAATGACAATGGAATGTCCTTCTCTGACAAAACTAACCAAAAAAGTGGGAGAGGAACAACCATTTTGTATCGGTATACTCAAAATAGTTAGGATAGACAGCTCCATTCTCTTAATTCAATGAATAGAGAGGTTTGTTCTAATAGTGTTTGAGACAGGATATCATGTCTGCATCTTGTATAATGAATAACTACTAAGACAACAATATGCAATGCATTAATTATTGAAAATATGCCAGTGATCAGTTGTGAAACTGTCTCATTGCTATTTGTTTCTCAATAAAATTATTTTAAAAAAACAGGACGATCACTAAGTTCAATCTGTGTAGTGAGACCCTGTACTAAATATAAAAAAAATTTAAATGCAATCCACAAACCCTTAGCCAACCTTATTTTTTAAAAAATGAAAGAAAAGATGCAAATCCTTGCAATTATGAATAAAAAGGGTAAAATCACAAGGGATACTGCAGGAATCCAGAAGACTATCTATATCAACTTTCTTATATTCTGATAAGAAAATGCAGGAGAAACAGATTCCTAAATATATATGCATTACAAAAACTGAATCAAGAAGATATAAAAGTCCTAAGTAAATCAATATCAATCAATGAAACTGCATATGCAACTAAAAACCTAACAACAAAGAAAAATCCAGAACCTGATGGATTCACTGCTGAATTCTACAAGAAATCTGCAGAAAACCTAATACTACTACTTCTCAAACTCTTCAATGAAATCGAAAAGAAGCAATATTTCCAAATTCATTCCTAAGGCACTCATTATCCTGATACCAATACCAAAGAAGGACTCAACTAAGGAAGAGAACTGGGCTGGTGAGATAATTCAGAGGACTAAGAGCCTGTTTAGGCAAGCACAGGAACCGGGGCTTGATCCCCGGCAACACATGCGTGCCGGCCCCACCCCTGGGTGCACTGAGCCACCAGAGACTAGACAAGATGGCACTTGTCTATAATCTCAGTACTAGGGAGGCTGAAAATAGGAGGATCATTACAAGTCCAGGCTGTGTAGTGAGACCCTGTAACAACCAAATACATAAAAATATATACACACAAAAAAAGAGAACTACAGGCCAATCTCATTAACAAAGATGCAAAAATCCTAAATAATATACTGGCCAAAAGACTGCACCAACTCATCAAGAAGACTATTCACTATGACCAAGTAGGATTCATTCCAGGGACTCAGTGATGGTTCAACATACACAAATCATACATGTAATACACCATGAATGGATAAAGATGATGTGGGGGTTTGTTTATACAATGGAGTACTACTCTGACAGAAAGGATAGAGCTTGAGACATACCTACCTAAACAGACGCAGCTCGAGATCATACTCTTAAGAGAAATAGATTTGGCACACATGTTTAAATACCAAATTGTTTCTCTGGTGTGAGAAACTGAAAGTGTGAATATGACCAAAATGAGTAATAAATATTTGAAAATGAGAAGAAAATGTTCCAATGAGAGCAATGGAGCAGGGATGGGAAAAGGAAAGAAAGGACAAGTAACAAAGTTCTTGTCAAAAAGGAGGGGAAGAAGATTGAAGGAAAGGGAGTTGGGAAAAAAGGATCCAGCAAGATATATCATGTATAGGTACAAATTCCCTACAATGAGTGCTATCCTTACGTACATCTAAAATGTACCAGTAGGGCTGGGGAGACAGCTCACACACAAGGTTCAGAGTTTGATACCTAGTACTGAGAAAGAAATGAAATGAAATGAAAAGAGCAAAGCAAAGGACAGCACAGAACCAATAAAAACATTTTAAACAAAGAAAGAAAATGTGTAGGCCAAGTATGATATACTTATTGGACTACAATCCCAGCTACAAGAGAGGCTGTTGCAGAATTACTTGAGCCGAGGAAATAAACATCAGTTCAGGCAATGTAGCAAGGCCTTGCCTCAAAACCCAACAAAACACCTCAACAGATAGAAAACGATAACCATATGCATGATTAAAATTCATAACCACCATCACTGAATGAATGGATAAAGAAAATGTGGTATGTATATTCAACAAAGTGCTGCTCAGCCTTAAAAGAAGTGCTGTCATGTGATGACATGGGTGATCCAGAGGAACGTGCTAGCTGAAAAGAGCTGGGCACAGGAAGACAAACAGCACATGATGTCACTTGTACGTGGACTGAAGAGCATTGGAGCTACAGAAGCAGAGTGTAGCACAGTGGCTGCCAGGGACCAGGGAAGCAGGTTGGGAGCCTGGGAGACATCGGCACCCTAAACAAGGCTACAATTAGATGAGGAGCAAGTTCCAAAGATAATCAGAGCTTTCTGGGTCTATGTAACATGGTCACTGTAGTTAATAGCAACATATTTTATACTTGAAAAATTGCGAAAGAACAGAGTTTTAAGTGTTCTCACCAGAAACAAGTATGTGAGGTAAAAGTAAAAAATACTAGAAACTTGAAGTTTCCCCTCTCATCTTCTCCCACACTCCCTCCTATAAAACATTTCACAGACCAGAGACTGTCACAACTTCTACAAAAGGTTATACAATCCAAAATATGGTTAATTTGTTTTGAAAGCTTTATCATAAACTTGGTTGGCATTAACTGATACTCTAAATGTTTTTAAACAAATGAATGAATTTTAAAATAAATATGAATAGCCAGGCATGGTGGTGTATGCCTGTAATTTCAGCACTCAGAAGACTGAGGCAGAAGGATCACTTCAAGTCTGAGGCCAGTCTGGCCTACAAAGTGAATTTGAGGTCAGCCTAGACTGCACAGTGAAACCCTATCTCACAAAGATAAAAAAGAAAAAAGGAGGAAAAAAAAAAAAAAAAAAAAAACCATAGCACCCTACTTCTAGATTCCATTTTTCCCATAGAACAAGGTCTTTCCTCTTCCGGGTACCCCAAATGCTTCTAGCTCTGTATTCCTAAATACTGGTTTATATATCTACTTTTCCCCATTAGACCCAAAACCCCATGGTAACCATTTACACAAACCAAAGTGCCTTGTAAGAATACAAAGCAATATCTTGACTCCTCAAGAATCAAAACACTCAAACAAGATTTATGACCACTTGGACCTTATATGAGGTAATACAAAATGATGTTCTGAGGTTAAAAGGATGAATGGAATTTAAACAAACAAAGAATGAAAAGAAACATTCTAGGCAGAGGAGACAAAATAAACCATAAAGCAGGAGGTGACTCCTATTTCCATAGTACTACACACTCAGCAGACATGCCCTGAGTGATATTAAGATCATGGGAAAGAAGATGACAGAAGATGGAAAATAAAATCAAATAAATATATTTTATTCAAATTATACTTTGAATTTGACAACTCACTTAAATGTTATTTAATCAGGACCTTAAAAAAATGTGATGATTATCCATTCAGTAACAGCTTAGCCTAATCACTATATGAGGTAATATGGGAGAAAAGCAATTAGAACAGGTGAAAATTTTAGTATTCCTCTTGTTCCTCTGTAGAACACAAAAGCTACCAAAAGACTAAACTGTTTATAAGGAAACAAACTATTATCACCTTACTCCCCTGCTATTTTTTTCTTACACTATTTTTTGTACTTTACAGATGTAACAACAGGGTTCAAGTCTTTGTTATAATCCCTAAATCAGCACTTAGCATAGTGTGAATGCTAATACCCTTAACTGTTCATAACACAAACCTCAGGTTTTCACAGTAGTCAAAACTCCACATTTAATTATGCAAATATGTTGTGACTGTGAAGTGGTACAAACAACAAGACTAATATTTTGCTCTATGAATGAAGTAATCTAGAGACGGTTTACAGCACAGGGGAGAAGGTGCACAGGTTATATGCAAAAATGACAAATTGGACTGGTTCTATTTAGAAAGAATTATGGTAGCACTGTGGACCCTTTCGGTGATGTACTAGTTATTCAAACTGACTTACTGAAAATTAATGATGCCTTCTCTCAGTAAGCAAAGGAATTTGTCCTTCCTACTACTAGGGTAAATCTTAAATCTTTCAAATTCTATAACTTTGCTGCTTCTGGGCTTATTGGGCTTTTTTTTTTTTTTTTTTTTTTTTTTTGGTTTTGGTTTTGAAACAGAGTCCATTCTGCAAGTCCAGGCTGGCCTTAAACTCAAGGAAATCCTCCTGCCTCAGCCTTCCATGTGCTGGGATTACCAGCCTGGGAGTGCTGAGATTAGAATGCACCACACCTGGCACTTTGCTGCTCCTTACTGCTCATGAACTAAGCAGGTCCACAATTCAAGATGTTTTAAATGGAAAAAAAAAAAAAAAAAATGCTTACATAAAACCCAATCATAATGTCTGAAAACAAAGTGTGAAATGACTAAGGCAGTGAGACAAGGTCCTAAGCCAAAGGTATTTATTGAACTAAAATACAGAAAGCTCCTATCTTAACTTTCCAGTATGAAATCCTACCATTTCTACTATCTCAATCAAAATTATTTGCCCGTGTTACCTTGTTAACATTATAAACTTATTAAGAAAAAGCAGTAAGGGGTTTAGGATGAGTTGATGTTCTTCCTGTCAAATTTCTGATGTATCTCCTCTCCCCAAATCACCAATGAATAAAGAGCAAAGGCAGAGTTCATAAAGAATACAGTAACTCTACATAAAGTATAAAAGAGGACATCTAGGAACTTAACATATGCTCTATATAAAGCTGATTCCCCATTTGTATCCTCTCCAAAATTCCTATGATGAAAACCGATGTGATGATATCTGAAGATAAGGCCTTTGGGAAATGTTATGGTTTGCATCTGAATACCCTCCCCCAAAGTCTCATGCACTCATGGGGAGCAGGCTTTTCAGAGGTAGCTCATTCTAGTTTGTGAGTGATTCACGATTTAGTGCTGGGGTTAGAGTGCTGGGATTAAGGGTGGGTGACTGCTAGGGAAATCCATTAACTGGATTGGCACCATCTTAAGCCCAGTAGTCTGGATAAAATAAAAAGGGCAGAAATGAAGCCTGTTTCTCTCCTTGTTTGCTGACTTTCATTGTCTTCTACCGTCACGAACTGTTGCCCCTCTACCACATGCCACTCTGTCTTGGAATCAGCAAATTATAGACTGAAAGCTCTACAAACTGTGAGCTAAATAAACCTGTCCTCCTTTAATTCTGTGTGTCAGGTAATTTGTCTTAACAACAAGAGGAAAGGAAGTCAGGAAATAATTAGGTCTTGAGGGTGAGTGACCTTAGAAGAAAAGACACAACAGAGCTTTTGTTCTCTTTCTCTCCCATACGAAGACATAACAAGAAGATGGCTGTCTTCAAGCCAGAAAGAAGATTCTCACAGAAGCCTGACCATGTTAGCATCCTGATTTACCAACCTCCAGGAATGGGGGGAAACAATCTGTTGTTGAGGCTATCAAGTCTATGGTATTACTCTGATACAGCAGCCAGAACACACGAAGACATTCATCCACCCATTCTACTCCAAGAAAAAGAAAATCTGAAATAACATATTTTAAAGAACAAAGTAATACATCTCTTTTATCTCCAAAACCAAAGGAACAATTAAGAATATGTTAAATCTTAATGGAAAAGCATGGTGGCTCCACTTAAAAAGGATACTATGACTATAATCTAATACAGAATAAAAGATTCTGATAGAATACTAACCGTTTTTAGAAAACAAAATACAATACTTAAATACCATAGCAACTACAACCATAAAGGGACATTAAATAACAGATAAAACGGGAAAAATGGCATCTAAGGTAAGTGAATCCTTTAAAGTTGGTATTCATTTTGTTGTAATAAGTAGAATTGAAGGTAAGTTACAGAAGAAGGAAAATATTCATAATTACCAAACGAAGGCTCCAAATTTAAAACTAGTCATAAAGGCAATAAAATAGCAACCATAAAAGTTTTACTGGGGGCTGGGGAGATAGCTCAGTAGAATAAGCACTTGCCTGGCAAGTTCAAGGGCCTGAGTCCAATCCCCAGTACCGCCAAGAAGAAAAAGTTCTACTGAATAAACTAGGCACATAATTAACATAAACAACTTTTTAAAAGATTATAGTTACTAGGAATTGATAAATTCAACTCCTTGGTCTGTCAGCACCCCATAACTACCAATGTTGCAACTATAAATTTAATTTAGAAAGCCAAATATGAGTTATTAAATACTAAAAAAGAAAATCAGGGCTTGTAACTGCTTTCTATACATAATCTTCATATATATCCTAAATTGTGAAAACACGTAATAATTGAAAATTGTGTTTTGTTTTAAAACTGAGAAAGGGATGGGGAGATAGCTCAGTGGAATAAGTGCTTGCTTGGTAAGCACAAGGTCCTGAGTTCAATCCCTGGTACCACTAAAAAAATAAAAATTTAAAAAACAGAGGAAGGGAATCTTAAGTTACTTTTTTCTCTTTTCTGAGACAAATTACCTGACACCCAAAGCTAACGGGGGAAAACTTTATTTACCTCACAGTTTGCAGAGGTTTCAGTACATAACTGGCTGGCCCATGGCAGAGGGATAAAGGTTCATGGCAGAAGTCAGCAAAAACAAGCAAGAACAAGAAGATGGAAATCAGCCTCATTCTGCCCCTTTTATTTTATCCAGCCTGCTGGGATGAGGCTGGTGCCCATCCAACCAGTGGCTTGATCCAGCAATCTTACCCACCCTTAATCTCAGCATTGCACCACAAATGAATCACAAATTCTAGATTCGGCTGCTTTTTTGGAAAAAGTCCCACCTAAAAGTGCATGAGGCTTTGGGGAAATACCCAGACACAAACCATACAGAGGGCAACCAAGAATCATATGCTTCCTGATAGAAATAAAGGGGGGAGGGCACGGCAAGATAGATCAGTGGACTAAAGTGCCAACTTAGGCAAGCTTAGGCCAGCTCAGGAACCTAGGATCCCCAGCGCCACATGCTGCGCCAGCCCCACCCCCAGTGCAGGCTGAGCTGGCCATGGAGTCAGGTGTGGTGGTGCATGCCTGTAATTCCAGTGCTGGGGAGGCTGAAAGCAGGGGGATCACTGAGTTCCAGCTGCATAGTGAGAGACTGACTTACGTTGCAACTATAAATTGAGAGAGAGAGAGAGAGAGAGAGAGAGAGAGAGAGAG
>NW_004524580.1:3721944-3726991 GCF_000260255.1 Octodon degus
AGAGAGAGAGAGAGAGAGAGAGAGAGAGAGAGAGAGAGAGATTTAAAAATAAAATGTTTGGGCCAGCCAGAGAGCTCAGTGGATTAAAGTGCCTGTTTAACCAGACCCAGGGCCAGGATTTTGATCCTTGGCCTGCTGTGCTGGTCCCATCCGAGGGGCATGCTGAGATGGAGATTGAGACTGGGTGTGGTGGCCTCCCCAATGCTGGGATTACAGGCATGCACCACCATAGACTCGGGATCAGGGATGAGGGATCAAACCCTGATTCCTGTGCTCGCCTAAGCAGGTGCTTAGTCCATTGAGCTATCTCACTAGCCCTGCAGTAGCATTTTAAATAACTGTAAGAATACAAATTATAACAGGAAAATAAACAACAAGGGCAATAATTATAATGTACAATGAATGTAGGACAGCATGTAAGACCTTAATACCTCATTCATTTTACTAATATTTTTGACCATCGACTACATGTCAACCATTGTTCTAGAAACTTCAGAAGAATTAATGGTTGTAGGTGAGTTACAGACTTGAAGTAGGTAGAAGTGCCAACAGGGGCAAGAAATGGCTCTATCTTGATTTGAGTGGTAGCTGACATGTAAGATTTGTCACACTTCACAGTCTAAGCATAATTTTTTAAAATAAAATCCACTGTTGCTAACTGTCCCTTATGTATACTACTTCAATTTGAATTCAAAGAACCTTAAACCAATTTATGGGCTTACCAAAAAAGTACTACTTGTGTAGTCTATTAAGATGGCAGATGTTTTAAGTAATTCTAAAGAAGACAGATACATGAAGAACATTCCCATTAACGAGCAAACATTCAAAGGTTCAGTGGGTTCTTTTCATCAATATGTAACAGAAAAATTAACTCAACTTATGAAAGACATTATTGGTCACACAATTATGCTGCTACTTATGAACTTCACTTTTTCCCTATATTATTATTCCTCATGAGCATATCAACTTCCCTCTTTTTGCCATGTACTTTCAGTATAGGTACTTATTTTACTCCACCTTTATTTTAATTTTAATACATTCCTGATGGATTGTACCACCAGTACTTCCTGACTGTCTCATCCATCAAGGAGCTTATACCATTGTTGGTACAAGTCATGCATGGGACAGTCATGTACGCTCCATCGGTGGAACAAGCTACTTGGTAGTGAGACATACAAATGACAGCCTCACTGCAGACATGTGCAGTGGATTTAACTAACACGCAAACTTACAAATTTAAATGTTTCATTTTTTTCCTAATATAAGTTATACTTGTTCTAAAACCTATTAATGTTCAGCAATGTACTGGCTAGTTATTTTATACCACCATACCCAATATTAGATCTTGCCACGAAAGTGTAGCACAGACTGTTCATTCCCAAGGCACTGACTTTCCCTACTTTTGATGTAACCTTTCTATCATTCTGTCTCATTCCAAGTCTCCACCTCTATCAGGAACTCATTGCGAACTATTTTACAATTCTGGATCTCAGTTTTCTCCTAAATAAACATGAGACTAAAGTCCAAGTTCCCAAAAGTTCTTAAAACTGTAATATTCTATAATCTAACAGCCAATAGTTTCAGCTCTTTTCTAACTATTGCTGACAAAATCACCACAATGCAAAATAATCTAAGTTGTAAGATACGATCACAGCTTTAAGATCCATACCAAGTAGGTCCTGTCTTCAGAGTAGAGGGGAGAGTAGGATGGTTATGGAAACTTACAGTAACAAATCAGTTATGACAATAAAATTTTCCAAGTTTTTTTCCAACTTCAGTTACCACACACACACACACACACACACACACATTGCTGTAGTGGTGCATACTTGTAATGCCAGCACTGGAGAAAGATCTTTCAGGCAAGAAGATCCTCCAAGAGTTTGAGGCAAATCTGGACTACACATGGAGACTCTGCTTCAAAACAAAACATCTTTTTTATCTTCCATGATCAGCACAATTAGCTTCTTAAAATATCAAAGTGGTATTTATAAAAATATTTAACTGAAATATACACCTAGTTCCAAAAAGGAATATTTTCATGGATTACAAATATGCTGATTAAGAGTTACATTTCATTTTTATTGCTCAAATCAGACCTATAATACATGGTCTGAAGATAGGTGTGGTAGTGCACACCTGTAATCCTAGCACTCGGGAGAATGAAGCAGGAAGATTACTGTGAGTTTGAGGCTAGCCTGGGTTGCAAAGTAAATTCAAGACCAACTAGAATCGCCTAATAAAACCGTGTCTCAGAAAGAAAAAAACAAAAACCTTAGTCTGAGATCTCTGCTATTAGATCTTTAAAATGATGTAAAACTAATAAGCACTTGCAAAGCCAACAGGTCAGAAAATCATTCTAAATTCTAAATTCTAGTTATCTAATTACCGTTTTCATTCAAAGTTCCAAAGGAATAATGTGAACAGGCCACAGTGAATGCTTGCAGAAAGTAGAGTGGTGCAGTACAAAAGAAAAATTTTTAATTTAGGAATCCTATATATTGTATAATGGGCATTCTTTTCCAAGGCTGTTCACTAGAGAAACATCCTTAAAAATAAAGTCTACAATGAGCAACCAAAGCTCCACTTGCAAGAGAAGCAGAAATCAAGAGACTGTCAGAGAATTGTCTTTTAACCATCTGTTCTTTTCTACTGCCTTACTTCCCAATATAACACTAAGTGACATTTCACCTTGAATTACATAACCAGTATGGTTAACAACAAAGAGCAAATGATAAGTGACTCACAAGCCATCCCTAACAGACTTCACTTCTCTACATGTCTGAGTTGTAGGGAGCAGATTTTCTCCCTGCTTCTATACAGCTTGGAGAAACTCTTTACATATATACCATACCTCATTAAGGCTACTTTTTAAATAGATACAAAACATTACTGTACTGTCAACCAAGAACTGTCACCCAAGAGGTATACTAAAAACCTATACAACTACCAACCAAAAAGCTTCAGGAATTATTGAACTGAATCAAGCAGATGCTACAGAAAGGATATCTCCTAAAGTAACAAACTTAATAGTCATATTAACTCTGAATGCTATAAAAGATAAAAGTATAATAGAATCATTCATCATATAATATGCCCATTCTCTAAGCCATCTTAGCCAAGCTAAGTCCCATATAGACCTACAAAAGCATAAAAATTTTAAATTTTATTGTATTTTCTCTCCAACCCTCAAACTATACCACAATCTTATGCCAGCACCCTCAAAAGGCTGTCTACGAAACTAGTAATGTTTGCTATTTTGAAAGAGCCATATAACATTATACAACTACTTCATTTCACTCTTAGTTGTTATTGTTACAGTATGCCAGAGACACAATATTTTGAAATTCAAATTTGATAGACTTCTTGAAAGATTACAAACTCTTATTGCACTAAGGGTTTCCACCTAGGAACAAAAACATTTTAACATGTTAAATTTTGAAACTGTTGTTATCTATTTCCAGAAACAAATCAGTTAGTGAAAAGATAAGTAGAAAGCTAATAAAAATTGACATGGTATGTCAGTAAGAAAACCAACTAAAACTGTTTGATATTCTGAGAAATAACTCCCCATTCTTAATTGCCTTAGAACAACAATGCCATCTCAGGTCTTTATTACCTGTACTACTACAATTTGTTGTTTCTTCTGATCTAAAACCTCAATACGTAAGGTTTAATGTCATGTTGGTACTTTGTGATAAATGAGTTTGGATTGCAAGAACAATTTTTCTTTTCCTTTTTTTTTTTGCTCCGAATGCCTTCAGGGCAGGTTTGGCTGGCTCGAGTTGTGGGGATCGAACCACAGCAACCTCAGCCTGACTGCTTTGTTGAAGCAGCCACTTAAAGAACTGAGCTAAGGGGCAGGCCCCCAAGAACAATTTTTCTTAAGTCAATATTCATTTGGCTCTCTGTTAAAACAGCAGATCTATATCCAATCTAAACATCATAGAACCATTGAACCAAGATATATCATAGAATCAAGCCTCTCTGAGCAGGTAAGAATTGAAGAACCTGGAGGAGGAAAGCATACTCGAGAGGACCAAAAAGAATATAGGCCAGTTGTAGCAAACCTATGATGCATGTTATTGTTTTTCTTTTAAGACAAATGATATTAATGTCTAAGTTGTTTCTTCTGATCTAAAACCTCAATACGTAGGGTTTAATTGTCATGTTGGTACTTTGTGATAAATGGGTTTGGATTGCAGTTTGGCACTCAGTCTCTGAAAGGTTCACCATCCCTGGTATAGGCTCTTTATACAAGGCCTGGATGGTTAAAGCATAGTAAAAACTCTTCTAGGTGAGCTGTAGGAAACTGTCAAATAAGGAGCCCAGATTTTATTCACAATGAAATAAGCCAATGAAGGATCTGTGCAAGACAAGGACAAGATGTGATTTGCATTTAAAGAAACACCACTAACTGCTTTAAAAACATTACCTCATGTAGTCATTATAATAATCCTATAAAGTAAACGATTTTTCCCTGCAGTCCCTTTTCACCTGAGAACCCTTGAGGCTCAGAGTATTCCCTGCCCTCCAGCATTCCAGTTAGGTGTAACTCAGGTTAGGTTACAACCACTAATCCTATAAGAGCATTTCCTTATACATTTCAGCAAATCTACATGGATTTCAAGAAATGGAAAGAAGAGAGGAAAACATTTACAAAGACAAAATACATCAATTGAAGCAGTGAAAAGGGGTCACTGTTAAATGACTTGTTAATAGACCATACAGTAAAACTCAATCCAGTAGTCTTGAAGATATAACAATACAAAACAGTGTGGGAATTATAATATTTGACCAAAAGATAACGTTAAAACTGTCAAAATTATGCCTTAAAATTTCCTTTTAAATTTTTCTAAATTTGTTTTCTATTGTATCTGAGTCACTGTAGTTACTAAGAATACAAAAAGTTACAGCAACTTAGATTATTTTAAATTTGTTAAAAAGTCCCCAGAAAGAATGGCTATCATAAAGAAATCACCCAACAACAAATGTTGGAGAGGCTGTGGGGAAAAAGGAACTCTTCTCCACTGCTGGTGGGAGTGTA
>NW_004524580.1:3728986-3748634 GCF_000260255.1 Octodon degus
TTTTTGCGGAACCGGGGATTGAACTCAGGCCCTTGTGCTTGCCAGGGAAGCGCTTATTCCACTGAGCCATCTCCCCAGCCCCTAAATGTATTTCTAATACATTTACATAATAATATGTATAGGGTTGGACTAAGATGTCAGTGTGAAAATAAAACCTTTCCCTAACCAGTACCTTTATGCTAAAGTTATTCAAAATGAAAGGACAACCATACCCTATCTGAATCTAGACAATATATAAAGATCAGTGTGCATACTTCTGACAACCCTCTTCTAGTAGAAACTGTGTAAGCTTCAACAAAACTTTTTCAGACTGGAAAAACAAAGTGAGAAGAAAGAGTTAAAGTAGGCATCAAATTCTCCAGACATCCTTTATTCATCAGCCTAGTTTATAACCTTTCTTTTTAATCTTCTGCTTGGTTCTAGAATCTTAAACATCACCAGATCTTTATTATACAGATACATCTACATATTATAAAGCTTTTTCATTCTTAAAGGCAACAACTTAAAAAGTAAAATTAGAATCACCATGCTAGAAATACAAGAGAAGTTCAGTATTATCTAGTACAATGTTTCATATCCCACCCATCACAAGTTATTATTTATTCTACAAAATAAGAAATTTAAATAAAACACTTCACTTTTTCTTAAGAGTTTTAAGTGTCAATTTGCTATCAAATTCATTGATAGAAAAGGATGCATCTTTTAGATTATTTCTAATCACTAAAATTGGCAATCTAGATAGATTTCTAGAATTCTTCATTGACCAGACAGGAAAATATAGTATAAACCTTAAACTGAAGAATGTTTTAAAATTTTTATTTCATTTCAAAGAGAAATCATCAATGACATGAGATTTCATTTGTAATCTCATAATCCATCAAATGTCAAGGGTCAAAGGAATTTTGAGTTGGTATACTAAAAATAAGTCTTTCTTTAATCTTTTCCATAGATTTCTAAGCCAGAAGTTTTTTCAGCTTTTTCTTCCTGGTTTTCTAGTCCACACTTTAGGGTTCTCTCTTCTGTTCTATGCAGTGATGTTTCCCCGTTTCTCACCTTCCTGTTTTCTTTCAAGATACCTATGGCATCAATTGTTGCTGCCAGTCCTGTCTCTAGCCTCATACCCCAGCTGTGTCCTGAGCAGTTCTACTTTGAAATATTTTTCAAACATAGTATTGAACTTACTCAAAATGAACTTTTGTTTTCTTTACCTAAAGTGTGCTTCTTGTTCTGCATTCTTCAAAGCCTACTTAACTTTCAAGAACTCTTAAAAAAAAAAAATCTAATTCTTTTATTTTAAATTTTCACAATAGTTTCTTTAGTAGTAGTACATTCATGTGTTTTATTATCCAGAGTGAAAAATAAAACCTTTTCTCACGCCTTGAGACAGGTCACAGATGCACAGTTCTGCAGGACAGGGACTGCATGTGTTCTGTCAAACTCTTTCCATGTCCTCGGTTTGGAGGGCTGGCTGCTCCTCGGACAGCCTTCTGGAAATTACCTTTAAAGATACTCTTCATGGTCACTTTGGATCAATCGTCACTGCACTCTAAATTTCTACTACCATTTCCTTAATGGGCTCATTTGGGTTTGGTTTTGGTTTTTTTTTTTTTTTTTTTTTTTTTTTTTTGGTGGAACAGGGGATTGAACTCAGGCCCTTGTGCTTGCCAGGCAAGCGCTTATTCCACTGAGCCATCTCCCCGGCCCCCTTAATGGGCCCATTTAATATCCATGAAGATGAACACAAAGGAGGTTGCTTCTTCTTTATTACTGATCTGGATGGTTTATAATTAAATAAACAGTTCATTTTGACTGAAAACACAGAAACCACATTTTCCACTGTAAGAATAAAGTCAAGGTCACACCAGATTTTTTCTAGAGTGTATTAATAATTTTTTAGGGCCAGTGAGATAGTTCAGTGGACTAAGAACCTGCTTAGGCAAGTACAGGGGTCGGGGTTCAATCCCTAGCCACATGCTGCACCAGCCCCGCCCCCAGGGATGCTGAGCCAGCCACCAAGACCAGGTGTGGTGGTGCATGCCTGTAATCCCAGCACTGGGAGGCTGAAAACAGGAGGATTAATAGGAGTCTAAGCTATGTAGTGGGACCCTGCACAAAAAAACAACAACAAAGAAAGAAATGGGGGGAGGTACTAGGGATTGAATTCAGGACCTTGTGCTTGCCAGGCAGGCACTTAGGCCCCTGGCTGAAATAGGAAATTAATGTAGCTTAATCATACCTGATTTGTCTTCTAGGCTAACTAAATAATATGGAAAGGAAATAGTTTTTCTTTGAAACAAGATCTACATATACATGATTTTGAGAATAACTTAATGTTAACATTAAGATACAACCATTTCTCATATTATTTTAAATGTAAAGAAACAGATCTTTTCAAAACTAAAATAAGCCACAAGCCATGAAATTGGTTTTTCCTTTCTTTTTTTTCTGTTTAAACAAATGTGCACCATGATGTTTCAACAAGGCAAAGACCATGAACATGAATGCTGAAGTTTGCAACACACCACAGCTAGAATCCCAGGGTGAATGAGACAGAAGTGGTAGCCACTCTGATTAAGCAATCAGGTAACATCACAAAGAGCTGACTTGCAGTGCCCAAAGTGTCTAAGTTTCTTTCTTCTTGATGATCAGAGGTCCCATGTTGTCTCCAGTCTCTTCATTGTGTTTTGTATGAGATCCATCACAAAATGGGAACTTCTTAGACTTCCAACAACGGCAGTACACTGCTTTATCTCCTAAGTCCTCCATGTCAAAAGCATGGACTACTTGGGGTTGTCTTTCTGTATGTGAAGGTTTATCATAGATTTACTGTGAAGCTCTTTAACATAGAATCTTTTATAAGCTAGGTATCCAATTATGGCTGTTCCTGCAGCAATGGCAGCTGCTGCGACCCATTCAACTGCAGCGGGCACGCAAGTCAGAAGCAGCGGCACTGACCTTTTTTTTTTTTTTTTTTTTAATATATTTAGTACAGAGTCTACACGATCTCACTACACAGATGGACTTGTAGTGATCCTCCTGTTTTCAGCCTCCCAAGCACTGGAATTACAGGCGTGCCACCACACCCAGTCTCAATCATCCTCTCACTGCACTGGGGGCAGAGGCAGCACAGTTTGTGGTGCCTGGAATCGAACTCCAGTCCCTTTGCTCTGCCTAAATAGGCACTTTAGTCTGCTGAGCTATCTGGCTAGCCCTCACTTTTCGAACTCGTATCTCTACTAGATACTAATGTTTAGTTCAGATCCCTACTACTTGGTAAAAACCAAAAGACAAACAAAAAGCAAATGATATATGTTCTTGTGCTTCAGTTTTGTACCATTCTATCATCTTTCAGAAATAAAAATTTTATCATCTCACTCCCTTCTCAAAGTTATTCAAAAACTCCTCTTTACTTCTGTTATTACAGTTCTTCCAATAAGCCTCCTGGTGATATTGGCCTCAGAGTGCTCCAGGCACTCTATGCTCTCTGCCACAGCCATAATGAACTGCATCCTCTTACTTCCACAGCTTGGCCTCCCATGCCATCTCCATTCCATAAAATCTTTCCCTGTTCTTCATTTTCCTAATGTCTACTTGTTATGTAAGATTTGTCTGAAGCACTTGGTGTTCCAGATAAAAGATAATCCCCTCCAGACTAGACAGATACTTACCTTTATCCTAACACTTATCACAAATCGTTATTCTCTGGACTTTTTTTCTATATATCCTTCTTTTACTTTTAGCATATATCCTTCACTAAACTTTTTGTAACAACCCTGTAATTTCCATAAATAAAAAAGCATGTTAGCTTTACTCATTTTTGAAAGCTTGCACATCTTACGTAATACCTGGTACAAAGCATGCACTGAAAAAAATTCATTAAATGAATAAAGAAAACAAAGAAAAGATATCTTTAAAAGCAATTAAATCTAGAGATTTGAATCATTTATTCAATTAAGAATTTTAGCAAAAGATATGGGAAGCAACTGGGGTAAAAAGCAGACCAGTATTCACAAGCATTTAATAAATACTATATTATGATCATAAAAAATATATGAAGGTGACATTGTATTATAAGAATAAATTAGCCAGATGTGGTAGTACACACCTGCAATCTCAGCACTTGGAATGCTGAGGCTGGAGGATCACTGCTAGTTTAAGCCCAGCCGGGACTACATAAGTAAGATCTTATCTCAAAAACTAAAAACAGGGGCCAGGGAGATGGCTCAGTGGATTAAATGCTTCCCTGGCAAGCGCAAGGGCCTGAGTTCAATCCCTGGCTCTGTTAAAAAAAAAAAAAAAAAAAAAAAACTAAAAACAAAAAAAAGTAAAATCATGTTATATGTATCTGGAAACTACAACAGTACTGCATCTTTGTTTTAAGCTGTTAGAATCTACTTTCCCTCCTTTTCTCTGACAACATGTACCTTGATCTTCTATTTACCAGAAGCACACCTCCTCCAATGTAAGCAATCGGGATACTGTCCTCTATGTGTAGACCCTGTGCTAAATACAATAAAAAAAAAAAAAAAAAAAAAAAAAAACTAGCTCCTATCAGTTCCTATCACAATCCAAGAAATCTGATTATTGAGCACAATGATCACCAAAACAGTGAGAAAAGATCTACCCCCATAGAGGCTCATAAAACTTGCCTATTACTTCCTGCTCTTCAGATCTTGGAACAGCTCAAATATCTATTCTTCCTAAAACTCAGCTTTTTAGTTTTTAAGAGTATGAACTTATCACTGTAGTAGATTATTTTAAGTTTGCCAAAGCTTCCTGTTGCTTGAACTAAAGAAGCCTTAAGTGGATACAGATACTATTTCAGCCATTTTAATCAAACTACACTACCTCTGAATAACTTTTGTTAACAAAATGAAAGTTAACTTCAAATTATTTTTAAATAAATTTACTAAAGTAAAATCAATGCTAGACCTAGAATATAAAACATCATTTATGCTACAATAGGAAAAAACAGAATAGTATAATATTCATTTGAGTTTTCCAACCAGATATTTTAACTTCATTAAATATGATCTAACATACACATCATGCAAGAGCAAATGTTTTTCTCTTTTTAAGATCATATTTTCATTAGAATCAGAAGGAGAAAAAGTCATGCTAAAAAGCAATGCAAGCTCTACCCCAGCTTTGGTTTGGAACCTCTAATCCAGTACTGCCTCTTAAATTCTACTGCTTCAGTTCTTCTTACTCACTAGTAAGTGGAGGATTTGAAGTCAACTACAGAATTAATACCAAGAAGAGAGCCACTTCTAAAAGCATCTACTGGAACAGCTGACATTTTCACTTTTCCACTGCTCTGAGAGACTACTACAGTCCTTATGCTGCAAATACGGGGTGGATGCAACTCAGTGATGCCAATGCCCCTAGGGCACACGTTTACAATCAACCTATACCAACAGCTTAAAAAAGGGAAATGGAAGTATACAGTCTCATGTCTAACTTATCACATGGTTTCTAAAATTGTAAATTGTGTCAAGTACTAAGTTTAGAAATGTCTTTGAAAGAGAAATATAATTTCAGTAAGAAGAAAAAAACAGGGGCCGGGGAGATGGCTCAGTGGAATAAGTGCTTCCCTGGCAAGCGCAAGGACCTGAGCTCAATCCCCGGTTCTGCCAAAAAAAAATACCACATTTCTATTGTAGCCTAGACATTATTATTCACCAGGTCAACTTAATTAAAATACTCATTTAAGATCCATCAACATATTCAGTACATGAGAAAAAGGACAAGGACGTAAAATAAAGTCTTTGTCTTCTCCTTTAGGGGACACACACAATTTAAGGAGCATTATAGGCAACTAAGTTAAATAGAAATATTAGAGGCAGTCAGATAGGGCTGGGCTATTGAAAGAGGCAGTGCCAGTGCGGAGGAGAGATAACCTTGCAACTGTGGGAGAGACAGGCACCCCCACAGTGGGCCAAACCTCAAGATAAAAGATGAAACAGATGCACTCACATACTTTCCAAATGATAAACATCAGGGATTGACATTCCAAATAAATATCAATAACCTTGAAGAAGCCAGATGAGCCACTAACCCAGTCTTCTATATAGGAAAAGCCCCTGTTCTGTATTTATGCCCACTTGCTATGTGACTTGCTTCCCCATTTGATCCTGAATTAATCAATTTTACCTGAGCAATCATACTTGTAATATTATTGGCTGACCATAGTTTCGTCCCATCCCATGCCTACCTTATGATTTCCCATGTTTCTCATCTTGTACCCACCTCACCTCATGGATTTGCTCTATAAAACCCCTAGAAAAGGCAGGGTCCTTGGCAACCCATTCGATTCCCCTTCTGTCTCTCTCAGATAGCTTTCTTCCCCCTGATAAAAATATTTCATCTCCATTGTCCCTAAAACTCATTCTCTGATTTTAGAGAACACAAACTCATACCAGATATCTAGCAAGTTGGAAGTTTCTTTTCCTTGTATCAGGAGGACCAAAAATACACATAAAAAAACATAAATAATCAATGTATTGCCAGGCATGGTAGCACACATCTGTCATCCCAATACTTAAGAGGCTGAGGCAGGAGAATCACTGCAAGTTTAAAGCCTGGTGGGGCTAGTAAATAAGTTCAACACCAGCCTGAACTCCACAGCGAAATCCATCTTTAAAAAAAAAAAAAATCAGTGTGCTGATTTTTCCTATTATTTTTACCTAAATTAAAATGATTCAAGAGAAGAAATGGAGAGAATATAGGTGCTGTTTGGAAATCAAAAATAGGATTCATTAATCTGAGGGGTTTTTTTGTGTTTTTACTTCCATTTATATGTAGTCAAAAACTAAATTCAATGTAATCTGTACCTATTACTTCTCTTCAAAGTGTTCTTTATTAAATACACATTATAATTTTGGTAAATGCTATTACAGTTCCTCAAATATTGTAGAAGACACTGCTTTAGGCAAGGCTAGGATGTTCTGCTACTGAAAAAAGAGAAAAAGAACTATTTTAAAGGAACTGAGTAGTGTCATGACTTTATTTACTGTCAAATATCAAATTTGGTGTTTAAATACCAGGCACACACTTTGGTTGTGTGCTACATTTATCAACTTCCAAAAAAACCAGATAGCTAAACCACTGCAACCTAGAGATGCTTACTACTAATGATAGTGGAGTTAAAGAAAAATACTAATAGCTGCCTAACCTTTCCTCATTAGCTGAAAGTACTTTAGTGCTTCCTTAATACAAACAATATTTACTATGGAAAATTCCAAGAACGAAATCACTGTTGGTGGCAACATCTTCGAAAACAAAGAAAAAAAAAATTAACAGCAACCACACACACACACACACACACACACACACGCACGCACGCACACATGCAATGAGGTTTGAAGAGTAAATGCAAAAAGTCTTTCCATTTGTACAGTGTTGGGTTGAAGAATTTACACTATCCCCAACTTATAATCAAAATAATGTAGTATTGATCTCGTTCCCTTATACAAACACACACACACACACACACACACACACACACACCAGAATGGGGAGTCCAGAAATGGACTTAAATACACATGGTCCATTATCGTTAAACAAAAGTGCCAACAAACCCAATGGAAAAATAAAAACAGTAAGAAAAGGATACCCATTAAAGGAAAGAAAAAAACTTGACTCTTAAAACATAGAATACAAATCACAGATCTAAATATAAAAGCCAACAGTACAAAAACTTTACAATAAAAATGGAAGAAAATCTTCACAACTTTGAAGAATGTAAAACTTGTACCTAAAAATATAAATCATAAAGAAAATGTGAACTTGTTAGGCTAGACTTTATAAAAATTATAATGTTGCTTATTAAAATTAAATGCTGTTTTTAAAGACACACCATGGGCTGGAAGAAAACATACCCAATATGTCAAACAGCAAACAAGAAAACAAACTGTATAAAGAACTCTTAAATACACAAAAGAGTCTATGGTCTACCAAGCATAGATACAAATGGGTAATAAATCAAAAATGTTCAGTAGCATTGGTCACTGGTGAAATATCAATGGAAAGCCACAATGAGCAGCCACACTACCAGATCAGCAGCATAACTAAAATATTCTAAAGGTAAGCATTAACGAGGATGAGGAACAACTGAAATTCTTATACATAGTTGGGTAGAATCCAAAATGTCTTAGCCACTCTTTGTAATGTACCCAAAGGAAATGGAAACATATCTACTCAAAGACCTGTACATGTATTTTCTCACAATAGTTAAAAACTAGAAACAAGTCAAATAATAAGTTGATAAACAAACACAATTGAATACTGTTCAGCCATAAAAGGAAAACTCTCAAAACTATGCTGAACAAAAGAAGCCAGACAGAATTCATACTCTTAAGGTTCAATTTGTATGAATTGTAGAATAAACAGAAACAATCTGTAATGACAGAACTCAAGTCAGTTGTTATCTGGGGGAGAAGGAAAGAGGGAAAAGATTAAGAACAAAGGAGTAAGGGAATTTAGGAGTACCTAATCTAAATCTACATCTAGATTGTAATGGTAGTTACATGGGTGCATATATTTGTGAAAATGCAAACTATGTGCCTAAAATGGATACATTTTACTTCATGTAAATTACATCCAAGCAAAGTAGTTTGTGTGTGATTGTTTTAAGAGCTATTAGTGAGCTGAGAAACAGAAAAGGGCAGAATGGTAACATATGAAGTAATAGTTTTTAATCCGAGAAAAGTTCAAGTTTAGCATAGATAACCGAAAAGCATAGCCAAGAAGTGTATTTAATTTCATTTGCAAAAAGGACATAATTCACAGGATATCTGTAAAAATTAGAGACAGTTAACCTTAGCATTGTATAGATATTGGTATCTCACTGAAACACAACTCATTTTAGGCTGTGTCTAGGTTAAATCAAGATAAAGAAGAGAAAACAAGTAACAGTTACATGCAGTGAGTGACGAAAGAATTTCTGTGGGAAATAATTTTACAACCCAGTGTTGAGAAGAACAAAGGAAGTGGGAAGGAAGAGGGTACCACAGGTGGAAGGAAAGATAACATGCAAAAGAACAGAGGCAGAAAGGAGCAAGTCGTGTGTAGGAGACTGCAAAACTCAGCAATCCTGTGGCAGTAAGGCCACATATGGGAGTAACAGACAAAGAAATCAATCTTCCCATCTAATGCATTTAAATATTACAGCAAAATACAAAATTGTTACTTGATCCAGCAGATGCTATGAGATAAAAATATTCAATTGCTTAAAATAGACATTTTTTCTGTCAAAAAAAAAATGTGAATGGTTACAATCATCAGTTTCAGTCTCTTGGGGGGTTGATCACAGCCCTCCTCCTCAATACAATAATAATAATATGATAATACAATAATAGCTAAGCAACATATGAACTGGCTGCGCAGCTGCCACCACACTACTTAAATGACGAAAGCCTCTAAGTTTTTTTCAGAATCTAAATTATATAAGTGATTATTCTGGCAAACAAGATATTAAAAAATCTCCCCAGATACCTATTCAGCTGCAAGAATTATCTCATGGCATACTACTAAAAATAAAAAATACTGAATGTTAAAGGATTTCAAGAGATCTAAAATAAACAAAATAAGAATTCTTGGGCATTTCTAATTTTGAAATGCTTTTCTATACTTATACACTTGAAAGTGTTAATGAAAGACTCCAGGATTGGCATTTTTATGGTGTTCAAATTAAGTAAATCTTTATTAGGATTTTTACATGTGTCAAGAGTACTTTTTTTATATTTTATATATAGAACAAAAACATGTTCTTTCCAATGTCTAATTTGTGGGAAAAGACAGCCAAGAGACCTAGTAATAACTTGAACTAATTTAGTTCTCAGCAGGAGAAATGTACAATGAGAGAATGAGATGCACTGTAAGAAATAAAATACTAAAGGTCAATAATACTGACCTTGAAACAGAAGTAACAATGAATTATGCTGAGACAAAAAGCTACAAAACTAAATTAAGTCTCCTGTTTGAGAAAGGATGTCATGTAGTGACAGCCAACAAATGAGGTATTGCCTGACCCATCTACATCAGAGCTATTCCCAGTCAGAGATGTTGGCTCAGAGTAGAGTACACAGGCGCTGAAGGACATACTGATTTTTGCTTCTGTGGAGCCATATTTTACACATGGATTAGGTAGATAAAATAGCTACAAAAACAAAAATTACAATGTTCCAATAATGATCAATCTTCTCTTTAAAATTTTTCTCGAGAGAATTTTAAGATCTAATAGACTTTCCAAAGAATTTACTATTCTAACATACATAAATTGGGTGAAAATCTCTTTTTTTTTTTTTTTTTTTTTTTGCAGAACCAGGGATTAAACTTAGGCCCCTGTGCTTGCCAGGGAAGCGTTTATTCCACTGAGCCATCTTCCTGGTCCCGAAAATTTCTGAAAAATAAGTTGAGCAATACACATTAGGTAAAGTTTGCCAATATTGATTTTTGTTTTTTGTCTTTGTTAAAAAGAGATTTTAGAAGACTAATACTGCTAAAGATTTTTTTAATAGGATTATGAAAATATTTAAATTAACACCTTTAAGAATAATTAATGGAGTGAGACACATGTATAACCCCAGCTACTTGGGAGGCTGAAGTGGAGGATTACAAGTTTGAACCTAGCCTGGGGAACTCAGTGAATCGGTCTCAAAAGACAGAATTAAAAGGACTGGCAATATAGGTCAGCACAAATGCTACAGGTTCAGTCACAGTACTAGAGGTAATAAAGAAAAGAAAAAGAGAATGATATATGTGATGATACGTATTACAACAGTAATCCATTTAAAGGCTTTTTTTTTTTTTTTACTGTATTTAGGATAGGGTCTACAGGGTCTCACTGCGTAGATTGGACTCCTAGTAATTCTCCAGTTTTCAGCCTCCCGAGCACTGGGATTACAGGTGCGTGCCACCACACCCAGTCTTAATCTCCATCTCAGTGTGCCCTGGGGGCAGGGCAGGCATGGCACTCGCGGGATTGAACCCCCACCCCTGCGCTCTGCCTAAGCAGGCACTTTAGTCCGCTGATCTGGCCAGCCCTTAGGCTACTAATTATTGATAAACTTATTATTCACATAGCGGTAAAATTGGAAATTTTCCCTGTGGAATTTGTGTATCACTCAGATTGAAAGTTTCAGAATGAGATACAAAATTTAAATTGAGAAAATCTCCTGTGAGAAGCTCTAATAGCTGCTAGTAAATAAAGGGAGACGCAAAAATATCTTAAACTTCTTGCTTAGGATAGCGAATATATTTTGAGCTATCTACCTTAGAACTATGCCATTCAACAGTACTCCCTCACTCTCTCTCTCCAGATAGACAGACAGACAGACAGATCCCTACACACACACACACACACACACACACACACACACACACCACACTCTAAAAGACAGGGTTACAGCAGTGCACTAAAATAGACTAAATACCAGAGTTCCATTTACTCTTTAATTTTCCTTGTGTTGTTAGTGGTCCTGTTAGCCCATTTTCTGCATTTGCCTTTTTATCTAAGTGGAGAAGAGCCAAAAATGATAATCATAAGGTTACAAGTAATGAAACTGTTTTGGAAAATTGCATAAGAATGTTACATGTCCATTATTAATTCTTATAAGCTCTTGTCTAGTTAAAGTAGGGAATTGGTAGCTAGATGTGCATTACTTCTTGATCTGAAGGGAAAATAATTGATGGCCTATGAACCATAAAAATTTCCTACAAGTATATAAGGTGACGGCAACCCGTGGGAATTGTTTTTCTTATATCCTCAAGAGAATCCAGGATAGTTTTGGCCTGGAGAGGAGCACCTGAAATAAATAATTACTTCTGGAAAAAAAAAAAAAAAAGAAAGAAAGTAAAAGTAACAACTTAAGACACTGTAAATATGAAAGCAAAAACTGTCTTTTAATAAACATAATAATGTAGAATATTAATTTAAAACCTGAATACCTTTACCCAAAGATTCTCCAAACTAAGATTGCTTTGCCCTCCCCAGTTTGTCACAAAAACTTCACTTAGCAAATATTTTCAGGATATACGTCAAAGAACACTCTCCTGGCTTCATGCCAAGAGCTCCTATGCCTGTTGTCCCAGCTTTTCCAAAACACCTACGTGAGAAATTGACAGAGTTCCTGAAAGAATGCTGAGCAGGCCATATGTCCCATTTGTCTTTCCTCCCATGGACAATAAATGGATACAACTAAACACTGACCACCTACATCCCTCATTCTCCCCAAAATAGGAACTTTTAGTCAAAAAATTTAATTAACGTCATGGAATAAAAATGATTTTTTTTAAGTCACTGCTATCATAAAACCATCAGGAATCTTATGTTGACTACACCAGAAAATAAAAGTCGCTACTTTTACTTTCTTTTAGAAATTATCTTTTTGAACCATATTTCTCACATTCATATCTTCCTCTACCACTATCACTACTGTAGTTTTAACTTTGCAAGAGTTTACTCCTTTAAGTGTTCACAGCTGGGTAGAGATAAATTACATTTCGTATTTAATTCCAGAAAATATGTGCTCTTTAAAACATTAGCATTCCTAAATAATATTTTAGAGCTATTAGAAAGCTTCAAGTCAACCCCTCAACATCAATAAATTTTATGGATAAAGAGACAATGATCTTGCCCAAGATCACAGTGCAAGTGACCAGATTCCCAGATCTCTAAGTCCCTGTCTAATATTCTAATAACAAAAACATCAGCCTTTTAGATTTAAGATGTACTGTTTGGTGGAAAAAATGCAAAACATAATCATAAGCTCATTATGTTTCTAAAACTTAACACATAAAATCTATGTGTGTCTATACACAGATACACAGTCATGGGATGGGAACCAGAAGAAAAGTGCTAAATTGCTAATAAGCGGCCCATTTTGGACCTAAGGTAGAGCTTGGGGGCAAGAGAAACTAACTTCAAGAATTTCTACAACTGTTGAATAAAACATTGAACATATGTTGATGTAACCATATTTTTTTCTTTAAAATTTTAGGCATTCAAACACACTTCACATAGAAAAATAAAATTTATTCCAAAGTGGGTTAAGTTTCTCTTCCCTTCTCTCTCTCTCTCTCTCTCTCTCTCTCTCTCTCTCTCTCTCTCTCTCTGTCTCTGTCTCTGTCTGTCTCTGTCTCTGTCTCTCACTCTCACATTGACAAACATGGACACTCCTCCAAAGACACCATTTTATAATTGGGACTGACCCTGAACACCTTAGTTTGTCTTCACATTAAATGTAGTGTTCCCTTAAGAACAGTACAGCCTTAACTTACATTAGAATTATTCTAACAAGTTGGAATAATTACAACATTAAAGTCTAAATTATAAAACACATTTAAAGACAAAAATCAAATCAGGCCTGGCAACACATATTTGTAATCCCAGCTTTTGGGACACTGAGGTAAGAGGATCAAGAGTTCAAGGTCAACTTGGATTGCATAGCAAGACCATATTTCAAAAAAAAAAAATCAAAAAAGGAAACAAACTGAATTAGTCTATCTGTAAGGAATAAGAGTACTTATCATTTCAAGTTATTTAGATGTAAAGCATACAGCTCAGCAGACTAAAGTGCCTGTTTAGGCAAAGTGCAGCAGCCGGGGTTCGATCCCTGGCTTACTATGCCAGCCCCACCCCCCAGGGCATGCTGAGATGACAAATGAGACTGGGTGTGGTGGTGTGCACCTGTAATCCCAGCACTTGGGAGGCTGAAAACAGGAAAATCACTGAGTCCAAACTACATAGTGAGACCCTGTAGACCCTGTACTAAATACATTTTTTAAAAAAGAAGAAGAAAATAAATTATTTTTGGTAGGTTACACATCCCCACAATCCACCCTTCTGTAATTTTTTTTTTTTAATGTTTCTGGTATAGGGTCTCACTACACAGCTCAGACTCATAGTGATCCTCCTGTGTCTGGCCTCCCCAATGCTAGAATTACAGGCGTGTACCACCACGCTCGGTCTTAGTGGCTGACTCAGTGTGCCCAGGGACGGGGATGGCATGACATGTGGTACATGAGTTTGAACCTCGGTCTCTGTGCTTGCCTAAGCAAGTCTACTGAGCTATCTTGCCAGCCCAATGAAATCTCATAATACAGTTGTTGTCTTAGTCTGTTTCCTCATGCTATCACAATATACTTGAAACTGGATAATTTATAAAGGAAATTATATTTACCTCCGGGTTCAGTAGGCTGGGAAGCCCAAGATCAGGGGACCCAATTTGGTGGTGAGGGCCTCCTGTTGTACCATCACATACAACAAAAGTATAAGCAGGCTTGTGCACAAGAAAGCTTCAGGGATTGCCTTACTTTAGAACATCCACTCCCAAAAGAACAAAATCAACTTTCAAGAAAAGTATCATTCATCCCTGAAAACCTCTTAAAGGTCCCATCTCTCTCAGCACTATTATGTTAGGGATCAAACTTCAACATGAATTTGTGGAGAGACAAACCATATTCAAACCTTAGCAGTTGCTAATAAAACTTTATGCAGGATAACTGTCCCTCAAGTTTATTTACTTTTATTATCCATAATTTGGGATTATTAAATATCTGACTTCAAGACTAAAAGATGTTTTAAATGAGTAAATTAAGTTTTCTTTACTTGCTTTCTTCCATGTTCCTTCTCAATCTATAGAAAGCTGGTACCTATCACTGTAATTTTAATGCAACTCTTCACAGAAAGATCATGTATCAGCAAATTGAATGCTTACTTTGCTTCTTTCTTCTTCAGACTTTCCTGATCTTCAAGTGATTTTATCTTTTAACCAATCTTTTAATTCTTTTACTAGCTCTCCTCATTCTACAACATCAAAATATCTCAGGGTTTCATTCTAGTAGAGCCATTCTCTTCCTCTTTCAACTATCATTTTCATGCAGTTACTTTTTACCTGTATCACCAGTCTAAAACTTTGCCTGCATTTAAAAACCACACATGGCTTACAACGGAGGTTCAAAACATTGAGGATGCATCAGAATCATTTGGAGGGTTTGTTCAATAGCAATCTCTGAACCACACCTCCCAAGTTTCCAGCCTTTATAAGTCTGAGTTGAGACCACAAATCTGCATTTCTAGTAAGTTTCCAGGTGACAAACTCTAAGAATCACTACCTACCACTTGGATGGGCCGGGCATATTCTGATTTCAATATGACCTAACTGATCTCCTGGCCTCTGCGCTCATTGTCCTCCAATACTTCACACAGCATCCAGAGAGAGCCTTTTAAACCAGTTACAAATTCTCCAATGGTTTCCAAAGAATCCTAACATAAAAATCAAAAGTCATAACACTTTCTCAAGCCTCATGTGACCAGATCCTGCCTCCTATACCACACTGCTAATCCCGTTTCTTTTCAACACCTTTTATTCCTAGTCATAGCAGACTCAGTTCCTAGCAAAGGCCAAGTTCTTCGCCATTCCAAGATCTTTAAACAAGATGTTCTGCCAGGAATATTCTTTTCTCTCAGCTCAGGTCATCTTCACTGGCTCCCTTTCCTTCTAGGTCAATAAATTCTTATATCCTCCTATATTTATCTTTCTTATCACTTCCTGCAATTGTCATCACAAACTGAGTTATGCAATCTATAGTTTACTGTCTATTCCTCGCACCCCCTTCTCCCCACCACACAGAAGCTCAAGGAGGTGAGAGGACACGTCTGTCTGCTCCTACTGAACTGTCAGCATCTTACAGAGTAACTTGCACTCAATTCTATTATATTACTAGTCTTTATGTAACATTGAACTATCTTAGAATCTCAATGGAAAAGCATTACTAAAAAGGCACTAAAGACACTTTTTAGTATCCTTTAATTCTACAGATGAGCGTACTTCATCAACCTCTACAATCTGAAAGTTTTAAGAGAAAAGTTCCTTCAAAAGACAGCATGAAACCTCCATATCACAGTTTCCTCTGCAATAAGACATACAAATATATTGTTAGCTATTATCTTCACTGACTATAGCCATGATACCAACAGCTATTCAGTTACATACAATGAAACTCAAGATAATTTTTGGAAGCAAACAAACAAACATATAAGCCTTTATCAAAGAGCAAATGGGCTGGGAAGACAGCTTGGCAATCTGTCTGCCTGGCAAGCATAAAGACCTGGGTTTGATGCCCAGGACCGCATGCCATACCAGACCCCAGAACCCCAGGTGCGCCATGCTGGCCACTGAAACTGGGAGTAGAGGTACACATCTGTAATCCCAGCACCGGGGAGGCTGAGACAGGAGTCTCAGCTATGAGTCCAAGCTGCATAGTGAGGCCCTGTACCAAATTAATCAATTAATCAACTAATTTAAAAGAGCAGTCCCATGGGGGTAGCTGTTTGAAATTTAAAAAGCCACAATCACAAATTAATTACCTAATAAATACTAAGTAATAATTATGATGCAAACTTCCACAAATTTTTTTTGTGGATTCTGACTTCTTTAAAATAAAAACAACTCACCCATCTACTTTTTCGCTAAACTGCAGTATTAAATCAGCACAGCGCTGATGTAAGTAGGAAAGAATATTAACAAGATAACAATCTCAAAATGCAACATTAGGGGCCGCGGAGATGGCTCAGTAGAATAAGCGCTTGCCTGGCAAGAGCAAAGGCCTGAGTTCAATCCCTGGTTCCGCCAAAAAAAAAAAAAAAGAAAGAAAGAAAAAGCAACGTTAGTATTAGCAGAATTTACATCCAAATAAAATCATCTTCACTCAGAACAGTCACTTTTAGATACTATTAAGTTGCCACTATGCAAAACAATTTTGGAAATTTTTTTTCTAAGCACATTCTTATCTGCTTCATAAAAGAATCAAGAGGTCTCATCCCTCTGGTCACTGCTTATTTTGAATTACAAATGACACTCTTCATTTTGATCCCTAGTTAAGGTATGAGAACTGAACTAGAATGACCTATCGCTTTTTCCAAATACCAAATTCTTTCTCAAAAGGTGTTATTTAGGGAGCTTGCGGATTAGCTCAGTTGTTTAAGCACCTGCTCCAGCAAACCGAGTCAGGCACAGGGGACCACAGTTCTATCCCCAGCTCCACGTGCCTTACCAGACCTGCCCTTAAGGCAGCCTGAGCCAGCCAAAAAAAAAAATTTCTCAACTTTTGGGCTGGCAAGATAGCTCAGTGATCTAAAGCACCTGCTTAGGCAAGCACAGGGACTGTGGTTCGATCCCCAGTACCACATGCTGCACCAGCCCCACACGCAGGGTGGGCTGAGCCAGACACACACACAGAAAGTGTTATTTGCTATAATAGAATGTAAGTTAAAAGATGGAGATTAAAAGTACTAAAAAGAATAGAAAAAGTATTAAAACAATAACATTATTGAAACAATTTCAAGATAACTTTGAATAAAAAGATCATGTTTTAGACAAGTTGCAATATATTTCTACTTTGGGCATAAGTTATAGATGGGCCTGATATCTGACTTAATGGTTTTTCTGAGTGCTAGAGCTAAAATTCAAAAGTACATTTATGAACTACAGATTAAGAATTGGAGGAAATTTAAACAATAACACATGGTGGTCAAATATAACAACACGTCTTAGGAAGTCATTACGTATGCTAAAAACGACATGGCTATATACAGAAATAGGACAAAGTTCTACTCTCATCTGGCTTCCTAAGTAGCTACCTGATTGAGCACATTACTAAACCACTTAAGAGGCCATGCAGGGTGCTGCATGCCTGTAATCCCAGCACTTAGGAGGCTGAAGCAGGAGGATCTCCGTGAGTTCAAGGCCAGCTTTAACTGCGGAGTGAGACCCTGTCTAAAAAAAAAGCACTTAAGAGTTTGCCCCAAAAGTCACTGTGGCACTGTATTTGTTTACATACTATTTCAAAAGTCACTTGGGCACATGTCATTTCAACCAGCGATTCTTGTAGTGAATAAATCTGATTAAAAAATGTGTATCTCTTATTATCTTATAAAAATTAAAGAAAAGTAGGAAATTTTTTCATCATCCTGTATTTAAATAATTACTGCTATGTGGTTAAACATGTATCTGTAAAAATCAGAATAACCTCATCTGCAAAACGGCAGTAATACCATCCATTTCAGAATCATTGTAAGAGTTATAGCCAGGAATGGTGCCACAAGACTGTAATCCCAGCAGTCAGAAGTTTGAGGCCGAAGGATTATGAGTTTAAGATCAGCCTGGTGTGTATAGCAAGACCATGATTAAAATATATATATATATATATATATATATATATATATATATATATATATATTGCATAATACATGACCCGACTGGAATTCTAGCCTCTAATGTCTTCAAGAAATCTCCAAAAGAATCTTAATAGCTATCTATTACAAACTCCATTTTACTAAGCCTGAGAGAGACCAAGTGGCTTGCCAAGTGGCACACATTTACTTAGCAGGAAAGGTAATACCTCTGGCAGATTTTTATTTCCCCAGGGCATCTGTTTTTCTAATGCTAAGATTCCACTGACCAATAATAGAAGTCTCAAAGATAAACTCAAGTCTTAAGGATTGTGCTTATAATTATAATACAACCATATATTAATGTGGCCCTATATATTGTCTGTTCTGAAAGATATTTTAAGTTACATCTAAAAATCATCTGATTGTGCACTAAGTTTTGCTGTTTTCTTAAAATGATATTTTCCAAAAAAAGTTAAATCTTGTTTTGAATTAAAGTACTGGAAAAAACAGTATCACATTAAGCTATTTGATCTTTGATAAAGGGGCCAAAACATACTGTACTAGAGAAAAGGTAGCTTCTTTAATAAATGGTGCTGGAGCCAGGTGTGGTGGCATATACCTGTAATCCCAGCACTTGAGAAACTGAGGCAGGAAGATTGATGCAAGTTCAAGGCCAGCCTGAACTACAAGTCAGATCCTGTCTCAAAAAAAAAAAAAAAGAAACAAACAAACAAAAAATACTAACAAATGCTGGCAAGAATGTAGGGGAAAAGGAATTCTGCTACATTATTAGTAGAAATGCAATCTAGTATAATCATTATGAAAATCATATAGACACTCTTCAAAAAACAAAAAAAATTTCATTTGACTGAGCTATTCCCCTTGTAGGTACCTTCCTTAAAGAGATAAAGATGTCGTTAAAGAGTAACATACTTATATTTATAGCAAATATTATACCTGTTTATAGTATCACAATTCATAGTAGCAAAATCTTGGAAGCAGCCTATGTCATCAACAGAAGAATGGAAAAAGAAAATGTGATATTTGTATACAATGGAGTATTATTCTACCATAAAGAAAAATGTGAATCATTTGCAAGAAAATAGATACACCTGGAGACCATAATGTTAAGTGAAATCAGAAGCATGAGCTTAAATGCTATATCGTCTCTCTTACACGAGAAAACAAGATCTAAATAAAGAGCAAAGGGCCGGCTAGATAGCTCAGCAGACTAAAGTGCCTGCTTAGGCAGCGTGTAGTGGCTGGGGTTCGATCCCCAGCATGCTGTGCTGTACTGCGCCATGCTGGACCCACCCCTGGGGCGCGTTGAGATGGTGATTGAGACTTGGCATGGTGGTGCGTGCCTGTAATCCCAGTGCTTGAGAGGCTGAAAACAGGAGAATCACTATGAGTCCAATCTACATAGTGAGACCTGGAAACCCTGTACTAAATACATAAATAAATAAATAA
>NW_004524580.1:3749214-3766767 GCF_000260255.1 Octodon degus
TCAAGCGGAAGACCCAGTATGGACTACTGAACTCTTTTAGAGTATTTTGCTGAGCTAACACACCTATAATATTCAAATAACGGAACTTAACAAAAAAAGGGGATACAGATGAATGTCCATTTTGTATCTATGTATTCAAAATGGTTAGGATAGATATATAGTTACATTCTCTTAGTGAATAGAGAGATTTATTCTAATAGTGTTTGTAAATAGGATATCATGTTCGCATCTTGTACAGCAATTAACCACTAGGAAGACTGTATGCAATGTGTTAATTATTGAAACTATCCTACCAATTTGGTTTGAAACTCATTGCTATTTGTTTCTCAATAAAATTACGGAAAAAAAAGAAAAACTGCATTCTCATTTATGATGCATGGCTACTGGTTATAACAAACCAAAAGAGCTATCCACTTTCTTGTTCCTTAATAAAAAAATTCATATGTAAACTTAAGCTGAGAGTTCATTAATAAGAATGAAAACTTGAAATGCAAGATCTAAAGTTAATTCAAGAAAGTCTTAATTTTATTATTGCTATTCAACTCCATACGCAATTTCTTCACATTTTGATGCAGACTAAGAATGGATTTCTAACTTTGGCTTGGAAAAAACAATGAGTGCATGAGCAGCAAACTTTGGCCTAGATGCTACTGGGTACTGAATTTTAGGCATAAACTACAACAAAAGTAATGCCTATCTTTACTTTATAACATATGTAAACAAGACAATTACACTTCTGTTTGCCAATTCAGAAAAGACTTATGAAAACCAACAATTTGTATTACTTGAATATCAAAAAATGACAAATTATGGAGGTAACTTTTATTAAAAACCTATTTCTAAAAGGAAACTGATCAATATGGCAATGACTAATTCTAGTGAATGTTTTAGAAAGCAGGCATTTTTAAAATCTTAATTAAAATCATAATTTGTTTTATATTCACAAAATACATCACTGATCATTTTCAACTGAATAACTTAGTCATTATTACTATGAATTATGAAGCCCTCCAAAGTAACCAACTAAATGATATTTTATCAGCTAACAGGCTAAATGTGTTGAGTAACCAAACGCTAAAATGAATTTTCAGCCAGGAGTGGTGATACACACCTGTAATCCCAACACTTGCGAGGCTGAGGCAGGAGGATCACTGTGAGTTCAAGGCCAGTCTGGGCTACAAAGTGACTTCAAAGCCACCTCGAACTGCATTAAGAAACCCTGTCTCAAAAGACAGTAAGTAAAAAATAAACAAAATGAACTTTCATCCTAATGAGAGGTCTATATTTTAATTTGTTTTTAATGTTTACGTTCTACAGATAAATCCCAGAACAAATGAAGTTAATTTCCCAAGGAAACATTTGAAAATATTCAAACTATACAATGCTGGACATTGTTTTTTCTCTTTGAAATAGGGTTTTATTATGTCGCCTAGGCTAACTTTCAACCTTTGATCCTCCTGCCTCAGTCTCCTGAGTAGCTAGGATTTTATACATCAGCTTGATGATTCTATTTTTAGTAATACTGTGGCACTATCACCGAAACATAAAAATTTTATACATTAAGATACACCACTTTATGTGTGAAAGTTTTATTTAAAGTTGCAGAAATAATGAAAAAAGGTAACAAAATTATAGCAGAAACAAGAAAAGACTAAGTCAATCAAGAAGAAAATTAATCATGACAGATATCTAAAAGGGAAAATGCTCTGAACACATAAAAATGTAAGAGATACACAGACACTATTTAATCCAACTTCTGTATACTAAAATCCAAAGTTTGATAGACATGAAGTTCAGAAAACCACAAGTAATCAGTCTATTGCATTAGAATATATTTGACTTCTACATTGGAAAAATAAACTACGGAAGTACAGATTTATTTCCTAAGCTACTTTAAGTATCAAAGAAGTATTTACTACATAGGTTTTATAATACCTTATATAATCAGGCCAAATCTGAGGGTTTAAGTCTTCCAAATCCCAAGTGCTCTGACAAGGTTTCAACTTTAAAGTAGTCAGCATTTTTTTTTTAAATCTGGACTTTAAAATCTGCCAATTGGACAAGAATAACTCTAAATAATAAAAGACACATTCTAACTACTGCTGTAAAAAAAAAGAGAAAAAAACCTACACCTGTAGAAAACAGAACTTCAAGGTCTTAGAGAAAGTGAACAAGATAAAGACAGTATCTTAGAAGAAGAGAAAATAAATAAATTTACATTTATTTATCAAGGTTAATTTATGATACTATCTAAAGTCAGTCAATAGTAAGCTTGGGAAAGGAAAGAAAACAAAATCTTAAAACGTTGAAAATTTTTGTGACTATAAAATGAAAGATAAAGATGCAAATAAAAATAAAGCCCTGAATCAACTAAGTAGGCAATTTAAGCTCAATGATCAAAACAGTGCCAAAGGTAAGATAGAAGAAAGAGTAATAGTCACAAAATATCAACTACTAAACCACAGTAGCTGTAACATTTATAGCAGAGAAAGAAATGAAAAGTTATAACACCTCACTGGTCTAGATTTTTTTTTTGGGGGGGAGGGGGCAGAACCAGGGATTGAACTCAGGCCCTTGTGCTTGCCAGGGAAGCACTTATTCCACTGAGCCATCTCCCCAGCCCCACCTCACTGGTCTAGATATGGTTGAAAAACAGTTTTTGAATTATCAAACTGTCTACAAGGTCATGAGCATAAAGCTTGAAGTTCCATACCCTGGAGTAAAACCACTATTTCACACATAATTCTAAATGGTCTCATTTAGTTTTCAAATAGTAAAAAAGAAATGGCAAGAGAATCATAATAACATGTGCAAGCTACATGACAACAAAAGAGTAAAAGGAAAACTAAGCAAACAAAAATGCAAAAAGAATTCAAGTTTTAGAACCAACTGACATAAAGACAGATACATGTTTACAAACCAACAATAAAGCAACTTCACTGTATTTCAACTCTGTGCCTTAATTTAAATGAACAATTCTGCACTAATAAAAATGGTTCAATAGATTTTCTAGCTTTCATTTAAGAAGCTTAGAAAAGGATTTATCATAAAAATAAATGTTCCCTTCAGTTACTCCTTCGAAATAAAAAAAAAAAAAAAATCATAAGAGCAAAGGAATTAAAATTAAAGATATAGGTGGAGGGGAAATCCAAGAAATTTCTGCAAGATGAAAAGTATACATGGGCTGAGAACATATAGCTCAGTGCCTGGCAAGTGCAAGGTCCCAATTTCGATTTCCAAAAAAGAAAAGTATATGTGAGCTGTAACAACATGAAAGGCCACACAGCCTTGTTACACCCTTTAAGAGTGATTGATGCAGAGACAGGGTGGGAGTCAACAAATCAGGCAGGATTCCAAAGAAGTTTGACTATGAAACAATTGAGACAGCAGAGCACAAAATAAAAGCCTGAGGTACCTGAGTATGGTGGTGCACGCCTACCATCCTGGCATTCTGGAGTCTGAGGCAGGAGGATTGCTCTAAGTTCAAGGCCAGCCTGGGCTACACAGCAGTTCAAAGTCAGCCTGAACTGCATAGTAAAGCCCTGACTCAAAAAGACAAAAAAAAAAAAAAAAACCAGGATTAAAAAATAGGAGAATTAAGGATGGTTGGTTGACTGCATAAGGAATAACTATAGCTTCCATTCTCTAGCTTCAAGAAGCAGCTGAACAACTGACATTTACCATTATGCAAAAGGACAGTCAACTTTTCTCTAAACAAAAAAGTGAGTGTGAGGGCCAGGGAGATAGTAAGTGCCTGCTTGGTAAGTGTAGGATCTTGAGTTCAATCCCTGGTACCACAAAAAAAAAAAAAAAAAGTGAGTGTGTAAGAAAGACCAAGTAAGGATGGTGACACAGAGTAAGTCCTCAAGGAGCATTTAAGAGGTCCTACTGCCTGGCCCTTTCCATTGCCCTAAAACATTAGGATCTGCCTGCCAAGAGACAGATCCTAATCTGTATTGCCCTGCTCTGCTAGCAAAAGTATGTATATACAAGGGGCCGGGGAGATGGCTCAGTAGAATAAGCGCTTGCCTGGCAAGCCCAAGTGTCTGAGTTCAATCCCTGGTTCTGAAAAAAAAAAAGTATGTATATACAGAAAACAGTTCAAACACCCCTGAATGGTCAACCAGAATCACCAGGCCGGTAAGAAAAGCCAAGCATAAAAAAAGAATGACTAAAAACAACATAAAAACTGACCAGAGAGGAAAGGGAGGTAACTGAGGTGACAAAAAGTATCTTTTAAAAAATCTGCTTTACACATTCTGAGAATCAACAAGGTATTACAACATAAGAATGCAGGAAAAGAAAAAGAACAAGAAAATTCATTACTGTTAGAAAAATCAGCCAAATTGTGGGGGGAAAAAAATGCCCTGAACACAGAGCAAGAAAATCACAAAACATAAAAGTGAAAGTCAGACAAGGAGGATCCTCTAAAAGAAAAGACCTACTTTGTGGAAACAAGAAAATCAAGGAAACACATTATAGTGAAGACAATATAAAGAAGAATTTGCTACATTTGGAAAAAGAATCTGATTTACACTGTCAAGGAAAATGAGTGTCTAGAAAATGTAAGAATTACCTATATCTGATTATAATGTCGTAGATAAAATGCAAACCAAAGGCAATCAAAGAATAAATCACATTAAAAGGGCAGTGAATTAAACTGACATGTAACTTCTAATAAGCATCTCTATATGCTAAGCATCTCTGTATACTAGAAGTCAGCAAAGCAATCTGTAAGTTCTAAAAGAAAGTTACTTGTAGACTGGGGAAATAGCTCAGAGGCATAAGCACCTACCTGGAAAGCACAAGGTCTTGAGTTCAATCCCTGGACCTGCATGCTATGGGCCCCTAAACCAGGTATAGTGGCACAAGCCTGTAATCTCAGCATTCAGGAGATTGAGAAAGAAGGATCTCTGCGAGTTCAAGGCCATCCTGAGGGCTACAAAAGTGAGCACAAGGCCAGCCTAAACTACATAGGGAGACCCTGTCTCTAAAAATGAAAAAATGACTTTTTAAAAGAAGAAAAAGTTGTTACTAACATTTTTTTTTTTTTTTTTTTTTGCAGAACTGGGGATTGAACTCAGGCCCTTGCACTTGCCAGGGAAGCGCTTATTCCACTGAGCCATCTCCCCAACCCATTAATATTCTTTCCAAATAAAATTATCAGTCAAATGTGTAAAGAGAGTGAAGACATTTCTGTGCAAAGATTTAAAAAGTCTGTCTCTCCTACAAACTTTTTTAAGAAGTTGTTAACCAAGCATTTTTGTTGTACTCCAGCAACAATTTAAAAAAATGGAATAATAAAGAAAAAAAAGCTATACAATAAATGGAACCAACTCAAGAGTGAAATGAAAGGTGTATGAGAAGTTCTAAAACACAACCAGTCCAAATTTAGGAGGGGTTACAAACAATTCTCAATGAACAGAAAACAAAGAATAGTAAACAGCATGCTAGAGAGAGCACAGGGCAGTAGGGAGGAATATAATATTTGGATATAGTGTAAGGTATGGAGACAATTAGAAACATCAAGAAAAGCAAAAGTCCTATCCAAATTTTTTTAATTCAATGGTCAGAATTGGTAGAATAAATTCCACTGGACTTGGCTATATCAACATTTTCTTCTGGTAGCCCAGTGGCTGCTTAATAAGATCTGCAGGGGGCCAGCCAAATAGCTCAGCAGATTAAAGTCTGTGTGAGCTGGTGCAGGGGCTGGAGGTTCAATCTTCAAGCCTGCCATGCCAGCCCCACCCCCAGGGCACACTGAGGCAGCAATTGAGACTGGGTGTGATGGCGCACACCCCTGCACCTGTAATCTCAGCCTTTGGGAGGCTGTAAACAGGCAGATCACTATGAGTCCAATCTAGTAGTGAGACCCTGAACACCCTGTAGACCCTTCCCTAAAAAAATAAAAAAAATAAATAAAATCTGCAGAAAAGGATTCACAACCTAAGCGTACCACCGAGCCCACTAGTAATGTTTACATAGTCATAATATCAAAAGTATTGGCTTTCATCACTTAGAAATAACCTATACCCATAATGTCTGGGAATATGGGGGAGTGTTTTAACAAGACAATAAAAAATTTAGCTGTAAGTTTTGAAAAAGAAAGAAAAAAAGAGGAAAAACAAAATCTGGGTAATATCTAACGCTGATAAATATGGTCAAACGTCAATAGAACTATGGCATTTTTAAAAGAACAGGGTTTTTTTTTTTTTACTGCAGACAAGTCTCATTCCTCCTCTAAAAGGGAGAAAGTCCTTTAATTGAAGGACTTTTGGTTAAAAATAAATAAATAAATAAATAAATAAAGTGGCCTGCCTGCCAGGCCCATCCCCAGGGCACACTAAGACAGTGATTGAGATCCACCATGGAGGCACAAGAATGTAATCCCAGCACTTAGGAGGCTGTAAACAGGAGGATCATTACGAGTCCAATCTATGCAGTGAGACCCTGTACACCCTGTCCTAAATACAAAAAATAAAAAAACTTTAAAGAACAACTTAAGTAATGGTTGTTTTTAGTTGAAAATAATTTCTCTTCAGATTCATTCAATCTTTAAGGAACATTGATTCTCACTAAGGGTGACCTTACTCCCTCAGGAGACATTTGGCAATGTTTCGAAGCATTGCTGTTGTTAACACAACTAGGATTTAGTGGGTAATGGGACTATACCTTCTATAATTCATACATAGGTACCTACAAAACAAGAATTTTCCAACCTAAAATATCAAGTGCCAAGTCAAGAAGCTCTGCTTTAGGAGAATTCTTCAGGTTTTCACTTTCTCTCTTCCTTAAATTTTTAGTATGGCTGGGCACAAGAAAAAGCTTTCATGAACATGAAGAATATCACCATTAGTTTCAATGTAATTGCAGGGACTGCTCTTGTGAACTCTCAGTGGTCTCAGTGGTCTCAGGTTTGGCCTTTGGTCCTCAGAGTCAGGCACATGCAAATGAGTATGTTCAAATAATATCCAGCATATCTGCTGAGTGGGTCCCACCCACCTCAGCTCCTGATTATAAGGATATTTTTAGGACCTCAACTACCTCCTCCATCCACTTCATGATTTATAGTTAAGACAACATCAGCTGCTTAACAAATAAACCTCAATTTTTCAGTAGCTTCACACAACTAAGATTACAGTCTTGGAAGTTCCTGTTTGGTGCATAGCTTTCTTACACATGGTAATTTAGGGACTCTTCATCCTTCCAATCTTATGACTCTACAACCTTGTAAGATCTCCAGCCTCCACATCAGGCCTTGGGCTGGGAAAAGCTTAAAAAACAAAAAGACACAACACCCACTTTTCTGCCTCTTCAACTCAAAAGTGATCAAACATCACTTCCATTCACATTCTACTACTAAAAATCAGTTACAAAAGAAAGTGAGATTTTTGGTGGGCAATGACCTGAACCAGCCCTTGCCACACCCTCTGCTGCACAGTCTTCCTTCTCCTGTCACAAACAGGAAGAAGCTTCACTTCAGGCTTGCTAGTTCTCACCACTAACTTACAGTTCCTTCATTAAGAGTACATGAGAAATCCAGGGCCAGGGAGCTAGCTCAGCGGCCTGAGCACTTGCCTGGCAAGTACAAGGCGCTGAGTCCGATCCCCGGTACCAAATAACAGTTAACAACAACAAAACAAAAATGCAAACAAGGCCAAAAGAGTATATGAGAAATCCAAATCTCTGTCATGTCCCAAAGAACCACAAGAAATTCATAGGGCATTATCTCCTGGCCCTTTTTTAAATACACCATTTTGTTCCCCTGTAGCAACCCGTATAAATGTGGGGAGAGGTACAAAGCAATAAACTATAAGAAGGTGCACAGGTTCTCAAGTGAAGCAGTCTGGCTGCAAGCCAGTGCTATTCGATCTCTTTAGATCTCTACCAGATATGGAAGTCCTTTCACTACTACCAATGAATATTTGTAAAGCAACCATAGCCTACAAAATAGCTTAGAAACTATTACAAACTCCACACACTCTGATGCACAGCACTGACATTACTTCTGAACTGCTCATCTTAAATTTTATTAGTCACAGTATGCAAAATTAGACAGTAAGCAAGACTAGTCTCCCAAATACCCTACTCTCACTTAAACAACATTCCTGTGACCACCTGTCAACAGCATCCCATGGCATCATACTCCTGCCCAATGTTACTTGGATGGAGTCCTTCTCTTCCCAGTTCTCCCATGGCCCCACCCTACCAAAACATACCTACAAATATTTCACAATTTCCACAAAAGCCTCAGCCTTCATTGTAGGAATTACACAGTCTACTAAACTATTGCCAATCGGCTGGCACTTAGAATCAAAATATAAGCTCCTTTGGTGCAGTCATTTGTTTTAAAGTTAATGATCTTTTTTGGGAGGACTAGCACTTACAACTTGGAATGGACGTAAGTTATAATTCAGAGCAGTGTTGATGATTATGCTCAAGTCCACAGTCATAACCTACTCTGCTGGCTCCTATCATGGTTCAGAAGGTTTAAAAAAAAAAAAAAGGGCCAAAAATGCTCCCTTGTAAAAGATTTCTTAATAAAAATCTGTGTGAGCATGATAGCCTGACATCCATTGCACTTTAGTATATTGCAGATATTACTAAACCAACATATGTGGGCATGCCATCATGATGCGTCACTGTCACCATGGGTGGGAACAGGGAAGACAAGAGGACCATCCTATCACTGGGCTACATCCAAGTTTCTTCTTCACCCATTTTCTGCATATCATCCTGAGAAAAAACAATTTTAAATGTGTGTGCTGGGGAGACAACTTAGCAGCATAAGTGCCTGCCTGCCCAGGGCAAGGTCCTGAGTTCAATTCCCAGTAGCAAAAAGACCCAAAATTTTAAATGTGTGTTTTCAAAACAATTTTAAATGTGTGTTTTCAGTAAACCAGCTACAATACTTTACACTAACAAAATTAAACCCACCTGAATAGGTTTTGAATTCATTTATTTTCATTTTTTGATTTTAATACAAATGCTTGACTATGCTCAAATCGTCAAGCTGCATGCATGAAAAACTGGCCAGCCCAGTGTATTCATCATTAATACATGGAACTTTAAGGAGTCCACCAAGTGCTTCCCTATCATTAATGTAATACAATTATTTATACTATAAAATTGATAGCTTGATTTTTAGGGGACAGGACCCTAGCCAATACATGTAGATTGCATGTGTGGACAGAAGGTACTTTTGACATTCAGTTTTGCTATATAGAAACAAAATGAATAAATGAACTTTTTTCTTTTTTCTTTTTCAAGAGGTAAGTGAAACATTCCATTTGATTCTTACAGAGTGGAGAAGAAGTACTTGAAAGTGGATCTTCATTTTGTAGTCATCATCTGTACAAATTCTTTATAGCTGACTTGTCTGTCTCTATCAATATATTTCTCTGATCATTTCATTTACTTCATCTGTTAGTTCTTCTCCTGCACTGATGTAACTATTTCCATCCTTGTCAAAGACTCAGAGTGCCTCATGGATTTCTTCTTTGCTATCTGCATTCTTCTTTTCTTTTTCTTTCTTTTTTTTTTTTTTTTCAAACTCAGGCCCTTGCACTTGCCAGGCAGGTGCCTAAGCTACTGAGCTATATCCCCAGCTCTTGCTATCTGACACTTTCATTTTTCTAGCCATCATAGTTAAAAATTCTAGAAAGTCAATGGTGCCAAAGTCAATGGTTCCATTCAGCATCTACTTCATCCATCATATCCTGCAGCTCAGCTTCTGTTGGGTTTTGACCCAGCGACCTCATGCAGTTCCTAATTCTTTTGTTGTGACTGTGATGGTCCCATCACCCTCTATTGAATAGGGAGAAAACTTCCTTGAATTTAGCAATCTGTGCTTCACTCGGCTGATCAGCCACGATGCAAGCAAAGGAGAAAGCAGAGCAAGTGAGAGTGGATGCACCAATGCAAGGGCTGTGACACCAGGACTACTTCTGCTTCCACCACTGCTGAGGCACGGTGTGCACCCTGTCCTGTGCCACTGCTTACAACACCACCCAACTGAGTAACAACACCACGCCCATGAAACTCCCAGCACCACTCATGCTTTTTTCAACAAGATATATATATATATATATATATTTTTTTTTTTTTTTTTTTTTTTTTGGTAGAACTGGGGATTGAACTCAGCCCCTTGCGCTTGCCAGGGAAGCGCTTATTCTACTGAGCCATCTCACTGGCCCAAGATATATTTCAAATTACATAATTTATATCCTTCAAATATCACTACACAAAAACTACACCACTTCTGTAAATCATAATTTTTTAAAAAATTAGTTATAACAAGTCAACTTAAAAAAAGTACTATGCATCAACTATTTTCTTTTATTTCCAGTTAGTCTGAAATCCCCAATCAGAAAAATGGCAGGCAAATGAATGACTGCACTACTTCACATACTTTTAAGGTTTAAAAAGATATCAGTCATAAATAAGTGAAATTTTAAAAATCAAGGCTCTCTTCTACCTAAAATTTTCATCAGATCATACAGGCAAAACAGACTCTGAAAGATAAGGCTAAGCCCTATGATGAGTAGCACTGCAAACAACAAGAGTAATTAGAAGGTCAGGTTAGCAATAAAGTCCAGACTCTCTTGACAGACTTCACTACTTAACCTTTCAGCACCTCAAGTTTAAAAGAGGGGAAGAAAATAGCCTGGCTTTTTGCATCCCTATGAGGATTAAATGGGATATTTAAAGGTGCTACTTTTAGAGTAGCACCTGGTATACAGTGAGAAGTCAGCACGTTAGTTATTATTATAGCAACCGTTTCTCTAAGACTTAGGTCTTCAAATCTATCAGCTTTTAACCACAGTAAATCAAAGGCTTATCCTTGTTATTTGAAAAGAGTTTCTTTACTTCTTCCTGAATCTGGAAGATTTTTAGGTAACTGGCTTCTCTGACATTTGAAAAACTCAAGACCCTTCTTAGTCTTTTTATAATAAAATTCCCTTTGAAATATTATACAAAGGGCAGACTATTCCATGGATCATGAACAATAAAAAGAGTTCACAAAGTACAGTGAAATTCTGAGATTCATAAAAGACTAAAGAGCAAAAAGACTGGGAGCAAAAAGTTTAGATAAAAAAGGATGCAGAACTCTATTACATGTTCAAAAAAATACTGAATCTTAAAAAAATAAAAAAATAAAAATAAAAAAATACTGAATCTTATAATTAAACACAGAAGATAGAGATATTCGTGGTTTACAGTCATTCATATCACTAAAAACATAAACATGTTATATTTGGTAAATATTTTCTTATGGCTTTTGTGTGTGGCAGGGGTAAGTTTCTGATTGCTTGGTTGGTTTGTTGGTGGTACTAAGCATTCAACCTGCGAGCCAGGATTGCAGGTGTTCACAACTAGGCCCTAGTTGGAGAATGTATATGGTAACTGGAAAATTTGTTTCTTTGCAGTAGTCAACAGATAGATGCACATTAAGCAAAAGCAATTTCTTCAAAACTAATTTTCTAGAAGGAAAAGCATAAAAGACCAGGTTCCTAGCCACACATATCCCTCAGGCAAAGCTTTAAAATTTTGCGCTATCTAGCATTCTCTGTGATCTGTGACATTATAACAGTAACAAATCTCTTTTCTATCAGAAAACATTAAGATTGACTAGAAGAAAACTATCCATCTAATTTTTTTCTTCTTCCCAGGGGAGATAGCTCAGTGGCACAGTGCCTGCCCAGCAAGCACACGGTCCTGAGTTCGATTCTTGGTACCAAAAAATAAATTTTTGATTCTCATAAGTGCATTATCATGGGCCAACTAAATAGGTTATGTAGATTAACTAGAATCTATGATAACTCCCCAGCACTGTAAAAAGAAATTACCAACTAAAATTCATAAGTGGAGCAAAATATTTTTAATCTAAAGACAAAATAATTTAAATAATTTATATTAAAGTCCTCCTACAAGATAGATATTAAGATAGACATTTTCATCATGCTATAAAATTTCATTCTCCTAATAACCACAGCAATGTGTCATTAACTATCCTCAGTTTACAAATGAGAGAATTAAGGTGTAGTAATTTCCCCAAGGACACTTCACTTGTATAAGATGCAGTCAGATCTCCAAATTTTTCAACTACAAGTCAACTGCTCTTATTTTATTTGTACTATTACTACTTTTATAAGATGTGATATTTTTATCTGGGGAGCGGCAACTATTGTGATAAAAGAAATTTTTTCATAACTTTTTTAAATACTTCGTTTAATCTGACATAATTCACTTCAATTAAAAGCTTTGGTTCAACTATCCACCGTAGAAGACACCAGGTTATCTTCAGCTACACAGGCTCCATCAAGACCTAAAATAAGAACTGCCTCCTGCAAGAAAGGTTCCCAGATTAAAAGACCTGTTCCTCTCTTCCCAAGTTAGCATCCTTCCTTTACTGCCTCACTGCTCATACATTAATCACATATTCCTTTTTTTCTCTAGTCATACATCTGGGACATTTATTTCATCCAGTAAACTACTGAGCATTTGAGATGAGCTGCTGAACAGAATAGATAAGGTTCTTGCTGTTATGGAGAGTTTACATTATCTGGAATTTTAACAAAGATAAAAATAAGATAGGGTATTAGAGCATAATGTTCCAAGACGAGGATTTCTTCCCTATGAGGTCTCTAAAGAAAGCCTTCGCCCTTGCAAGCTTGTCAACACTTTTCAGGAAGAAAGAAATTCCTTTTTCTCATATCCTCCAGATGATAATTTCAACTTCATACCCTTGTGAAGGTATAAAGAAAGGTGGGGACAAAGGCAACCAGAAGGATCACTCTAACATCTCAGCAGGTTCACACATGCTGACATGAAACTTGCACACAAGATGAGTCCACAAATCTCTTCCTGCATCACATTCACAAAATGACTACACATAATTCAACCACAATTGCTTCAACCAAGTACCCTTATTGATCTCCTCTAACCCAGCCACATTCATCAAAAAATACTTCTTAGGGGCTTTTTTAATTCAAGTTGTTTTTATGCCTCATTTGTTGATCATAAGAATAAGATAAAATCTCTCTCTTCTACTTTGGAATTGTATGACATTCCAAGATCACAATTATAAATGTTTTCAGTTTTGGATATAACATAATTATACTGCTGTTAGAGTAAAGAAATTCCAAAACAAACTATATCGAAGTATCAACTGTCTTTCATTCTGCAATTCAAGTAACCTACATGTTGTAATCACATCACCCTGGAAGGTTTAGGCAGGAAGGTCTCAAGTACAGCTCCAACCTGAACTACTCAGTAAGGCCCTGTCTCAAAAACAACAACAAAAATTGTTTTAATTAAAAAATAAAAAGGGCTGAAAATGTAGTTTACTGCACTCTGGGTTTATTCCCCAGTACCAAAAAAAATCAATCGATCAATCCTGCAATTAAAAAAGATTCTTCTGTAATGAATGCTTTACAAATTCCTAATTTTATCACTTCTCAAAACAAAACTGAGGGCCAGGGAGATGGCTCAGTAGAATAAGTGCTTCCCTGGCAAGCGCAAGGGCCTGAGTTCAATCCCCGGTTCCTCAAAAAATCAAAACAAAAATGAAATACAATCTCATTATATAAAAAGTAAACAGCTTGACAAAAGTGTAAGTGCCATGAATGTGCTGTAAGAAACATATTTGAATATTTTGAAATGCAGTGACTGCTGGACCTGGTGGTGCATACCTGTAATCCCAGCACTAAGGAGGATGAGGCTGAACCGCCACTAGTTTGAGACTAACCTGGACTACATAGGGAGATCCTGTCCAAAAAAAACCAAAAACATAAAATGTAATAATAGCATTCTAAGTGAGAAAAAAAAAAAAACAGTCACATTTTCCCACAGATCAGAGGTTCAATAACCAGAGTCAATGAAAGAAACAAACCACGACTATATTTAACTAAACAAGCATTTCTAAGCACCCATGTTGCACACGGTGGCTCAAACTGTTTACATGGAATTTGGCCACAACTTAATCTCCATAATTAAAGACCTAAAAGGTAGTTCTTATGTTTCCTCTATTCTCTTTACCACCACTCTGAAAAGGTATATTGTGATTATTCCATACCAAGTTGCTATTGAAAGAAAATAAAAGTTACACAGTATTTGAACTTGGCTGTACTTTTAATAGAAGACATTTTAAATTGTATACTCTTGCTCTTCCTTCTCCAAACTGTTTTATAAAACTAGTAGTATCTTAATAATCCCACTGCAAAACAGGTTCCAGCAAAAATAGAAACTGATCAATATCTCAGCATAATCAAGTTTGGACGAATTTTTTTGGGATGGAGAGAACAAGCTATTCACCCCTTCTTTCATAATTCTTGAGGTCTCTGAAATGCTAAGGGCAGCAAGTTCTCAATGATTAGCTGAAAAAACCTACAGTGGCACTAATTTGGGACTGTTTCGGGAGAATTAAAAAAAAACTGCTACACAAAAGTTCCTTTAATATTAGACGTTCCAGCTCTTTGGAGGCTGTAAACAGGCAGAACACTATGAGTCCGATCTAGTGGTGAGACCCTGATCACCTTGTAGACCCTTCCCTAAAAGTACTATATATATATATATATATATATATGTGTGTGTGTGTGTGTGTGTGTATACACATGTGTGTTTGTGTGTGTGTTACTTAGATGCCAATTTAACTCTTCCATTAGCAGAAAACCAAAAACATCAACTACATTATTGAAAGCAAATATGCTAGTATCAGTTGGGGAAGTTTCCCATCTGTTTGAGCCCAAGTGCTTACTTCCGATAGCATTTAGATAAAATGAAACGAAGTTACGTTCTGCGACGCAGAGGTCGTTCATAAAGAAGAGTGTTAAATGATTTTTGTGAATGGAAAATCTGCCTATACTGTTGCTTCGCCTCAGCCGGCCCGAGCGGGTGACTGAATGGACCAAAAGCATGCTCCGTGTGAAGCACCGTGGAACCTGATTCTACTCTAGAGCTCAGGCGCAAATATTACAAGCACAGCGAAGGCTTCGCCTTTTCCCCTACGTTCCAAGGCGGCCGCGGGAACTGAGGTTTAGAGCACAGCACAACACCGTGTCACCCAGTTCTGCAAGGGCGGGTGCGGTCTGCGGTGCGCGGCAAAGCCTCCTCTGGGGCTGTCACAGGAAAGCCGGAGCCTCGCCTTCACCTCGCCCGGCGACGAAGAGCCAGCTCTCTGCGGCGCGGGGGCTTCCGGAGACCCAGTCACCCGCCCTGTCAAACTTCACGAGGGGGAGACACTTGGGGCGGTCCAAACGCTCCAACTGCCCCCCACGCCCAGTTCTCCGGTCGCGGCTTTGTGAGGCTGCAGAGGCAGCTACTGTAGCCCCAAAACACCCCACCCCCGCCAGCCTCTCCAATCCCCCGCTCCGAAAGGGACAAAGGAGCCAGGAGAAACTCCTCGGCGCGGGGTGGCCACAGACCCAGCAGCCAGAGCTCAGAACGTGGGAACAGGGGGCGCCGTCGCCCGAGGGTAGGAAACCTGCCGCCCCCGAAGTCGGGGCCGCGCGACACTCACTGGTGTGTAGCCCCCGAGAGGCGCTGCGCTGGGAGTCGGCTCCTCGGGGATGCGGGCGGCGCCGGGAGCCGGGCCCTCCACGCGTCCCGCCGGACCCCAACTTCTCTCCGGGCAGCAGGAGCCCGAGGGCGCCGTGCAGCTGCCGCGGGGCTCAGCGGACCAGCGCGGCGGGAACTCCGGCCCTGCAGTCCCCGGGCCAGAGCGGGCCCCTCCTCGCCTCCGTCGGCCCGCTACCGGCGGCACCTACTGCCACGACCAAAGCTAACGCTACAGACGCTCCGGCTGCCGCTATCACCGCCGCCCAGCCAGGAGCGCGTCGCGGCCTAATGTTGTCATCCACCGCGTCGCCGCCTTTCTGAACGCCCGGAGCCTCACGATCCCTCACACTCTAGCACCGCCCCCAGGCTCCGCCCCCGGCGCGCGACTCCGGCCCCGCCCCCTTCCCGTCACGTGACCTGCGCGGGGCGGGCGGGGCGGTACTTCCCCCCCCAGCGAGCAACACCTAGTTCTGCAACGGAGCAGGCGACTGCGCCTGCCCGAGGCGGTCGCAGGGGCGAACCCGATCCTGGGTTTGGCGCCTTCTGGGCCGTCGATACCCGGCTGAGTCCAACCCGAAGAGCTGCCCGCCTCTGGGCCAGAGCGAGGGACCCGCCTCCTGGACCTTGGGTTTGCCGAAGTTTCAGCGGCGCGGAGACCGAAAGAAGCCCTCGGGATGCGTGTCAGGCTTGAGGGAGCTCCGAAGCCAGTTGTCCCTATTTCTAGTAGCACGTTAATTGTGGCATTCAGTTTACTGTTTTCCTCATTAGAGGCTTTCAGTTTTGAGGAGACGGCGGTGTATTTCAGTCACGCTGGGATGAAATTAGCCCGGCGAAACAATTTCTGTGCTTAGTCCTGCGGGTCCGGGAGCCTTCGTGCCCGTTAAATTTCACAGTGTGTTAGACTGCTTGCAGCTTCAGCAAGTACACGGGAACGCGACGTTCCACTTTTACAAGAAAACTAATTCTTGATTTTATTTTTCTTCTTCAAGCTCCTCAACTCTTGGACATACCTTTTGTCTTGTTTTTCAACCATGACCCTAGGGACCCTCTCCCTCTTCTCTCTCTGTTGATCAATTAGCTAGTCAGCAAAAGAAACAAAAGTTAGCACGTAGAAATAAGTAGAAGAGAAGACCCTATTCAAACCCTGTGAACAATGAAGGCGAGTGAGTTTTCTTGATCATTAAACTCTATTCAGACCCATTTCCCCTGGCTAGTCCAGAACAAAGGACTTTCGTAAGCCGTTCTCATAATAACATTTTCTTGATAGAAGTCACATGGCATTGTGATCAACTAACTGGGTTCTTTGAAATTAAAAAAACTACGATTTGGCCCGCATAATCCTTAATATAAGTACATTTCATAGCCGCTCTAAAAAGTATAGAATTTAAAACTCACCATTATTTTGTTACCCAGGAAAGAAAAGATGCTGCCAAGGAAACTATGTTATGCCACTGATCTTTAAGACATCTTGAGTTCAGAGATGTTAGGATGTGAAAGACAATGAGCCTTAGAATCTGTGAGATGTTGTGATGAACTGGTGTTCTGGTGACGAAAAGATTCTACCAGGTTCTATTCTGATGTTGAAAAGACTGTTCTTGTACTTCAGATAAATATGAGGGAAATTTATTATCTTAAGAAGCTAGTCATAAAGCTTCAAATTTATCATTTGAGGAAGCTAGATGACTTTGGAGGTTGTCAAAGATTGAATCTCTCTCTCCAGTGTTTTTCAAACTCCACTCTAGAATTTTAATTTTTTTAAATGAAATAGATTACAATGATTTAGAATTTAAAATACCAGAAAGGGTAGTATCTAGTAAAGTCTAGAATTGCTTTTATATTAGACACAAGAGAGTGTAGGTTTTGTTCTTTAAATTGTATTTCCTGCAGTGAATTGCATTCAAATAGATTTGAAAAAGAATGTGCTTAGAGCATAAGTAATATGCAAAATATACTGTCTGGGATGCTATTTCCCTGGTTTTTTTTTTTTTTTTTTTT
>NW_004524580.1:3766877-3771045 GCF_000260255.1 Octodon degus
TTTTTGAAAACTTGGTCATTTATTTTGAGTGTAAAAAGTGTGCTAGAAATAAAGAAGCATAACATAATTGCCATAGCCAACTAGACCTAAGACTAGATAAATCACTTTAAGTTGTGATAAAAGAAGGGAGTTTGTGTGCTTAAGAAATAGTCAAACTCCCATACCCCAGGGCAAGATAGTCACATTGGAAACAGAGTTAAGAAACAAAACAGAACCAAAAAACCCCAGGGAAATAGGGTTTCTGACTAACATATAAAACAAAAGAATATATCCTTTTGTTGTGGTAGTATCACGAATTAGATACATTTGTCACAATGAAAACAAAATATCCTGGAAAAGTACTTTATAAAAAATCTTAAATATATTGATTAACTGACTATAGGTAATAATTTGTTAAGTCTAAGAACTAAAGAATTTCATCCTGCTATTTCCTCCCATTCTAAATATCTTCCCCAAAGAGTTAATGATATAGTACAATAATATGTGCATTTGCATGTTGATGTCAGCATGATTCATAGCAGCTAAGTATTTGAAATGGCCTGTATGTCCATCAACAGATGAATGGATAAAGAAAATGTGGTATTTACACAAAATGGAGAGCAGCGCTGTCATAAAGAAAACTTTGTCATAGGAAAATGGCTACACTTTGAGACAATAATGTGAAGTAAGCCAGATGCATGAGCTTAAATATAGCATAGTTTGTCTTATATTAGAAAACCAGGTTATAAATAAAGATATTAGGAAGTAGGGAGTTAGATGTTTTTAGATGGAAAGGCAATCAAGAGATAATGGGGGTAGGGAATAGGAATGAAAAAAGGAATTAAGATGTGTTTTGTATATATGTATAAGTTCCACAAAAGAAATAAAAGTATTATTTTTTGCAAATATGTGCTTAAAAAAAAAAAACTAAGACAAGAGCATAGACAGCAGAGCCCACAGCCAACCTTTACCCCAAGGACACTTGCTTGAACCAATTAATAAGATATGGTAGTGCATGCCTGTGCTTGTGGTAATGCATGCCTGTAATCCCAGCATTTGTTAGGCTGAGCCAGGAGGATGGCTGTGAATTCAAGGCCAGTGTAGGCTATGTAGTGAGTTTAAGGCCAATCTGAAATATCTAGTGAGACCCTGTCTCAAAAAAAAAAGAAGAAAGAAAAAAGCCTGTGCCCTGGGACACACACATGAACACACACACACACACACACACACACACACACACACCCCAAACTGGAGTTCTAAATGATTATTCATTCAGTGTTAAGGATATACTATAAATAAGCTTGTTAATTTTTATGGCTTGTGTTTAGATACAACCACCAAGGCCTCATGTGGTCATAAGTGGGGCTTTTTTAGAAATGGCTGTGTCTAGGATGTGTGATACAATGTAAAAGAAAGAGGCTGTGTTAATCCCTTGCTTACTTGATTTTGCTGCCTTCAGCCTGCAATGAACTGTTTCTCCCCTGTGATGCCCCTCTTTATGTGCTGCTCTGCCTTCAAGCCAGCCAGTTATACCCTGAAACCTCTACAAACTGTGAGCTAAATAAACCTTGCCACATTTAACTTTCAGTGTTGAGTATTTTATCTCAACAATGAGAAAAAGAACTAAGACAAAATTTTGTAGTAGAGAATGGAGTGGTTGCTTACGTTACCTAACCATGTGGTTCAGGAGCCTTTGGAACTGGCTTGTGGCAAAGGGAAGAGTTAAGAAAGGTTCAGAAATGCCAGCTGAAAAAGTAGAGCTGGAATGCCTTAGGCTGTACTTAATAGGAGATTCTGGTCTGAGCTCTGAAGACCAGAAGGCTGATAGAAATGCTGACAGGCCCTGGAGGTTTCAGAGGAAGCTGGGAAGGATTGCAATGGCCATTGAACTCTAGACAATGTGCATTATACATGGGTAGAAAGTTTATCTTCATTTTGCTCATATCCAAAATCTTTGCCTAAGACCAAGATTAAGAGTAGTGGACTAATCTGACAGAAGAAATTTCAATGCAGTATAATGTTGAGATAGTGGTGTTTCTACTGTCAGATTTATGTTGAGAATCAAGAGCAAAAAGTCTAAGTTTGGCCAAAGAGGAAGCTCCAGTAGAGCCATGAACTTCAAAGATAGAGCAGAAGAGATATTGATTGCTGAGAAGGAACAAGAGAGTAGAAAAGATACCCTGAGGGCATTATAAGAAGCAGCAGGATTCCACATTTTGCAGCCTCACAATTGTAAAGGTGAAAGGCTTTGTTTTCAGAAGAGAATCCCAAAGCATCATGTTTTAGAACGGCACCAGCCTAGGAATTTATTGCTCGGGTTTGTGGTCAGAGTGCTCAGTGATCCAGATATTCTGCCACTATAGCAAAGAGAGAAGGAAGCCTGGCTACTACTCCCCTTGGTAGCAGAACTTGGCATCATCCATGTGGTGCTGGCTTTAGGTACAGGCAGAATAGAAGAGTTGTGGGGTCAGAAAGGCTTCTACACAAAATTCAAGAGAAACCTGGAGGACCCATCGACGTGCCTCTAAAAAGGGAAGTGCATGAAACTGAAGCTAAATGTGCTACCTCAGAAATTTGGAGAAACCAGGAATGTGGATCATTTAAAGAAAACTGCGGAGAAGGAACAGAGCTGCCTAAACAGAAAAGCTATGGAAGCTACAACCACCAGAAGGGTGGTAGGGGTGGAGCCACACAAGTCCTTTAGAGTTTACAATTTGCCGCAGATTACCAGGGATGCTGGAAGTGAAACTGTGGGATTTAATATTTGTCCTGCTGGATTTTAGTTTTGCTTTGTTTCATTCCTTGCTATCTCCTGTTTGTAACTTTTGAAATAGAAATGTCTATCTTGTACCATTGAATGTTTGACATTAACTTTCTTTTCATTTGTAAATGGGATTACAGCTAAGAGTTTGCCTTAAACCTTAGAGGAGAGTTTGGACTTGGATTTTTCAGCAATACTGAAACTGTTAGGATTTGACAACTCTTGGAGATGCTTTTGTACTTAAAGGAATATGTATGAGTCTTTGGGGAGCCAGAGGCAGTATGTTATGATATATTTAGAAGTCTCCCTAAAGCCTCATATGAGGGGGTGCATTTTTAGAGGTAAAAGAATCTAGAATATGCTGGAATTGATTCATTGAGCAATGCTAGGCTCAAGGGCACTAGGATTAAGAGTGTGAGTCCTACCCTCCTAAGTATTCTGGATAAGATAAAAAGGGAAGAAAGACACTGTTAAGGTCTCTCATTGCTTTTGCTGTCTTCTGTGTGCAATGAACTGTTTCTACCCTGTGATGCCTCTCTGCCATGTGCCACTGTGCCTTGGAGCCAGCTGATTATGGACTAAAACTCCTTCAAACTAAATAAATCTTTCTCTCTTTAACTTTGGTTATCAGATGTTGTCTCAGGAACAAAGCAAGACAGTAATGTACACATCCTTGCCCCCAGAATCTACAGAAAGAAAATTAACCTTCCTAAACCTTGCCAACTAGCAAACAGAAGAAAAGCAAAATCACATGAGAATTTGGAGTGACAGTCCAAAGGAAAACAAGGTGCCTTCTGGCCAGGTGTAGTGGTGCATACCTGTAATCCTCTCACTTGGGAGGATGATGAAGGAGGCTTGCCCTGAGTTCAAGGACAGCATGGATTCAAGAATGAGTTCAAGGACAGCTTGGACTGCATAGCAAGACCCTGTATCAGAAGAGGAAAAGTACCTTCTTACTACAAAAAGATAATTTGAATTCAGATATCTAGCTAATCCCCAAACCACAAGCTGATAATTATTTATATTTTTTATTGGTACATTTTAGATATATATACTGCTAACATTCGTTATAGGAAATTTGTATCCATGCATGATATATCTTGCTGCTTCTTATCTCCATTCCCACCACTCCCTTCAACCTCTCTTCCCACCCTTATTTACCAAATAATGTTTCCCTTTTTATTCTTTCTGTTCTTTTCTTGTCTCTTCCTTCCTTTCCCCTTTCTCTGTCCCCTCTACTCCTGAACATTTTTTTCCTATTTCCCAATAGCTTCTATACATTTTGGTCCTTATTTACACTTTTGGTTTCTCACACCAAAAAACAGTGCAGTATTTAAATATATGTGCCCAATTTATTTCACTTTTTGAGTATGGTCTCAAAGTTTATCTTTTATGGTTGAGTAGTACTTCATTTTATTTTTTTCCATA
>NW_004524580.1:3771145-3772192 GCF_000260255.1 Octodon degus
TATATATCCACATCTTCTTTAGCCATTCATTGGCTAATGGGTATTTGGGCTGTTTCCAAGATTTAGCTGATTCCAAACTATGCCACTAAAAACATGGGTGCGTATATATTCCTGTCATATGATGCTTTTAATTCTTTCAGAAAGATACCAAGAAGGGGAGTATCTGTTTTTATCACAAATACTCAGAGGGAGTATCTATTTTTTTGTTTTCGTGTTTTTGAGACAGTGTCTTGCTATGCAGTTGACGCTGAACTTGAGCTCCCTTTGTAGCCAGGCTGGTCTTGAACTCACAATGATCCTCCTGCATTGCCTCTCTAGTTCTGGGATTACAAGCATACACCACTACACTGAGTTGTATCTGTTTTTGTCACAGTAGCTTTGTAGTATAATGCCCCAGATGTTTAGTTCATTTCTGACATTTAGTTTTAGTTCTGTATATAGGTCTGTCTGTATGTGGCAATGGGGCATTGAGGTCCCACATTACAGTCATATTAGTGCTTATTTGACTTTTCATGTCCATTAATACTTATTTTATATAGTTGGGTGCACTATATATTTGTGTTTTTTTCTCTCTTCTTCATCAACTTACAGATGATGTGAAGTTTTTTATCTCTCTTAATCAGTCTTGACTTGAAATCCACTTTGTCTGCAAATTGCTTTGTTCTGAGTTCCTGTCACATGGAGTATGATACGCCATCCTTTGACTTTCAGTCACCAGCCGCTGCAGTCTACAGTGTCCATGCTTTGCTCCACTGGTATGTTTCTCTGTGGAGGCCTCTGGGGTCCCCAGTCATCACCATATGTCTACAGGTCTGAACTGCCCCTCCCCCACAGTGACTCAGGGCTCAGAGAGAAAGCGCCAGTTGCTACCTCCTTCTTCTGGGTGGAGGTCTTTCTCTTTTCTCCCTCCATGGGCTTTAGTTCTTACGTCAGATCCTTGCTGGGTTCTCTGCACCCACTTCTGTCCTTCTCTTCTTTGCATTACTATATTCCTGCATCTGGACACCAAATCTCAGAGAAACTGTTTCTTTGCTGTTCACCACTCCA
>NW_004524580.1:3772986-3780120 GCF_000260255.1 Octodon degus
AAAAAAAAAAAAAAAAGACTTCGTTCAATTGGCTGAAAGAAAATGACACTCAACCTAAAGTTCTACATCTTATGAAAAAAATCTGTCAAAAATGAGGCCAAAATGGAAGTATTTTCAAGCCAGAAAAAGCAGTTTGCAAAAAGAAAATTTACATTAAATTCTGCAGAAATTTATTTCTTAGACTAAAAAAAAATGATTCTAGATGAAAGTTCTGAGTACCAAAATAAAGGAAGAGCATTCTTTTTTAAGATAATATCTTTTATGTGTTTTAGTTGTTGTGTTGTATTGTTTTGTTTTCTCTGTATTTAGGACAGGGTGTACAGGTTCTCACTACATAGATCAGACTCATAGAGATTTTCCTGTTTTCAGCCTCCCAAGCACTGGGATTACAGGCGTGCCCCATCATGCCCAGTCTCAATCACCTTCTCAATGCACCCCGTGGTCGGGACCAGCACAGCAGGCCAGGTATCAAACCCTGGCCACAGTGCTCTGCCTAAGCAGGTGCTTTAGTCTGCTGAGTTATCAGGCCGGCCCCCAGGAACAGCATTCCAAGTGGTAAATATTTGCATAAATCTAAAAATTTTTGACTACAGAACAGTAAAAACTACTAAATTATTTTAATCATTTTTTACAAAAACAATATCAAAAGGAAATTCAAGAGAAAATTAGAAAATGGAGATATCCCTTACTCATGAATAGGAAGAACCAACATAGCAAAAATGGCATTGCTCCCAAAATTGTTAAACAGATTTATTATATACTCCTGATCAAAATACCATTAGCATACCTCATAGAACTAGCAAAAGCATTCCTAAAATTTGTCTGGAACCAAAGACACCTAGAATAGCAAAAGCAATCCTGGGCAACAAAGCCAAGGTAGAAAGCGTCACAATCCCTGACTTAAAATTATATTACAAAGCTATTGTAATAAAATCAGGATGGTACTGGCAAATAACCCTGAGGAACAGTGGCACAGATTAGAAGATGCAGACACAATTATAAACACACTCTTATCTTTGACAGAGGGGCCAAACATGTTCACTGGAAAAAAGATATTCTCTTTAATAAATGATGCTGGAAAACCTAGTTTTCCACATGCCAAAAACTAAAACTGGACCCATGTGTATCACCATGTACTAAACTAAAGTCCAAATAAGTCAAAGATTTAAATATTAAAACAGAATCACTAAATCTACTGGAAGATAAAGTAAGTAGAAATCTTGAAGACACAGGTATAGACAGAGAGTTAATGAACAAAACCCAAACTGCATAGAAAATACTTCTAAGAATCAACAACTGGGATCTCATCTTATTAGAAATGTTTTCACAGCAGAAGAAATCACCAATACAGTGAAAAGACAACCCACAGAGTGGGGAAAAAATCAGCTACTTATCCCTCAAACGTAGGACTTCTATCTAGAACATACAAAGAATTGAAAAAAATCAAATCCCCCAAATTGAAAGACACAATCAAAAGCGGACATCTGAGATGAAAACTCACTTCTCAAAGGAAAAAATACAAGTAAACGCATGAAAAAATGTTCAACATCATTAGTTATTCAAGACATGCAAATCAAAACACTGAGATTCCATCTCACCTCAGAAAGACTAGCTGTCATCAAGAAATCAACCAATAACAAATGCTGAAGTGGTTTTTCAGAAAAATAAACTCTTATCCACTGTTGGTGGGAGTGTAGACTGGTATAACTACTGTAGAAATCAGCGTGACGATTCCTCAAAAAACTAGGATTGGAGGTACTATTTGATCCAGCTATTTTCCTTCTTGGTATCTTCCCAGAAGAATTAAAAACATCATACCACAGCAATGTATGTGCACCCATGTTTATAGCAGCACAATTTACAATAGCTAAAGGTTGGAAACAACCTAAATGCCCATCAGCCAAGGAATGGATAAAAAAGATGTGGTCTTTTTATAGAGTGGAGTACTACTCAGTCATAAAAAGGATAAACTTGAGACTTTTGTAGGTTAATAAATACAACTTGAGACCATACTCATAAATGAAATAAATCATACTCACATGTGTAAAGATTATATTTGTCTCCCTGGTGTGAGAAACTAACAGGGTAAATAAGTTCTAAATTGTACAATAGATATTGTGAAATGAGAAGAAATTGTTCCAAAGGAAAAAGGAACTAAGATGGTGAAAAGGGGAAGGGGAATAGAGTAAGGGGAATAAATGCAAATCAGTTTTATTATTAGTGTCTCTTAATTCATTAAAAAGGCAGGTTTGTCCTTATATCAATTGGAAAAAATTTGAACACCCGTATCTTATACCCTGATCAATTAATTTAACATGTAATGTATTAACTGTTGTTACTCTATTATTTTGTTTCAGATATATTTTAATACCTTTTTTTTTTGGGGGGGTACCAGGGATCAAACTCAAGTCCTTGTGTTTCCCAGGCAGGCGTTTAAGCCACTGAGCTATCTCCTGAGCTCCCCCACCGCACCCAGTCTCTAGTCCATTATTTTGTTATGAAATTTTGTTTAACCTTTTTTCCATAAAAAATAACAATATTCTATAACTAACATCAAAATAGGCCTAGCTAAATTCTCATTTTATACCTCCTATTAAACAGATCTCATGAGACTAAGTATTTTGCCTATTAGTACTGTTATTTCCATCTAGTATATATCTTTAAAGTCAAAACCACCCAGGAGTGGTGGTTGACACCTGTAACCTCAGCACTTGGGATGCAGAAGCAGGGGTTACCGTGAGTTTGAGGCCAGCCTGGACTATATAATAAGCTCCAGGCCCGCCTGCACTACATGGCAAGATGCGGTCTCAAGTCAGTCAGTCAGCAAATGAGTGAATAAGTGCAAAAACACTGTGTAGTTCCACTTATTTTTCTCTTCTTTTCTCATCCATATAAGCAAAATTACATCAATATTTCATTGGTGTTCTGTTTTAAAATAATTGAACCAGTGCAGCATTTTGTGTTTTTCTTCATGATATTCTTATTTCAAATTTACATATGTACCAATGAAAATGATTTATTATGTAATGAGAAATTAGCATGTACTTAGGAGAACATGAAAAACAGAATTATATACTATTTTCACATAACTGTGAAGCACTAATGATTGCCACCAAAGAAGTCTAAAAATGAGAGTTCATCATAGCAAATTATATAATTATATAATTATGTACTCACAGGTTAAGGAAAATTAAGTCTTATTGAAAAGCTCTGCCTACTCTTTCCACCCACATTGCCTATTCAAAATTAGGTGTGTGCAATGACTTTTAACAGCCTCTCTATAAATAGGTAGAAATTCATGCACAAGACAGAAGGCTTGGCTTCTGAGTTTTAATTCAACTCAAAGGACACCCTAAATTCAAATTCTCAAAAGAACCCACTTCTTTTAGTTAGCTAGCTAGACAGTACATTCCCAATTAAAGATGTGCTTTCTCCATGTTAATTTTTAGAATTCCTTTTCCTTCATAGAGACAACTGATGTGATAGCTCCTGAGAACAGGCTTGCATAGATCCTTCATTGAGGTATCCAAAAGGGAAGAATTTAAACCTTTTGGGTTTAAATCAGTCGTTTTTGTTTGCTTTTTAAAATAAAGTGCTTTTATTAGTATTCTCCATATTTTGAAGAAATTATCTACATGATGTTTATTGGTCTGTGCTTGTTCACCTGTGAAGCAGAATCTCATTCAGTAAGTTCAGCTTCGTCACCACAAAGCCTGATCTCTGGTGGGCTGTATCTGGGGCACAAAGCCTACAATGTTGTGTTCATGTCGGAGCTTGCGACTAGGCCTTTAATCGCTTTGGAAAGTCCCAGAAAAACCAGATAGTCCCTTTTATCTTCGCAAGAATTTTATATATATTTATGAAGATAATTCTGTATTCTAGTATATCTCTTGGGGGCATGGACTAATTTGTATCCCTTTATACTCGTATTCTGCACGATTTGTATATAACACCTCACACTTGAGAGGTGTGACCTTAAGTTTAACTTTTTTAAAAACTAAGAGGTTAATAAAACTTAATTGTTTAACTGTAAAAAATTTTTTTCTATTTCAAAAGTGTATAAAAACATTTTTTTCATATTTACTTAAACCTGAGAGCCATTAAATCCCTTATTTTTCCCAAAACTGTAACTATCATGCAAATAAATTGTACTTTATTTTAATGAAAGCTTTGAGATTATTTCATACTTAGTTTTTAACATTTTGTCGATAAAACCAAATCTATAATTTCACTACAAAATTTCCCCTTGTATCTTTTAATGCATATATAAAATTTATATATTACTTTTATATATTAATTATATATGTATTATAATTAGCTGTTGCATTATTAGTTAGCTTTGTCTATCCTGCATTTATGCATATCTCTGAATTTCTGTCACAGTAATTCAATTTGCATTAGCCAAATTGTCCATTAACTTTTTCTGTTTAACAACTTGCCAGGTTTTTACTAGTGTGTCCTAGTTACAAAATGGTATCAAGCATCTGTATATTGTCTACTTTGATCCTGAAATAAATGCACAGCTAGCAAGAAGCCTTGTCCTGTAAACTGAAGGGCTTCAGAACTGTCACTTGTGCTGCTCTATGACAGGAGTGAAGACACCATGCATGGCTTATGATATACTTAAGTAGCAGTCATCTACCACCCTTCCCAATGACAGGTGCTACTTAGATACCTTTTGCTTGATCTTGTAGGTATTTAGTATCTTTTTCAATCCTCCTAAAACTAGTGCCCAAACTTGACTACATGGAGAAAGAAAGCATGTGCCCTGCATTCCTACGTCTCCCCATTGTGTTTCTATGGGATTCATTTCTCTGTTCTAGGCTCTGATATCCTCCAGTTGTTTTTTGTTAATTCCTATGGGAGTCATGTTTTTGCCTGGTATCCCTACAGGCTCAGCTAAAGCCAGGCTCAGTCTCATTGCCCAAAGACATTCATTTCCTTAAGCCCTTAATCGCTGTAAAAACCCTCCTGGAAACAGAAGGGTGGATAGCGCCTCTTTGTTCTAACAGTGTTTGTGGGCAGGATATCATGTCTGCATCTTGTACTATGAATAACCACTAAGAAGACAACAATATGCAGTGTATTAATTATTGAAACTGTCCTACTAATTGGTTTTGAAACTCTCATTGCTATTTGTTTCTCAATAAAATTATTTTTTAAAAAAGAATTATTTATGATATATTTTGATGAGAAAGTTTTGTTGGGGCATATGTCCTTTATTCCAAAGTATGTGACAGTATTACTCACTCATGGATTCAAATGGTATGAATAAAATCTAATATCTCATTGAATGTGCACAGATGATTTTCTATTCTATTTTTATAGAGACTACCAGGGATTAAATAAAAAATAAATAAATAAAAAATAAAACTTCGTTTGTGAATGTCAGCTCGTTTCCCAAGCTCACCACAGGTTCCACCCCTGGTGATCTCATACTGTTGCTTATTTCCCACTAAATTCTCTGCAGTTAGTCAGAAGTCTCTGACCAGACATCATTTACATCCGTCCTAACCACCACCACCACTCCTTTTCTTAAAAGTACTAAAATACACCATGGGAATATAATTGTCATTCCAAACTAAGGGCAGTGGAAAGTCTGAGGAAAAATGACTTATTCAACAAATAACAGCTGGGAGAGAAGCAATACTATTACATCAGTCCTGTCAACTATATTCAATGTAGGGACCCTTTAATATTATGGTTCAAACAAACCACTTGTAAAACAACACTGAAGTAATAGGAAAAAAGCTATAAATGACTGGATATTAGATTATAGCAAGAAATTATTGTTCATTGTCTCAGGTGTGATAACGATGTGCAATTTTTTAAAATGTCCTATTTCTTAGAAACACTGGGATTTTGCTTTTAAAAAAATGTCATTTTCTTTATTTAGATCAGGTTAATAGGAATCTGTTATACTATTGATATATGTTATTTTCTATCTGAAACCAAATATAGTAATCATTTCATTCTTAACATATATATTATTTTTAATAAACAATTCAAATCAAAAGCAAAGCATACTACCTACCTTCTCTCTGTGCCAAACTTCTATTAAACCACTGTGAAATGGCCTAACATCATAATGTGTGGGAAAGAAATCTGATTAAACACGGTAACATGCCCAGGTTCATATAAAACAATCTCCAAATACAGATTGCATTAGAGATGCTAAGAAGCAGGTGTACTGATCTTATGTTCACATGATTCATTCAGCTGCAAATGAATTTGAACAGAGACTAAATGTACGACTGTCAAATTAATAAAAAGTGGGAAATTTTTTCAAGTAAAAATTTAGGCTTCTTCTTAAACAAAAATAACTTGTTTTAAAAAATCTAAAGTAACCTTTTAATGTTTTACTTCTTCAGTACTAGCTTTTGACAAGAACAAAGTACTTTCATTTCAGTTATAGATATTCCTGTGGGGTTAATGTGATGTCTCTGAAACATAGGGGTCAGCAGTGCTATTGGCACTGAAGAAAACCTGAAAAATCACTTCCACCAATGTTACAGGCATTATTAAAATCAATGTGATTTACTGAAGTAATACTCTGTAGAGTGTTTGGGCTCCAACACAAAAATTAGCTCTCAGTTCTAATCTTGGCCCTGCTGTTTACTGGTTTGCCCTAACCTAGACTTCTTCAACATCTGTAAGATGCAGTTTTAGAAATACCTGTTGTGTAGTATTACAGGAACTTAAAAACTCAAGCAATATGGACTATTATGATTGATTACTACCTTTTGAGACTATTATGCTTCACACAGTATTACACTGTCTTCAAGTAAAATAAAATTACACACAGATTAAATACTCCACCAAACTTTTGATGATACCAAGACTTTTTTGTAAAAACTGGCCTGGTTCTGAGAATTATAGAGGATGCCTAATAACCTCAGGCTATTAAAGAAGATTTATTTATGCAACACATAACAGGCCAAGATGAGACTCTCCATGAAAGTCACTTTCTCAGCATCCAGGAGACAGACTCAATTTCAAAGTTAGGTTTTCTATTCAAGTAAGCCTTCAGCAGAATTTCTGCTACAATATGTAGTGTTAGCACCCTGATACCCCTTCTTGCAAAACTTCCTTTGCTCTCTCTCCCTGTCTCTCTCTCTCTCTGTCTCTCTCTCT
>NW_004524580.1:3780230-3812597 GCF_000260255.1 Octodon degus
TCTCTCTCTCTCTCTTCATTTTTGAGACAGGATCTTCTTTCATAGTTCAGGACATCCTTGAACTCACTGTGTATCCCAGGCTGGCCTCAAACTTGCAGCAATCTTCCTCTCTGACTCCTTCTAGGGCTAAGGTTACAAGAGTGCACCACCACACCTGGCATATTTATTTCTTTGTATTAGCAAATCTCAGGTAAAATAAAACTAACCTGAAAGAACAATATAGTAATGGTCTCTTTCCTTATTAATTATTGTATTTTAACTTTACAGGATCATTTAGTAACCCAGAACATCTTACTTATGACTTTTGTATAGAAATAACTACCTGAAACTTTTCTTTGAAACACATAAAATTGATATGAAGACTTGATGATTTCAAACTGAACATTTAGGATTAAAATACTAAGAGGTAATATAACATTCTTATATAGCATCTTGTATACTGTTTAACATAGAACTTTGATGTTAGGCTGACAATGATGTGGCAGTCCTATCCGTTCATTATAATCTATGACTAGAAAATAGTTTATAGGGCATGAATTACACTTTATACAGATATTCAATTCCCATTCAGACATAAGCCTCGGGGGGCCTGCCCCTTAGCTCAGTTCTTTAAGTGACTGCTTCCACAAAGCAGTCAGGCTCAGGTTGCTGAGGTTCGATCCCCACAACTCAAGCCAGCCAAACCTGCCCTGAAGACATTCGGATCAAAAAAACCCCAAAAAACAAAAAAACATAAGCCTCATGTTCACCAATTTTTTATTTTTATTTTTTATTTATCTTTTTGAGACAGGGTCTCCCTATGCAGTTCAGTCTGATCTTGAGCTCACTTTGTATTACAGGCTGGTCTTGAACTCGCAAAGATCCTCCTGATCCACCATGCCTGGCTCATTGGTTTTTGGGTTTTGTTGTTGTTGTTGTTTTTTGATACCAGGCATTGAACTCAGGACCTTGTGTTTACCAGGCAGGCATTTATGCCACTGAGCTATAACCGTTGCCCTCACCATTTTTTAAACCCTTATAAGAGTCAATAATTTCAATAAGAATTGCAAACTAATTCCAAATGCATTGTTCTTTCTATAATTTGTCGTTTTTCAGTAAAGCAGAGCCTTATTAGCCACAACAATTAAGTGACCTGGAAATACGACTCTCTAATCTAAATGAAAAAGGAAAAGTAACCCTTTACTTTTATGCACTAATTTTCAAATAAAGATAACTTAGAAACTAATGAAATGTTTTAATTTGGATATTATTTTTATTTTATTTTATTTTTGTAGTTTATAGAAGGGTCTACAGGGTGTTCAGGGTCTCACTACTTGATCGGACTCGTAGTGATCCGCCTGTTTACAGCCTCCCAAGAGCTGGGATTACAGGTGCACACCACCAGGCCCAGTCTCAGTTGCCATCTCAGTGCGCCCTGGGGGCGGGGGCAGCACAGCAGGCCCAGGAATCAAATCCCCAGCCCCTACGCCTGATTACAGGTGCTTTAATCCACTGAGCGATTTGGTTGGCCCTTAATTTGGATTTTAGATGAAAGTTTGTTCATATAAAAATATTGTTAACTAAAAAGCAAGTTTGTTAGGGCTGCAAGGAAAGCCAACATTTGGCCCTAGCCTTCCAAGGTCAATTAAGACTCAGGACATATGAGAACTTGTACTATAAAGACATGTAACTCGGTAGTGTCCCAAGTTTTCTGATCAAGGACATTATGGAGCCAAAGAAGAAAGTGATCAATGATGTAGAGTGTGCCTAAGGAGAGTCACATGGAGAGAAAACATTCTCTCAGGCTTTCACAGAGAGCACATTGGCCAAGGAATGGCTGTGACTCATACATATGGTTGACACTGACAAAGGTTCTATAATCTGAGGTACAGGATCTCAGGATAAATCCTGAGGGGATTTCACTGACCTTATCAGACCCAAAAGCTACAACTCTTGTTGCATAGGTCCTGTTTTACCTTGGTCTTAACCATCCAGCAGAAAAGTATAAAAACGAAGTATAAGAAGTAAAGCCATGCTGTTATGTTGAGCTGTAGGGGACTCAGGTCAACAATTTCTGACATCACCAGTGAAGCGGAAGACCCAATACTATTATGGACTACTGAACTCTTTTAGAATATTTTGCTGAGTTTACACACCTATAATATTTAAATGATGAAACTTAACAAAAAAGGGGATACAGATGAATGACCATTTTGTATCTGTGTATTCAAAATGTTTAGGATAGATATATAGCTACATTCTCTTAATTCAATGAATAGAGGGATTTGTTCTAATAGTGTTTGTGAATAAGATGTCATGTCTCAATCTTGTACAAGAAATAACCACTAGGAAGACAGTATGCAATGTGTTAATTATTGAAACTGTCCTATCAATTTGATTTGAAACTGTCTCATTGCTATTTATTTCTCAATAAAATTATGGAAAAAATTTTAAAAAATACTCTTAAAATGTCATTTAAAAAAGTCTAAAAAAAATAAAATTAAAATTAAATAAATAAATAAATAAAATGAAAAGCACGTTTGCTATAAAATTGTAGAGTATGATATCATTTTGGTAAATACACACACACACACATACACACACAGGAATGCACGCACAAGCATATATAGGGCAGTGGAGTCAGTAGCAAAGTCTAGGGAAAGCTAGGTGTAGCTGCACACACCTGTAATCCCAGCACTCAGGAGGCTGAGGCAAGAGGATCCCTGGGAGTTCAAGGCCAGCCTGGGCTGCAGAGTGAGACTCTCTCTCAGAAAGATGAAGTCTATGTAGGAACTAAATGTGATCTTGATTATAGCCACACAGTAGATTGTGGTATTAACATTCGAGTTATTTTTTTGTATTAGTAAACACAATATTTTATTAACAAAATGTTTACACCCTTCTTAGAAAAAATTTTATTGTGATTGATCATGTTATACTCTATCAAAAGTATGTTATAGAATATTTAAGCTACAACAGTATCATCAAAAAAGTATGTCAACTCCATCTTCATTTGCAAACTACTACCAGCACAGTATAAAAAGGAAATTTATACAACAAAAAGCACAAGGTTTAGTTTTGTTTTGTCCGCACCTATAATACAGACATCACATGGCTTACTAGACTTAGGTCCAGCCCCAGATCAAGACTGCAAAAATAAAGTCTTCACACATCCACACAAGCTTGACAAACCATCATTACAGTATTTCATTACAGGGAACCAGGCAGTTTATCATGAAGTGTGAAGTCACAGTTATAAATCTGTCTAGTGCTATAAAGTAGCCAACATTGTAAGCAACTTAATTTTATTCATAATAGGTGCTATTATAAAAAGGCACAAATACACTGGTCAGATAGAATGGATTAAAGCACCTGCTTAGGCAGATACAGGGACCAGGTTTCATCACTGGTGTGCCATGCTGGCGGCACCCCCAGAGCATGCTGGGACTGCGTGGTGGCGTGCACCTGTAATCTCAGCACTTGGGAGGCTAAAAACAGGAAGATCACTATGAATCCAATCTGTGTAGTAAGACCCTGTAAACCCTGTAGTAAATACATTTTTAAAAAGGCACAAATATCTTACTCCTTATATCAGATCTTGAAAAGAAATGACATTCTTAGGATTGCTGATATGACAATTTAGCTTTTTTTAATCTAGGCATTGGAGCTATTTCCATAGGCCTTGATGTCCAGTTGAGGTTGAGGAAAACAGTGAAAATCCAGAACTGTCTTCAGATTTCTCACCTTGAATAATGTAAAGATTAGAGAATATATTGCTTTCATCTAAAATAATGAATTTGGGACTTTTGAGAAAAATTAACTATATATATTATAATGGATTTCTTTTAAATTTTCCAAAAAATCAAAAACAAATTAATTTTGTTTTCTCAAGAATATATTTTTGGAAAAAAAAATTTTTTTTTTGGGAAGGGCCAGTGAGATATCTCAGTGGCTTAAGGACCTGCTCAGGCAAGTGCAGGGACCAGGGCTCGATCTCTGGTACCACATGCTACACTGGCCCCACCTTAGGAGCACTGAGCTGGCCACCGAGTCCAGGCGTGATGGCACATGCCTGTAATCCCAGCACTGGGCAGCCTGAGCCAGGATCACTACAGAGTCGGAGATGTGTAGTGAGACCCTGTACAAACAAAGAACATTTTGGGGGGCTGGGGAAACAGCTGCATGGTCTAAGCACCTGCCTGGCAAGCTCAAGGACGCAGGTTTCATCTCCAGCACCACATGCCCTGCTGACCCCGCCCCAAGTGGGATGCCGAGTCCGGATGTGGTGGCACACACCTATAATCCCAGTGCTCGGGAGACTGAGACAGGAGAATCACTATTAGTCCAAGCTGCCTAGCAAGACCCTGTACCAAATAAATAAAATATTTTTCTAATGTTTTAGAAGAATATTTTTAATTATTTTTTTAAATCAGAACTCAAACTCAGAACCTTGTCATTGCCGAGCAGTTGCTGTGTCATTGTTCTATACTGCTGCACCCCCTCTTTTTAATTCTTTGTGCTCCAAATACTTAAATAGTTCTAGGCAGATGTCTAAAATGTCGTGATTAAGCTTTGAGAAGAGAGTTGGAAAAAAAGAGGAAATCCAAGTTTCTACTCAAGCAACTATGTGTATCACTCACTGAAACGAGAGTGTGCAGACAGACACACTCTCCAATTCATGTTTCTGTCTTATATCTGATTATTTGACTACTTCTTTACCTTTCTACTTGCATGTCTTATAATCTTCTCAATATTTACATCTGGAACTGGGGATATAGCTCCGCAGCATAAACCTCTGCCTGGCAAAGCGCAAGGTCCCGAGTTCGAGTCCTGATACCACAAAAGAAATTTACACCTAGCTATATTTTGATGGCAGCATATTGCCTATTGCATGTAGATAAGAAAAGAAAAAGACTCAAGAATGGCACAGGGGCCTTCGTCTTGAGCAGCAGGGTAGGAGGAGGTGCCGCTCTCAAGAGTGGGAGGAGCAGGTTTTGTCGAGGAAAGGGTCAAGGGGTTTGTTTAGGGTGTGCTCAATTTGTAGTACCTGTGAGATATTTAAAAGGATAAATCACATAATAAGTTACCTACACTGATCTGAAACTGTGAGGTAAAATGTTATCTCAAAATGGCAACCACCATGCCCATTTTTTTTACTTTTTATATTTCTATGCTGGGCACGACTGCATGGGCTACTGTTCACTCTAATGCGCATATTTGGCCATGTCACAGTCTTGCTTAAAATATCTGAAAAGCTTTCTGCAAAGAATCCAACTTAATACAACTTATAAATGTATCCCCCGTCCATGTCTCGTCTCTTTCCACGCCTCGGCCTTCACGCTCTGACCCTGATTCCACGCCCCTTACCGTCCCATGCTTTAACGTGTTTTGCTGCCACGACTCATGCTTGCTTCTTGGCCTGAAATACCTATCTCTTAACCCCTTCATCCCATTCGTGTTTATTCATTCTTTGATTTGGAAAGCTCCAACCATGAAATGCCTTTCCATAATGAAATCTCCCTGAACATAAGTCAGGTGTATTTGTCAGTTAAGTATAATTTTTCTATGCGAAACAATGAGGATGTCTTAACTATGTACGGGATGAGCAGTTGTGTTAGTCCATTTTCTGTTTCTAGTAACAGAGTATTACACACGGAATTATAAAGACTTCTTTTGACTCATGGTTGTTGGAAGTGCAAGGTCAAGGGCATGACTGGTGGTGACATCTGGTAAGGGCCTTTGTACGGACATTGTTGCAGGATGGCAGAGGATATCAAATGGGAAGAGATAGGAAGTGTGCATATGTATAGGAAGTGTGTGTGTGTGTGTGTGTGTGTGTGCATGGGTATGTCTGGTCACTCTATTCTTACAAAGTCACTAAGATTCAATAAGAATAAAAACTTCTCTAATCCTCATCTCTCCCCAAAGGCTCCATTCCTTGGCACCGTAGTGAGCCCAAAGAAATTCCCAACCAATCGCATCATAATGAAATGGCTCAAAGTCAAAAGCGAAAAGTTTTAAAGCTAAAGAAAACTGGCTGTCACGTATAAAACAACATTTATAAGACCATAAACATATTTTCTTACAGAACCATTGCTGGACAAAAGGGGAGAGTTAAAAGACTTTCTTAGACATGCCTTATAAAAATACTGAAGGAAGTTATTCAGGTTCAAATGAAAGGTTACCAACCAGTCAAACAGAATAAGAGAATATAAAGCCCACTGTTAAATGTAAATATATTCAGCACCACAAAATGCTATGTTACTGTAATGGTGGTGGGCCAAACACTTTTATTCTAGTATAAATCAAAAGACATAGATAGTAACATAACTAAAAATGTGAAAAGATAAACAACGCAAACAGATGGTGATAGCAATAACAAAAATTACCTGGACAAAGAAGTTAAAGTATTGATTTGTATTTAATAAGGTTTAGTTGTTATTAGATTAAAATAATACTATGTTTAAAGACTCAAGTTAAACATACCTAAGCACACAAAATACTTATAGAACTTACAAGGGAGAGAAAGAATCAAAGTATACCAACATACATGCACAGAGCCAACAAGGCACAGAGGAATACAAAGAGAAAAGGCTAAATAATGTTTAAATGATACTCACTTTACCTTCAAAGATGCAATATGTTTGTTTGTTTATTTGCTACAGGGACTCACTACCCAGCATGGAATCGTGTGGATCCTCCTAACTCAGCCTCCCCAGCGCTGGGATTACAGGTGTGATTCCCATGTATCCGATTTCCAGGGCTGGCAAGACATGTGCGGTATGGGGGATGGAATCCGGGTCCTTCCACTTGCCAGGCAGGCACTTAGACCACTGAGCTATCTCCCCAGCCTGAATTTTAATTGAAAAAAAAAAAAAAAGATATTCCATTTAGTTGATTAAAAAAAAAGAGCAAGGTTTGCTGTTATTCTGGACAAAAATAACGTTAGTTAAAAAACAATCTCACATGAGATAAAGAAGTACATTTTCTAAAGATGAAACAGTGAATCCACCAAGGTTATACAACAATTGTAAATATCCAAGAGATGATCAAAATATATGGCGAATGTTTAAGTTTTAAAAAGTATATTGTAGTAAAAGACACATTACCATTAATCCTTCTCAGAATGCTTCCTCTCCACTTATCCCATCATTCTTGCTACTTTCTGAAGCAGTTTTGCAAGTTCTACTTTTTTTTTTTATACCAGGAATTGACCTCTTGACTGACGTTTGTGCCACTGAACTACCTCCCCAGTACCCTATTTTGTTTTTCAGGAAGTTATTTGGATAGAAATGAAAGGTTGCTAAATGGTCAAAGAGCATATGAGCACATGAAACCCACTGGTTAATGTAAATACATACAAAACCACAGAACACTATGTTACTGTAATTGTGGTGGGTAAATACGTTTTATTATGGTATAAAAGTCAAAAGGCATAAGTGTTAAGATAACTTTTAGAATGTGAAAAGATAACACACATAGATTGTGACAACAATTACACGAAATACCTTACAAGTATGATCAAACTTGGTCGTGCACGTTCTTGCCAAGTGCCATCCAGCAGTCAAGCAGGCTTATAAAAGAAATCAGTGTGTCCTCTCCCACCTTATCTGGCACCCAGACTTGGCACTCTGACTTTTGGATCTTGCCTAATATCAAAATGACAAGGGGCCGGGGAGATGGCTCAGTGTTATTAAGCGCTTCCCTGGCAAGCGCAAGGGCCTGAGTTCAATCCCCAGTTCCACAAATAAATAAATAATAAAATAAAATAGTACTTAAAAAAAAATGACGGTGGGAGGTAAACACTTTGAATTGATTCAGGACATGGAGGCCTCCATAGCAAGAGAACTAAAAGCATTCATGAAAGAAGAATTCCAGAACTGCTTCAGAAAAGGGCAAGAATGACTGGATAAGTGTTTTTGAACCAAGGATGACTACAATATTTTGAAATGGATATTGCAATATGTCTTTTTATTATGATAATTTTTAAAAATTTAAAGTTACCATATTTTAAAATCTCACCTTGTAAAAAAAAAGTATCTAATATCAGAGCACCTAAACACATAAAGCAGATGTTGACTGAACTAAAAGGTGTAGAAACTAATTCCATAATAGGAAGAAATTTCAATGCCTCTCTTTCAGGGCAGAACATCTTGACAGAAAGCTAGATAGAATGTCAGACAGAAGACTTAACAGAAAAGCATAGGATTTGAACTACAGTTTAGAACAAATGTACCTCACAGTCATATACAGAATACCCCACTCAACAGATCGAGCACATACCAAGTATCTTTCCCAGCTGCAATGGAAGAAAAAAGAAATTAATAGCTAAAGGAATTTGGAAAGTTCAAAATATGTGGAAATTAACATACTCTTGAGGCCGGATGTGGTGTCCTATGCCATGATCCCAGCATGTGGAAGGCTAAGGCAGGAGGACTGCTGTGAGTGTGAGGACAGCCTTGACTACAAAGTGTGTTCAAGTCTTGCCTGAACTGTGTAGTAAAATCCTATCTCAAAAAAGGAGAGAAACAAACAAAAAACATACTTTCGAACAACAGTTGGGTCAAAAGAAGTCAGAAAAGAAATTAGAAAATACTCTAAACAAATTAAAACAAAAACATATCAAAATTTTAAAAATGCAGCAAAAGTACTAAGAAGGAAATTCATAGTTTATAAATGAACAGCTGCATTAAAGAAGAAGAAAGAACTGAAGGAACCTAAATTTTCACCTCAAAGAACTAGAAAAAGAGAAGAATGTAAGCCCAAAGTCAGCAGAAGGATGGAAATAATAGATCTTAGAGGGGTCATAAGTGAAATAAAAAATTTTTAAAATTTTTTTAAAAAATCATAGGGCCGACCAAATAGCTCAGAGGATTAAAGGGCCTGCAAGGAGGCACAGGGGCTGGGGGTTCCACCCCCAGGCTTGCCATGCCAGCCCTGCCCATGGCACACACTGAAACAGCACCTGAGACTGGGCATGGTGGTGAGCGTCTGTAATCCCAACTCTTGGGAGACTGCAAACAGGAGGATCACTACGAGTCCGATCTAGTAGTGAAACCCTGAACACCCTGTAAAGCCTTCCATAAACTACAAAAAAAAAGAAAGAAAAAAGAAATCAGTAAACCTGAGGGTTTTTTTTCTGAAACTGTAACTAAAATTGACAAATTCTTAGAAGAATGACTAAGAAAAATAAGTCTCAAAATCTTGAGCACATCATCTTAACATCTTCGTTAATTTTTATTTTTATTAGTACATATTAGTTCTAATACTATTTATTTTTTATAGGGAATTGGTACTCATATATGGCACATCTCTATTATTTTTCATTGTCTTACCTTTTTATAACTTGCTTCTCTATTGGTCACCTTCCTTTTTTTATAAAAGCAGTGCAAAAACTCCTCAACAAAATGCCAGCAAACTGAGTCCAACAGCACATCAAAAACCATGTACTGCGACCAAGCGGAGCTTGTGCCTGGGATACGAAGATTCCAATGAATGAAAATCTAGTAGTGTGATACACCACATTAGAATAAAGAGAAGGCACAAGAGCATCTCAATGGGTGATAAAAAGTATTTCTGGCAGAACTTAATGTGAGAAAAACTTTTAACACACTAGGAATTAAAGGAAATAACGTCAGCATACTATAAGCACATATGAAAAGTCCATAGTTAACATCATACTCAACAATTTTAAAAAATGAAAGCTTTTCTCCTAAGATCAAGAAAAGCAAGTTTCCCCATTTCTTTTCAACATAATAAACAAATGTTCATGCAAAGTGACTTGTCAAGAAAATCAAATAAAGACAAGCAAATTGTAAAGGAAGAAGTAAAATTGTCTCTAGTTGTACATGATATAACCTTTATATACAGAAAATTCACAGACTCATTTAAAAACTTGTAGAACTAATAAATAGTTTTAATAAAGTTTCAGGATCCAAAATGAACATACAAGAATCAACTGCAATTCTATACACTAAAACCAAGCTGTCTGAAAAGGAAATTAGGAAAACAATATTTACATTAGTAAGAAGAACAATACCTAGTAATAATCTAGTTTTCTGCAAGCTATAGACATTGATGTCAGAAACTAAATAAATAGCACAGGCTGGAAAGATAGCTCAGTGGAATAAGTGCTTACCTGGCAAGCTCAAGGTCCTGAGTTTGATCCTTGGTACCACCAAAAAGAAAAAAGAAAATACCTAGAAATTAAACAAATAGCAAATAAAAATATTGTCTGTGTTCATGGTTTGGAAGACTTGATATTGTTTAAATGTCAATTGAACCTAAAGGGCCAGGGAGATGACTCAGTAGAATAAACTCTTCCCTGGCAAGAGTAAGGGCCTGAGTTCAATCCCTGGTTCTGGAAAAAAAAAAAAATCAAACTTAAAGTGATCTACAGATTCAATATCATTCTTATCAAAATCTTTTCTTTTTTTTTTTTTTTTTCAAAATCTCAATGGTGGGGCCAGGGAGATGGCTCAGTAGACTAAGTGCTTCCCTGGCAAGCGCAATGGCCTGAGTTCAATCCCTTGTTCCACCATAAAAGGACCCAATAATCAAAGCAATCTTGAGAAAAGAGATGGAACCATTGTAGTTCTTGATTTATGGTGTATTATTATGTTACAATAATTATTGAAACAGGTACTAGCATAATGAAAATCAATAGAATAAAGGAACTAGAAATAAATTCACATACTTATAGTCAACAGATCTTCAACAAGGGTAGCAAGATAACACATGGTGTAAGGAGAGATTCTTCAACCAATGGTGTTGGAAAAATTGGTATCTATGTGCAAAAGAATAAATTTGGGCTTTTATATGACATCACATACCAAAAAAGCACAGTAATTAAAGATCCAAATACAAAGATTTAAAGATCAAGTAGAATTCTAAAATCCCAAGCAGAAAACAGAGAGAAAGTTTTATGACATTGACCTTGTAAATAATTTCACAGACATGATGCGAAAGGATCAGGTAATAAAAATAAAATAAAATAATAACATGAAGGTCCCTCAAACATTTAAGATAGATACACTACACAACCCAACAACCTCACTTGTAGATGTCTTCCTTCCCCCTCACTAACAGGTACTTATTTGAGTGACTGGGAATCAACAGCTCCAAGAGATACCAGCAATTCCAGCTCTCTGCAGCACTATTCAGAGTAGCTAAGGTATTTAAATGAATTATATTTTTATTATTCAATAATGAATAAAGAAAAGAAGTATCTAGTAGACAGGCAATGAAATGTCTGTAGTGCCGCACACATATAATCCCAGCACTCAGCTATTCAACTTTTAAAAGAATTCTGCAACATGTGACAACATGGTTGAACTTTAAAGCATTTTGCTAAATGAAGCAAGCCAGTGACAGAAAGATAAATTCTGCATGTTCCACTTACATGAGCTACAAGGAATTTGTCCATCATATTCCACTTATTCATCAGTGCTTACTGTGAGGTAGTATTCAAAAAGTTTAAAGAGTTAGAATATTTAAAACAAAGGGCTGGATGTAGTGCCGCACACATATAATCCCAGCACTCAGGAGGTTGAAGTAAGAGGATCTTGGCGTGAGGCCAACTTGAGCTTCATAGTGAGTTCAATGCCAGCCTTAAATTACAGAGCAAGGCAGTCTCAAAAAACCGAGAAAAAAAGCCCACCCAAACAAGGAAATAAAACAAAAACAAACAAACAAACAAAAACAAGTTATTTGGTACTAGTGTGTTTCATTTTTAAACAATAGCTCAAGGCTGGTATGACCAGTCAGTATGATAGTAAACATCTGAGGGCTTCTGTTCATCAAGTAAGGTGTTCTCACACAATATCTAAGTCCTTGAAACAACTCTATGAGCTAAAATATGAGAAAAGACAAGGTCGTGTTACGGTTGTAAAAACAAGTCAACTCTTTAGTTGAACACATCAATTTCATATGGTCTCTGAACACAGGGAACTGTCCATGTCTTCTTGAATGACATGCTAATCCAAGGTACTTGAAGCTTGTGGTGTCACCATATTATCAGAAGTCCTTCTCTATATTGCCACAATAGGGGAAGAAAGACACATGTCAATTACACAATACTTCACTGACCAGGCAAGTAACAGTGGCTTCACCCAGTTACAGGGTCATTAAGAAAAGCAATCAGCCCATTATGTGGCTAGAGGGAAAAAAAAGAACTGATACTGCTTAGCAACAGCAAAATTACCATGAGTATTGTTACTGTTCTCTTTGTATAGGTGAGGTAATGGAGACTCACCAAAGTTAAATAATTCATCCAAGGTTGCACACAAAGTAAACAGAAGAGCTATTAGGTAAACTTTGGCAATCTGACTCCAGGGTTGAGCTCCCCATCTACCCTATATTACCTCTCAGGACCACACTGGAAGCCTGAAAACTGGCCACAGCAAGGCATGTTTAATTTAATTCTTTTTTTTTTTTTTTTTTTTTTTTTGTAGCAGGGATTGAACTCAGGACCCTGAGCTTGCCAGGCAAGCACTTATTCTACTGAGCTATCTCCCTGGCCCTTATTTAATTCTTATAAACTCAGTTCAAATCGGCAGACATTTGCTAAACACTTTCTTTGTGCCATTACAGTAGGTATATCTGCAGCAGGGTTGGACTACTCGACCATGCAGATCTCTTCCAATACTGTGACTGTGATATAAATAAAAAGGACCCCTAGGATGGCTCATTTGATAGGTCACCTTGGCTGAGCCATCATTCTCAAGCACTTGGTTAATCATTATTTTGAAGGTTTTTGTGAAGTGTTTTTCAATGAGATTAACATAAAACAGTGGGGAGATTATTATTAAATCAGATCCATCTCCATAGCATGGATTTGCCACATCCAATTAGTTGAAGGCCATAATGTATAGGAGACTGACTTCCTCAGAGCAAAACAAGAATTCTGCCAGTATCTTGCCTTTGAGTCCAAAATGAAACTCTCCTCTAAGTCTCCCTAGTTGCATGTATCAATTCTTTTTTTTTTTTTTTTTTTTTTTTTTTTGCAGAACCAGAGATTGAACTCAGGCCCTTACACTTGCCAGGCAAGTGTTTATTCTGCTGAGCTATCGCCCGGCCCCTATTCTTCTTTTAAATTAAGTTCATTGGTACAATTCAGAAACATGATAATCACATTCATAGTAGGGAATTCATTATCTGTGCATGATAAATCTTTATTTCTCTTCTATTTCTTATTGCCCTCCTCTCTCTTTAACCCCTCTTTCCCTGCTTATTTCCCTCCTTTTATTTCTACCTTATCCTTCTTTGCTCATTTCTTTCTTTTCTCTTCCTTTCCTCCTCCCTCCTCCCTAGTTCCCCTTTCCTTTTGAACAATATTTTTCCTATTTCACAATATGTATTACAAATTTTGGTCCTTATTTACATTTTCAGTTTCTCACAGCAGAGAGAGTGTATTATTTACATGTATGTCTGACATGTTTCACTTAAGACTGCATTTCAATTCTTTAAAATAGGTTTTTTAAAATATCTATCAGGGTAGGGCCGGCCAAATAGCTCAGTGGACTAAAGCATCCGCAAGCATGTGCAGGGGCTGGGGGCTCAATCCCCAAGCTTGTCGTGCTGGCCCTGCCCCTGGGGTGCATTGAGATGGAAATTGAGACTGGGAGTGGTGGCGCATGCCTATAATCCCAGCTCTTGGGAGGCTGTAAACAGGCGGATCACTACGAGTCCAATCTATAGTGAGACCCTGAACACCCTATAGACCCTTCTCTAAAATTAAAAAAAAAAAAAGAAAAAAGATTTTATCAGGGTAATGCTTGCTTCCATGAATGAATTTGAGAGTATTGCCTCCCTTTCAATTTCATTAAAGAATTTAAGAAATAGTGTTGTTAAGTCTTCTCTAAATTTCTTATAGAATTCAGCAGTGAGTTGATCAGGGCCTGGTCTTTTCTTTGTTGGTAGATTTTTAATTACATCTTCAATTTCATTGATTGATATTGGTTTATTTAGGAAATATATATATATATATATATATAATACATATATACATACAATATATATGTATGGATGGATGGATGAATGGATATAAGCTTCTGGGTTGGTTTCTCTGGAGAACTCTAAGTTTAACAATTAGTCTCCATAAAAGAATGTTAAGAAATCCAGATGTTCTCTGATGTAAAATAGAATTGTGTCTAGATAAACCCATTACAAACTAATATTTTTAATATATTAACCTACTGAACACTATTGCCTGGCAACACAGTACGTGATAGTGCATTGATAGTTACCCTCAGCTTGCAGCTGCTACTAAGCATTGCAAAAAAGTATCCTATGACATGTCACCAGCCAAGGAAAAGATCAAAATTTGAAATTTAAAGTATGGGCCAGGGATACAGCTCAGTAGCATAAGAGCCTTCCTGGCAAGTGCAAGGTACTGGTTTGATCTGTGGTACTAAACATATAAATAAATAAATTAATTAATTAATTAACTAATTAATTAATGTATGGTTTTACTGAATAGTATAGTTTTTCACATTATCATTAAGTCACACCATTGTAAATCAAGTACCATCTGAAGAGATTAAGATTAAAAGTTAAAATGGACATGGTGGTGTATACCCATAATCACAACATTCTGCGAGACTGATATACAAAGATTTAAAGTTTGAGGCCAGCATGAGCAATTCAGCGAGACTTTAAATCAATATTTGGGGGGAAAGGCCTGGCGGTGTCGCTCAGTGCTCCCTGTGTCTGTGTTCGATCTCTAGCACATGTGTACACACACACACACACATACCCCCCAAAGAACAAGAGCCAATGCAATTCCTATTCGCTTTGACCTTAGCAGGATCTTAGAATAACCTATAGAAATAATATATTTTTTTGAAATTAATTAATTATAAAATATAAAGTACTAAAAAGGAACCAAAATAATAAACAGTAAGACAACATATATGAGGTGTGATGGCAAAATATAGTCAATGTTTAAAAATTTGAAAAATTAATGACAGAAGACCACACATTGCCAAATGATCACTCTTACAATACTTACCTTGCTTCAAATCCACGTATTCTTGGCACTATCTGAAGCATTTCTGGAAAGTCCTCTTAAATGAGTATTTTTAGTTGTGCTGTGTGACTGCATCCATGTCCTGAACCATTCCAAAACTTTACTGTGGCCATGCGTGATGGTGCATACCTGGAACCCCACAGGAAGCTGAGGCAGGAGGATCATGGAGAATTCGAGACCAAACTGGACTACAAAGCGAGTTCAAGTCCAGCCTGAATTGCCAGCGAGACCCTGTCTCAAAAATACAAAAATAAGGATGAGGCTGATGATAATGATGATGATGAGGCTGATGATGATAGTAATTTACCTTTCATGGTCATTTTGTCTTTGAGGAAGAGTCAAAAGTCACCTGGTGCCAGATCCATCAAATAAGGTGGATGAAAGTACTTCATATTTTTATTTGACAGAAATTGCCATAAATATTTGATCAATAAGATGTGAACAATATGATGAATGTTTAAATGAAAATATTCATTATTAAAAGATACATTTTCATTTATCCCCTTAAAGTATTCCTGCTCACTTTGAACACATTTTCCCATTGTTCTTAGAAATATGTTTTTTATTATATTAAATTGAAAAAGTAGCTGGGCTTGGTGGTGCATGTCTATAATCCCAGCACTCAGGAGGCTAAGGCAGGAGGACTTCCCTGAGTTCAAAACCAGGCAGGGCTACATAGTGAATTCAAGATCAGGTTGTACTACATACCAAGACCTCATCTCAAAGACAAAAAGTTTGTTTAAATCTTTTATTCATTTTAATGAGAAAAGATAAAATAGTATTAAAACAGTTTCAAAACAGGTTAGTATGACAGTTACAATAATTAATACATTGTGTATTGTTGTTTCATAGTCGTTATTCAGAGGACAAGATGTATATATGATCTCTTGTCTAAAAAATATTGGTACAAACCTTTCTCCTCATTGAACTAAGAGAAAGTAGCTGTATATCTATCCTATCTTGCATATACATATTTTTTTCACTGCAAAATGGTTCTTTATTTATATCCCTCTTTTTCATTTTGTTTTGTCAGAGATGGGTGTTCCACTGCAGTTAGAGAAGCTGTATTTGGAGAATTCTTTAAAGGACCTCAAAAACAAAAGTTTTAAAAAGTAAATATTCATTGCACTTTTGATCACTCCTTAAAAGTCATTAGATGTGATTTTTAAATAGTCTGCTTAAGAAAGTGTTTCAATTATTTTAACAAATTCAGTTTTGTGAAAATATATGTTAGGTGGCTATTACTATAGACAGAATTTGGCTCTCTTATGCAATGCAATGCTAACAGAAAAATCACAATTTTAACTTATGTTTCTCTGTGAGACAGTTTTTGAAATAGTTAGTTGCCCTCTGCTGGTCACACAATTATAGAATTCCTTTAAAAAAAAAATAAAACTACGCCTGGTCACCAGTAAGTGTCATGGACACTATCCATGTCCACGACACACTAGAACTTTGTGCAATATCCTATCACCAAACTGTTAAAAGAAGTGCTAGTCATTTATTTGCCATTCCAGTATTTATCTTGTTTTTTTCTTAGTAATTCTTTACTATCATGCAAACTTTTTCTTAGTTCAATTGTTTTGAAACATTTAATTTTCAGTTAGTTAATATTTCTTTTCTGAATATTGCTTAATCTTAATTTTTGTTTTAAGATTTGTACTGCATCTTTGACTACAATCTACTTAAAAGACGTGTTACGATATTTTCTAGTATTAGAAACTTTAAAAAGTATATTTCCATTTTCCATTGACTTTATATTATTTTTTCCTTGTCTTTTACACACATACATGCATAAAAAAATGTGTATAACCTGACATATGATTGATACTGTTTTGTAGAAATCTTTAATGACCTTTTAAATGGGTTCACGTAATATGTTTTATTTCTTGTACTTTGCTTTTATACTTTTCTGCTGGATGGTTAAGACCAAGATAAAGCAAGACCTATGTAACAAGAATTGTAGCTTTTGGATCTGATAAGGTCAGTCAAATCCCCTCAGGATTTATCCTGAGACCCTGTACCTCAGATTATAAATCCTTTGTCAGTGTCAGCCATGTGGATGAGTCACGGCCATTGCTTGACCAATTTGCTCTCTGTGAAAGCCTGAGAGAATGTTTTCTCTCCATGTGACTCTTCTTAGGCACACTCTACATCATCAATCACTTTCTCCTGTGGCCTCATAATCTCCTTGATCAGAAAATTTGGGACACAACTGAGTTACATGATGTTATAGTACAGGTTCTCCTATTCCTGAGTTCTCAAAGACCTTGAAAGGCTAGGGCCAAAATTTGGCTGTCCTTACAGCCCTTCATTTTCTCTAATTTTTGGTCTGCTAATATGTTTTGTTTTTTTTTTTTTTTTTTCGGAACCAGGTATTGAACTCAAGCCCTTGCGTTTGCCAGAGAAGCGCTTATTCCACTGAGCCATCTCCCCGGCCCGTGCTAATAGGTTGTAACAGTCTGCGTAACTATCATTTTGAGAGCTCTCTGTTCTTTATCCAGGACCATATAGCAATTTCTCTTGCCTTCTGAATCATGCTTTTGTTATTTCCTATATGCTACGTCTGGAAGTATTAGAATATTTCGAGTTCATATAACTGGAAAATATTTTACTTTTAGTTTTCAAAGGTATGTTTGCTAAGTATAAAATTCAAAGAGGACAGATTTTGGTTTTTTTCTTTCAGTCCTTTAATTAATCTGGTTTCTTACACATTTGGTCTTTTTATTTTTTTCTTATGTTGAATAAGATGCTATTTAACTTTGTTCTTCCACAGCTAATATTTTTTATGTATATGCTTTAATGATTTTTTTATAATAAGTTTTGGACAATTTCATTTTTGTGTATTTTGGTATGGATTTATTCAAATTTCTTGTGCAAAAGATTCATTTTTCTTGAAAATGTGGTGTTATAAGTTCAACTAAATGCAGAAATTTTAAACCTTTAAATATTTATTTCCTACCCCTTTGTATGTTGAGAATTCTAAATATATGAATATAATTTTCTTGATTTTGACACAAAGTGAACTATTATGACTGATCTGTAAATTCTTTCTTTTTCATTTTTATTTTGGACAATTTGTATTCTTATATTCATTTAAGTTTATAAATAATTTATTTACAATGTGCAATCTATTATTAATCTCATGCTATATAATCATTTCAGAAATATTTCTCTAAAATTCACTCTGTCTACACCTTATATCTTTCACATTTTAATATTTGTCTACAATTTTTAATATGATATGCAATTATTGATTTTCAATAAAGTTAAAAAAACACTACCGGTGCTCAGAAGGGCCCAGTGTGGTGTATCTCAGGTTTTCTGGCAATGCATGCTGGGGTATCCCAGACCCCGGGCAACAGAATTGTTTATCTTTATATCAAGAAGGTTAGTACGACCCCAGAATCTGCATGTGGCGTGTGCCCAAGCAGACTCTGAGGGGTTCATGCTAGGAGACTAAATTCTTATGAGATCGTCTAGAACAGCAGCAGCAGGGCGCTAGGGCCCACGCTGAGTCCTATCTTTTGAGTGCATTCGTGACAGGATTGAGTGTGCACTCCTTACACAGCAGCACAAAATCATTGTGAAAATGTTGAGGCACAGCTCAGCATCAAGAAGATACATGTTTTAAATGGAGCTTTTTTGAAAAATAGAAGATCAAGAATTCTCAGTAGTTTGAACATAATTATGAACTTGTGAAGAGACATATTCCACTTTTTCATTAAATGAGTTCTTAATGATTCCAGTGCTCTAGCCAGACTTTTTCTTAAACACAATACTCTTCTTTCTATAACATACTGGCCATATTTTAGGTCTTTCTCTTTTTTAAGTCAGGTAGGAAGAGAGGAAGAATTGAGAGGAAGAACTTGTTTGAGAATATTAGTTACCTTATTTTTATCCTGTCTCTGCTACCACTTGTCTGGCTAATCTTGGACAAGATACTTCAACTTTCTCTAAATACCTACTTCTTTGTCTAGAAAATAAGCATAATGGACAAACGAAGCTATAATGGACAGTACACATATTTACAGTATACATGACAACCTTTTATATATACATGCAACTGTGAAACCATACATGCAACCAAGATACAACAAATGTATTTGTTATTCCCCAAGCCATTTTCCAAGTTCAAGTAATGGCTAATCTACTGGCATTATAGATATGTTTACATTTTCCAGAGAAGTAACTTCATGATCACTAGCTTCAGGACAAAAATGAGATATTTTTTTAAAAATCAAGTTTCTCTCTCTTGAAACCTGGGTCAGCAGTGTAAGGTGATGGCCAAAGCCTCCAGCCTTTGAGTCAGCCCTTGTGGATCTTGACTCTGTCATTTATAAGCTGTATGACCTTGGACAAGTTACTCAATACCTTAACTTGTGTTAGAGTTTCCTCATACTTAGGAGACTGATAATAATAGCATCTTTCCTCATTAAGATGTTGTGAAATAGCTCAAGACTAGAACTGGACATACCAAAACAACGAACCTATCTTTGTCACCTATCTTTAGACATTTCAGAGAGTACTGTCCCAATTCAAAGAAAAGGAAATGACAACTTTGAGCAAGCCACCAGTGTTAATCATTTTAGAAGCACTCTGAGAGTTACTGTGGCTCATGTGTTGGTGTACAGCTGACTCTGGCACTTTTTTAGCACCACATTGCACTTCCTTTCTCACAACACTTCCTCCAAATGTCATGACATTCTTTCCTTTCTAATCCCATGCCCCAGACATGACTCATTAGTCATCTTATTTCACCGCTGTAATTTGGCAGATAACTTGGCCAGAGGACAGTAGATCTCAGTCACTGGTCCAGAGCAGAGTGAATTATAGCTACCACTTGAGGTGACAAGCACCACGGAAATAGAGATTGCTGAAGAAAACAGGTGTGTTTCGTGATAAGTGTTCATTAGTGATTTTCTCACTTATATTTATTATTGCTATTACTCTTTTTTGAACTGTCAAACTCTGCTAAGTCCATACTTGCTAGAGTTATCTCCTTACAACAGAAACTATTTGCACCACTGTTGCCATCTTAATCCAGTATGGTATCTGGAACAAATTCTAACTTTATAGAAGAGAGATTTACAATGCCATGAACTGACAACTACTGGTGTACATACAAGCAAACCACATTTGGCATGTTTTCTTCAATAAAATTTTACCATGATCTCCTTAATGATACCCCAGAGAAATATGCGGGCAAGGGAGTAATCCTTCCATGGGGAGAATAATCTACTGCTACTATCCCTCCTACGTTGTATCATGAGACCTACACACATTAATTCACTCTCATTTTAATCTGGCTTCCTTCCAGAAACTGGAATCTGAGGCCATAACTTACATAAGGTAGTTGATTTATGGACAAAATTCCAATGAGTGCAGGTGAGTGTCATGGTTTATATCTAGATGTCTCCCCCAAAGCCTCACGCACTCATAGGCAGGGCTTGTGCAGGGGTCCTGGAGGCATGGTCCGCATCAGTGCCTTAACCCTGGGTGAATGTCTAGCTGAACGTGATGCTGGCAGGTGGAGCCGGGTCCGAGGAAGTGGGCCACTGTGGGTGTGACCTGGGTGGGTCCCCCCCTTCCTCCTTGATCGTGCTCCCTGCTTCCCACTGCCATGACCTGAGCTGTTACTCCTTTGTCATGCCTCTCTGCCATGCTGCCCTGCCTTGTAGCCAGAGGACTAGGGGCTGAAGCCTTTACAAACTGCAAACCAAAGTAGATCTCTCCTCCTTTTCTGTGTTATGTCATGTCATGTCATGTCATGTCATGTTATTTTTATGTCATAATCCATCTTATTGATAGACTCACTCTCTCTTACTTTTCAGTGGCCTTGAAGCAGCAAGCCGGTGAATATGAAGAAGCCACATTGGGAACTGCTGGTGAAGATAGCTGCATGTCAAGGAACTCAGCCTCTAGAAGCTGAGGGCAGCCTCTGACCGATATCTAACAAAGCCACAAAGCCCTCAGTTATTTATATTTCTAAGTTCCCTAAATAATAACATGACTCTGTGCTCTATAAGTCAAGTTCTCTCTCTGATATAAACTGTTTTCAATTTTCCTTAGGATTTGTCCTTTATCTCTCTTACTATACCTTAATCAGGCACAATTAATCTGAGAAAATACAAATCATTTGAACTGACATATAGACACTCATTTAACAAACTGGAGAAGGCCCCAGAGTCTAACTCAATTTATACCAGGGAAATTCTACTGGACGATAGACTAAATTTGTGCTATTTATTTACGATCTCATCTCTAGAACTTTCTAAACATGACAAAATCTCCCTAAGCCTTCTCCCCACCACCAAACATATGGACTCGTAGCTGTTCTCCATTTCTTAGATCTTATTTCTCCAGTCTCTTCTTGCTTCAGTTAATCTTGATTGTCAACCTGACTGGATCAAGACCCTCTGGCAAGCTGATTGGACTGTACGGCACTCCTCAGCAGGAGTGAGCTCCTAGCTAATTGGGCTCTTACAAGTGAGGGGAAGTGGGCCATGGGCAGTGACCTTAGTGATTATACCTGGCCCTGGGCCCTCCTCTCTGGCGCGCTTCTGCTCTCTGCTTCTTGGATGTCATGAGTTGTGCAAATTTCCGCTGTTATGCCCCCTCCACCATGGTGTGTCTGACCTGGAGCCAGCCTCTGGGAAAACTATGAACTGAATCAAAACAAACATTTCCACCTTAAGCCTCAGCTGTCAAGTACTTTGTTTCAGTAATGAAAAGCTGACCAGTACATTTTTCTTTTAAATTAAAAAAAAAAAAAAAATAGCACCCTAATCCTTATATCCACATTCTTAACTCTTATGCAAGTAAATCATATATATTGTGAGATTTTATTTAACTACGCTGATTGCCTAGCTATAGGGAAAATACTTGTATTTTCATGAACAAGAAAATGTATGATTCAGACCAAGCCTAACACAGCCAAACTTAGGTCCACACATCTAGAAGACCCTTAAGCACAATCTGCCTTCTAGAAGTTACTTTGAAATACAAGTGACAGAAATGACTAAAGCTGAAGTTTGAATCAGACATCAAACCAGGAAATGCAGGTAGACTTAACTTCACCTGACACTCAGATTCTTTTCTACTTCATTCTAGATAGTATTGAACAACTTTTGGACCACGAAAACAGCCACTAACCCAGGGAAACTACCCACTCTCTGTTTCCCACACATTTATGAGCCACCCTAGGATATGGTTTTCCAGAGGAGCAATTCTTAAATTTTTTGTTTTATTTATTTATTTTTTATTTTTTGCAGAACTGGGGATTGAACTCAGGCCCTTGTGCTTGCCAGAGAAGTGCTTATTCTACTGAGCCATCTCCCTGGCCCTAAATGTTTGGTTTTACAGTCCATTTATTACGCTCTTGAAATTTTTGGGGTGTTCCAAGTAGTTTTTTTTCATGTAGATAATATTAAAAATTAAAACTTAGACATTTTTTAAAAATTAATTCTTTTTAAAATAACAATAATGAAGCTAATACATTTTAATATAACATAAATGAAATTTTTTTGAATATAATGATAAAGTTTTTTCTAAAATATTTACAAGAAAAATGATACTGTTTTACATTTTTGCAAAAACCAAAAATGTCTACCTTTATAAAGAAAATCTTGACTTATATTTACTTCTGTATTCAATATCTTGTCATGTATTGTTTTCATTTAAATAAATTATGACATGCCAAGTTTTTACACACATGTAGTAAGAAAAAAGGAATATTCTCAGTTTCTTTTAAAGTATGAACACTTTTTTAAATATTATACTACCAGAACCATACCAGTGACAGTATTTTAAAAGTTAGTAGCAGGGGCCAGGGAGATGGCTCAATAGAATAAGTGCTTGCCTGGTAAGTGCAACGGTCTGAGTTCAATCCCTGGTTCTGACAAAAAAAAAATAATGATAAGTTAGTAGCAGCGTAATCTAAAACCATGTTTTACATTTTGTATATTGTTACCTTAACATTCATTAATTTTATCTATGGGTTATTGTATGATACCATGCACCTGATCCTTTGAAAAATAGTTCACTGACACCTCCCAAATGCTAACATATTTTATTTTGAAGTATCAAGAAATAACATTAATATCACTATTGATTAAGAATAGTTTTTAAAATTAAGAATACTCATTAATAAAGTAAGATACATGTTTTCAAAAATTCTGTATTTTGCTTGAAAGCTCTAACTTTACCATTTACAACAAGCACTGTAGGTTGTTTTTCTCAAGGGACAGCCTCACTCACTCATTTTTTCATGAAGATATCTGCAAAATACCCAACTGTGACAAACTATAGCTTGTCTGACTGTTATTCTTTTAAGTATAAATGTTGTTGCTGTTTAATGTGTTTAGTACAGGGTCTACAGGGTCTCACTACATTGACCAAACTCATAGCAATTCTCCTGTGGTCACCCTCCCAAGTGCTGAGATTACAGGCACATGCCACCACGACCAGTCTCAGTCACTGTCTCAGGGCACCCCGGGGTTGGGGCCAGCATGGCACTCCAGGGATCAAACCCTGGTCCCTGCATCTGCCTAAACATGCACTTTACTCTGCTGAGATATCTGGCCAGCCCATAAATGGTATTTTATATAATAAAAGGTTACTTCTGTCACCACTCAGTCACACATATCATTTTCCTTGAGATCACTTTTGTGTGTATTTTAGTATGCATTAGGAATATATTGTGTATTTTATCTCATAGAATTTTGAAAAGATATAATGAGGGTTATGGTTTAATAAAATGTAATTATTATTTTATCAAATTCTATTTTTTTAATTAATTTATTTATTTATCTGACATAGGGTCTCATTACGCAGCTCACTCATAGTGATCCTCCTGTCTCAGCCTCCTCTGTGCAGTGCTGGGATTACAGGCATGTGCCACCATACCTTCTGGTTCTTGGCCAGCATGGCATGCGGTGCCAGGGATGGAACCTGGGTCCTTTCGCTTGCCAGGCAAGCATTTAGACCTCCTAGCTATCTCCTGGACCCCTATTTTCTGTCTCTGTCTCTCTCTGTCTCTCTGTCTCTGTCTCTCTCTTTCTTAGACATACACATTCTGTGAGAATATAATAATTATTAATAATTAGCACAGTTTAATACCATTACCTTGATTTGTTTTAAAGTAACAACAATTTTACCCAACATTACCTTTCATTATAGTACAAATGTGAACAAACTGAAAATGACAACCAAAATCTTAGTATTATTACAAAAACAGTTTTGGGGTTTTTTTTATTGTTGTTGTTGTTTTGTATTTTAGGGAAGGTTCTACAGGGTGTTCAGGACTCATAGTGATCCACCTGTTTACAGCCTCCCAAGAGCCGGGATTACAGGCGTGCACCACCATGCTCAGTCTCAATTGCTGTCTCAGCACGCTCCAGGGGCAGGACCAGCACGGCAGGCTGGGGGAACAAATCCCGGTCCCTACACCTGCTTGCAGGCACTTTAATCTGCTGAGCTATTTGGCCAGCCCTGCAAAAACAGTTTTGACCTTAGGATCTTGACCTTGAAAGGGTCTTCAGAATTCCTTAGGAGCTGCAGATCACACTTCGAGAATCACTAGTCAATGGAAAATCCAAGTCCTAGGTCTGTCTTTCCCAGGGGAAATAGTCTCTCTTAGTGATCTTTTCTACTTGCTGATAAGTGATCCATCCTGTTCTGTCTTCATTCTACTTCACTTCTCTATCTTTAAACATTCATTCTACTGACCAAAGAGGACATTATCGGCTGGGGACATAGCTCAACCTAAAGGCTCAGTATTCAGTCCCCAGCAACACAGAAAAAGATGGAGGAAGAAGAAACAGAAGGAGGGGGAGAAGGCTGAGGTGGGGGAAGGGAGAAGAGAGAGGAAGGAGTGGCAGGTGGCTAAGCTGCCGCCTGGAACTGAGCACGGTAGCCACAGAAATGAAGATGGGTAGAGGTAAGCTTTGCAAACAATGAGTAAGTAAGATCAACAGAGGATGTTAAGGAAGGGGCAAGTTGCTTGAAAACTGTAACAATGTTAAGCATGAGTTATTGAGAGAATGATGATAATATTAAAAGAAATCAAGAAATCCGAAGGAAGACCCGTTGAGTCAAGATGAGTTCAGTCCTCTGCCTGTCAGACAGAAATGGCTGTGCTCAAGTAGTAACTTATAATCTTGTGGCATTTATGAGAACTGCTAACCTAAAAGCTAGCAGAAGATTGTGGTCATGTGTACACTGGCATTTATATTATCTCTTCACAATTTAAGTGTAAAGGGGAAAATGAAAATGCAATTGGTATGTTCATTCCCTGAAGAATTTCTATACAAATCTAGGAGCGGTCTATAGCTCTTTTCCATTCCATATGTCACAAAGATAGTCTTACAAATGATATACATTTGTGGAATATATGTGTTAATTTTGTTAAATTATATATATTTTATGTCATTTTTCACATTGGCTGTTAATATTATCCTAGTTTTCTTAAGAGAAATTGGAATGAGAAGAGATTAAGTAACTTTCCCGAAGTCAAGTAGGACGTAATGGAATAATACAAGAACACTTGCTCCATATTGTTTCTCTTTCTTTCTTTCTTTCTTTCTTTCTTTCTTTCTTTCTTTCTTTCTTTCTTTCTTTCTTTCTTCTTCTTTCTTTCTTTCTTTCTTTCTTTCTTTCTTTCTTTCTTTCTTCTTTTCTTTCCATTTTTTAAATGTATTTGGTACAGGATTTCACTACACAGCTCAGGCTTGTAGTGATCCTCCTGCTTTTAACCTCCCCAGCACTGGGATTACAGGCATGCACCACCATGCCTCCACTCGTTCCCAGGCTCAGTGCACCCCAGGGGTAGGGCCAGTGTGGCATGCTAGACAGGGGATGGAAACCTGGTCCCTGCACTTGCCAAAGCAGGTGCTTAGTCCGCTGAGGTATCTCACTGGCCCTTCTGTATTGTCTCAAAGTCTTTCTGGTTTTTACTCCATATCCCTAAAGTGTTTGCCTTCCTTCCTTTCCCTTTTCACAAAATGAAAAGGAAACAGTGTCTGCCAGCGTAGAACACTGGCCTTTATTACACGATTGTAACCAGAGATTCAGTTAGTACTAGATTAGAATAATTTAGGAAAGATTTATATTGTGTGGCTTAATATAATTGAAAAATCAAGCCTTAAAAAGAGCAAATATACTAGTTTTGAAGCATAAGTATAATAGTCACCAGAAATAATAATAAAAGAGCCGGCCCGCTAGCTCGGGGGTTCGATCCCCACCATGCCTTATTGCCGGCTCCACTGCCCCGGGGGCGCTGAGAGGGTCACTGAGAGGGTCACTGAGACTGGCACGGCGGCCCATGCCTATAATCCCAGCGTTTAGGAGGCTGAAAACAGGAGGATCACTCATTCCGATCTGTGTCGTGAGACCCTGTGGACCCTGTACTAAATACATAAAAAAAGAAAAGAAACAATAATAAAAAGATGTTCTCAAAACACATTAGACAAATAATAAAAAATGCCTTGAAAATGTCTGAGCTCCAAACAATGGGGATCTTCCTATACATAAGGGAAGACCGAAGAAGACAAGGCTGGGAATCAGCCCTCCAGCGGCTCAGGGCGTGAGCACGCGCAGACTGGGCTCCAAAAGGGTGCGGCCGGGGAAAGGCCTTGCAACCGACCTGCACTTGGTGAATGCTTACGCTGTGCAAGTTCCTGTTCTTGCCTCCCTTTGCATTTTACAATATGTTTTCCCACATTTTTACTTCATTTACTCTACATATAAAAAAGAAAACTACGAGGAATAAACTGTATCAGTCCCACTGTAGAAGTGTCAATGACACCACAAAATGGAACTGTAAAGAGCTAGATTGTTTCTAGCACAGCGGCCTAGGGCTTGAACAGCTTCCCTTACTCCCCTCAGTCCAGATAAGCAGATGCACATGCACATCTGGCACGAGGAGGACGGAGCCCGGCTTCCTGTCCCCAAGAAAGGGTACAATGAGCTGAAGAAGGCTGGAAGTGACAAAGCAAGTGTCGAGGTGCGCACTCTCTCTGTGCACCCCACCTTTACCATAAAAGACCCCAACTCACTTGTATGCAGTGAGACGCGGGCAAATGGGCCTCTGCATCTCCTCACAGCTAACTTTCAACAAATCTTTTTTTTTCTCTTTACCAAAACAAATGGCTTCCTTTGACTTGGTCAAGGACAAGAAAATAAACCTGAGCATGTGAACATAGACAGTTGGGATCAGTTTCCAGAGGTACCTAGTCTTTAAAGCTGAGGCTGATGGGATAAATCTGCAGCTTGGTTCCCCTAATGTGAATGTTTAGGGTTTATACTCTTGCTATGGGTACTGATTTATTTTTTTTGAACCCTGAACTGTAATTTTTTTTTTTTTAGGTCTTCCTGTTTCAAGTCCAAACTGAACATGTATCTCACAGATGACAAGGTCTGTGACACTTTGTATGTGACACCAGAAAGCCGCCCTTACACAGTAGAAGAGAAAACTATTGTTAATTTTTTTTTCATGTTTTGAATAGGTGGCACCTTGTATGCACAGATACATAAATTATATAATCTGACAGAGTTATCAAAGAAAAATGGAAAAATCTCCAACATAAAGTAGAGCTTTAAAGATTGTCAGTGCCTGGCAAGCACAAGGACATGGGTTTGATCCCCTGTGAGGCATGAGGTGCCAGTCCCATGCTGTGCCAGTCCCTGAGATTGGGCATGGTGGCTCATTCCTGTAATCCCAGCTTTGGGGAGGCTTAGTTCCCTGAGCTGAATAGTGACACCCTATACCAAGTACATAAGTAAATGATAATGTAAGAAAATATTTAAAGACTGGCAGTATTTATATAAGCCAGAAAGGTTCTGAAGATTTGTCAGCCGTGAATAAAAGGAAAGCACTGTGTCACATAAAGGAATTCAATCTGGCAACAGCGCTGTGACCAAGAGTCCTGATGCGTCAACTTCATTGTATGGAGAAACGTCACGCAGATTGGTAAAGCATGCTCCTGGCTGTGTCTGGGTAGGCACGGCCTTGGTACTATGTGCAGCTCCTGGGCAGCTCCTTTCTGGCATGTGACCCTGCTGCGCGTCCTGGACCCTATGAGCTCACGTCTTTGCTCTTTCATGCCCTCCACTGTGACCTTTCCACTTGGAGCCTCCCAGGGGCCAGGTCATCAGAGTCAACTGTACACCAAATTAAACTTCCTCATAAGTTGTAGGTCTCAGGCCTAGTGTCCCACGGACAGGAAAGCTGACTAAAACAAGCATAAAAGGATACTGAGAAGAATTCAGGTTAACCAGATTTTCAAAGTTGAAATGATGGAAGGTCATCAAGAATACCTTTTGATTATAGCCTATTTAAGTTATGAGAAGAATTATTTATAAGTAAGTCCACTTTGTTTTTGCCAACATAAATTCTTTTATTTTTATCATTTTTTTTAATATATTTGTTTGTTACAGGATCTCACTTTGCAGCTTGGACTCATGGTGATCCTCCTGCTTTCAGCCTCCCCAGTGCTGGGATTACAGGCATGCGCCAACATGGCTGGACTTTGGTGGACTCAGTCCACCTTGGGGGCGGGGCTGGCACAGCATGTGGTGCTGGGGATTGAATTGCTGTCCCTGTACTTGCCTAAGTAGGCACTTTAGTCCGCTGAGCTATCTCACTGGCCCCAAGATATATTCTGACAATTTATTTCACTCTCCTTTATTCTGTGAAGAGACAGGGGAGAGAAGCACAATGACTAACACTGCAGAACCAGAGGCCTAATATCCCTTAAAAGAGAGCAGTGAGGGTAGCTTTCAGAGCAGTGCAGGTGGTTGTTCTTCCTTCAGTTATTATTTCTGACAAGAGTCCTAAGAACAAGGAAAATTTTCTTGCTGTATTAAATTTGATCCCTATGAAATGATAATGCTGTGTTTACTAGCCTTCTGAAGCTTTCATAAAAAAATATCATAATTGAGTGACTTTAACACTGACGATCTATTTTCTGACCATTCTGGAGGCTGGAAATTTGTTTTTCTTCTGTTTTTGTTTTTGAGACAGTCTTTCTGTGTAGTTCAAACTGACATTGAGTTCACTATGTAACCCATGCTGGCCTCAAACTTGTAGTGATCCTCCTGCCTCAGCCTCCCAGAGTGCTGAGAGTACAGGCATGCACCACCAAGCCCAACTTCTCTTTTTTTTTGAAGTCTGAGATCAAAGTGCAAGTGTGATCAGTCTCTGGTGAGGGCTTCCCCCTTGGACTGGAGAAGGCTGCTTTTTCTCTTGCAAGGGTGTTCCCTTTCTTTAATCAAACATGGAGAGAACAAACAAGTTGTCTGTTGTCTCGTTCTGTAAGGCTATTAATTCCATCCAAACTATTACCCTTTCATCTAACCTTTTTTGCCTTCCAAAAGCCTCACCTCCAAATCTTACCACATTAAGACTTAGGACCTTAACATGTAAATTTGAGAGAAGGCACCAGGATTCAGTCTGTAACACTGTGTATCATAGTTGCATAAATCCTTTTAATCACCTTCATATAATCACCTGTATAAAACCAGATGGCATTCTAGGTAAGCAAGGATATTGAAGAGCAACTTTAAATATACTTGTGAGCCAGGGAGACAGCTCAGCAAGTTAGGTGCCTGCCTGGCAAGCGCAAGGTCCTGAGTTCAATCCCTGGTACCTAAATAAATAAATAAATGAATAAATGGACACATGTTATCTACATCTCTTATCTAATGCCTACATTCTACTATTCATTCAGTAAATGTTTATTAGCTGCCTGTTATATACCAAGCAAAATAGGTACAGTACTTATAAGACAGGCATGACCCAGAACCCCAGGAATTTGCAATCCCTTAGAGAAAACGGGCATTAATTAAATGATTGTGTTCATGTTCACCTCTGTAAATTTTAAATTTCTCTTTTTTGTAAATATTACCTAAGCACTTCTTTTATAGAAAGTTAAGGGTCAGAGAGATACCTCAGTGGTCTAAGTGCCTCCCTGGCAAGTGCAAGGACCCAGGTTTGATCCCTAGTACCACCCACTGTGCTGGCCCTGCACCCAGGTATGGTGAGCTGGCCACCAAGACATGGCATGGCAGTGCATGCCTGTAATCCTAGCACTGGGGAGGCTGAGACAGGAGGATCACTATGAGTCTGAGCTGCATAGCAAGACCATGTACCAAATGCATTTAAAAAAGAAAAGAAAGTTAAATATCTTTGGAAGGTTTTACTGTTGGTATAGGAAATAAAGAGTTGTGGGGAAGGAAAGTAAAGCTTCCCTTTTTACCCTTGCTGTCAGAATGATTTCTGCTTTGTCTCTTAATACAAAGACAGTCGGGCCTTCTGAACGCACCGCCACTCTCTTCTTGTTGAACTTGCACTGATTGTAGAGTATCATCGCCTCTCACCACTGATGGCTATCAAAGGGACCTGTGAGTTCTCTGACTGAAAGGAATTTCTCTTCCATGTTATACCTTAGCTGACATGAAACAGGCCAATTCATTCCTGTCTCAGACAGCAGAGAGCATTTTCTTTGATCTAAGATTTTATGGAATTGAATAAGGTCTGAAAATCCTGTTTTAGAATATGGCACAGTGGAAAACTGAACATAAAGGCCCTAATTCAATAATTTTAGGCCCAGGACATTTCCTTTTGTGTGAATAAGAGATTTGGATTTTGAAACATTTATAGCTTAGGTCCCTTTAAGGTCATGGGATTAGCTTCAAAATTGGGCTGCTCATGTTACCCTCAAAAAACATTAGAGGTACCATTTCTGAGTAGCTGTACAAATACAGTGAGAATGTTTATCTCTTCACTGCACCACTGTATACACAGGCAAGGGAAATTTCAAGGTGCATATTCACTGAGCTTTAGATAGAGCTTTTTGGTTTCTGCTCCTGTGTTTATTGCATCTATAAACTGATAGTCATCACTATAAAAAATCTAAATGCTGGGATTGATAATGGCTCTTCTGTAACCCCAACAATATGAGGACTCTTAATTGTATGAATGGGTTTAGTAAAAAATACTTAAAACTTCACCCCAGGCTCTTCCAACTAAAATAATGAAAAAATAATAATAAAACTCATATAACATTTCCTAAAAGATTCCTTTGTTTTCAAATTTGGAAATGTGTGACTAAATAAAATTCAATGGGTTTTTAAACAGAATTTCATAGAACATTTTTTCTATAACTTGGGGAGTCAGAAGAGCAAAGAGAGAAGATGGCAGAAAAGGTAAAGGCAACAATTTATAGCCTCTTTACAACCTGGAATCAAGATAACTGGAAAATAAGTACTCGCTAAGGAGAAAGAAGAGCTCTAGAAATTAAAACAGAAGGGACGAGAAAGCCAACTGTCACACAGAAACATAAATCCAATATGGACTTTTTTTGCAATGGGTTTGCCAGGAGAGCACAGGCGTAGTGAGCCACCACTAAATCCAAGTCAACATGGGAAAGGAAAAGACTCGCATTAATATCACCGTCATCAGACACGTGGGCTCTGGCAAGTCCACCATCACCAGCCATCTGATCTACAAATGCAGTGGCATCGACAAAAGAACCATTGAAAAATTTGAGAAGGAGGCTGTGAGATGGGGAAGGGTTCTTTCAAGTATGCCTGGGTGCTGGACAAGCTGAAAGCTGAGCGTGAGCGTGGTATCAGCATTGACATCTCCCTGTGGAAATTTGAGACCAGCAAGTATTATGTGACCATCATTGATGCCCCTGGACACAGAGACTTCATCAAAAACATGATTACAGGCATATCTCAGGCTGACTGTGCTGTCCCAATTGTTGCTGCTGGTGTGGTGAATTTGAATCTGGTATCTCCAAGAATAGGCAGACCCGTGAGCATGCCCTTCTGGCTTACACACTGGGTGTGAAACAACTAATTGTTGGAGTTAACAATATGAATTCCACAGAGCCACCCTACAGCCAGAAGAGATGTGAGGAAATTGTTAAGGAAGTCAGCACCTACGTTAAGAAAATTGGCTACAACCCTGACATTGTACCTTTTGTGCCAGTTTATGGTTGGAAGGGTGACAGCTCGCTGGAGACAAGTGCTAATATGCCTTGGTTCAAAGGATGGAAGGTCACTTGTAAGGATGGCAATGCCAGTGGAACCACACTGCTTGAAGCTTTGGATTGCATCCTCCCACCCACTCGCCCCACTGACAAGCCTTTGCAGCTGCCCCTCTAGGATGTCTACAAAATCGGTGGTATTGGCACTGTCCCTGTGGTCCAAGTGGAGACTGGTGTTCTCAAATCTGGCATGGTGATCACCTTTGCTCTAGTCAATGTCACAACTGAAGTCAAGTCTGTTGAAATGCACCATGAAACTTTGAGTGAAGCTCTTCCTGGGGACAACGTGGGCTTCAACGTCAAGAA
>NW_004524580.1:3826909-3830728 GCF_000260255.1 Octodon degus
ATGTTTCTGCATTTGATTCTTTAGTGCAGATGTTATTAATTCAGGGATTTCTTTTTTTATTTCCAATCTGAGTTCCTCTATACCTTTCTGCAACTGTTTCTTTATTTCAGAAGCTGTTGATTCATTGCTTTCAGCTGTGTGATTCCCAATTTGTTCTGTGTTAGTGTCCTCTGCACTTGTTCGGGAGGGCTTGGGTTCTGAGGTTGCATTTTGTTCGTTCTCGTCATTTTGTGTAGCACTGTCTTCTGACCTTTGTTGTAGATCTTCATTGTACTTATAACCTTAGCACATGCTGTAGTTCAGGAGCAGATCTACAATGTTTGGATTTATCCACCTGTGCCTGGCTTGGGTCTGACTGCTGTGTTCAGCTCCTTCCTGCTGCTGCCCTTGGGGGTGAACCTGTTATGCCCCTCCTGCAAGATTTTCTGCTCCTGGACTAGCTGGGTGGTTCTATCCTCTGCACTCTCTGCAGGGATTGTAGCTGTGTCCCAAGGGGGTGGAAGAGGGTCTCAACCATGCGGCACCTGGGCTGGGACCAGTAATAGTTCCCGCTGGCACAGGGTAGCCGGAAGCTCTCCCACACACTCACCAGACCTGGGCTAGGACTGGGTCTGGGGCTTCCCGGAACGTGGCAGAAATTCCTACTCGGCAGGCGGGGTGGGGGAGGTACTGCGGAGTGTGGGTGGCACCCCAAGGGGGTGGAAGAGGATCTCACCCAGGTTGTGCCTGGGCTGGAACCAGTAGTAGGTCCTGCCGGCGTAGGGTAGCGGGAACAGTTTCCCAGATTCTGCATAATCTTCGTCTTCTAGCCTAGCCTTGCTTCTAATCTCATCCTCTTCTTATACTTCTTTATTTTTCCTCCCAACCACTTTTACCTTTTTATTCTGAGGGTAAAATTGCCATAATGAGGGCTTCTGCATTATATACAATTTTTGTTTGTTTCAGGTTATGTTAGATAACCCCAAACCCCATTCATATAGTTAAAACTGGCAAATTAATAGTTACTGCAGTTTGTCAGTTTTCTGGGCTGTGTTTGACGCTATTGCTATTGCTGATTGTGCTGTTAGCCAAGATGAGATAATTCTTCTCACTGATTGTTCTTCCTGGTAGGCCAAGTCTGAGATTGCCTAAGGGTCATAAACAATACTGTAGGCCAGTGCCAGATAACCAGGGGGTAGGCCACGTAGGCAGTAATTTCACTCACCAATCAATTGAAGTGGTAGGATCTTGTCTTATAACCAAAACCCAGAAGCCAGCTATGCCTCACAGACATCCCTGAGAAATAGTCATTCCCTAAGATTCCAAATACTAGCGATGAAGCTATTCACCCTAAGCAATTTACAAGCATCAACCAAGGAGTTAAATGAAAGAAAGAAAGAAAGAAAGAAAGAAAGAAAGAAAGATGAGAAGACACTTAATGAAGATATAATTTTAGCTTTCCACATCACCAAAGGCAAACCCAGGGGCAAAATGAGATGACACAGCTCACCTGGATTCTTCCAAGTGGTAAGAGAAGTAACAAAGCAGATGAATTAAAATAAAAGTGAAAGAAAAACATCAAATCAGAGAGCTACTTCACGCACTAAAAGCCATAAAATAAAGTACACCTCAGGTTCCCTGAGGACATCCTACCCTGGCAGCCAAGTGAGAGACAGCCACAACATAGTCACGTGGTCGTCAGGGAGACTTAACTGCAGACCCCCTGAGAAGGCTAAAGAAGGAGGAGCTTGGGCTGTGGAGGGCACAGTTGTTGGCAGCAGGGTTAAGCAGGTAGTTAGACACTAGCAGGCCTAGGGAACAAAGGGATCCAAAATGGCATGTGTCACCAAAGGGGTAAACAAGGACCTCAGTGTGTAATACAGCTATGATCCTTTGTTAGGCCCAAAAGGACCCCATGGGGCACAGTGGCACTTTAAGTTTAGGCACTGTGCGTGGTCACTTTGATGCTAGCATGTCCTCTTCCAAAACCAGGCACGCAGTGTCATGGTCTACACCCCAGTGATATCAGAGAGGGAGCATGTGCTGAGAACCCATGTAGACTGCAACATTTTCTTTCATAAATTTCCTGTGTAAGGGCCAGGGAGATAGCTCAGTAGAATAAGCACATGCCTGGCAAGCACAGGGTCCTGAATTCTATCCCTGGTACCGCAAAAAGACAGAAAAATAAAAAAGTAAAAATAAATTTTCTTTGTAAATTGCTCACATGATTAAGGCACCTGAGGCAACACAGGAGCATCTGCAAAGGACAATGAAGACATTTTCAAAACAGTGACATTTCAAAGCTACTTCTTAAGAAAACTGTTGATAAGCACCAGAACACAAAACCATCATAATTACCATAGTTCCCTAACCTCCAGGGGGAACTCTTTTGTTTACAAAAAACAACCAAACTTCCCTTTGGAGCAGATGGCTATGTGGCACTGCCTATCTCCTGAAGGCATATTCTTTCTATATCTGCCTTATAATGAATTCTGTCTGTATTTCACAACCATTATGCTTTGTGTCTAGTTGTCCCCCAAAGCCTCATGCAGTCCTGGGACAGCTTCTGAAGTTTGCAGTTGCTTATTGTAGGTGTGGACGCTGCACCTGCCCTGGGGCAGGTAATTTGCATTTCAATGTAGGGAGGGGAGAGCAGCCAGCTAGCTGCCTGAGCGGCTGCCACTCCCTTCCTCTCTGCTCTTTGCAGCTGCAACCATGTCCCACTCTGCCTGGGAGCCAGCTGAGTGTGGACTGAAAACTCCACTGACTGTGAGATATGTAAATCTTTCTGCTCTTCATTTTGGGTGTCAGATATTTGTCCCAGCAACGAGAAAAGAGTACCTGAGACAGCGACCATCCATGTGTCTTCTATGATATTTTTCTTTTGCTGGAAGACACGAGGACTAAGGAGTGAGGAACAGGCCTGCCACATGTGACTTTCCACAGGAACCGACCTGAAAGCTACAAGATTAAGTTTACCAGATTGTTGGTTCTCCTCTTTGCCCCCTCCAGCACCAAGCTCAGTGGCCTGCTTGCTTTCCCCACCCACTACACGTTCAGGGGTATGCCTCTACTTAGACACTTGCTGTACTGCTGAGTGCCAGGACAGGGGCACCCTGCTAGCCCACTGGTTGTGGTGCTGTGGCACATGGCAGTGACTATGTGGGTGGCAGAGGAGGAAAGGGACAATAAAGCCTCTGAAGTGAATGGCCCAGAGGCAGACAACAGCCCTAACTGACCCTGCTCCCTGCTTAGGCCTTGCCTGGGTGTGGCGGGAGCGTGCAGGCCCAGCCCGCATCACTGTCACATCTGTAGGTCCCCGTGGTGCAGGCCCCAGACAGCAACTTCACCCATCCAAACACTTAGGCATAAAGTAATTTTAGAAATCCATTTTGCTTTTTTTATTTTTTTCTTTCATCTTTTTTTCTTTTTTGGTTACTTTAATTTTTTTACTTTTTAAATCTTTTTTTTTTAAATTGTGGTTGTTTGGTTTATTTTTCAAGGCTTACTTATCTGTAACATGGTCAAAATTGGTTACAGCCATTCTGCATAGATTGTCTTCATTGAGTTCCTGATTATAGCGCTAACAATATGTTGGTTCACATGGAGAATTCCAAACAGTACCTCGGTGATCTCGTAACTATGGAGGTGCCTATTTACTTTGCTTAAAACACAGTATTGAATTTGTAAAAGTATATTCTGTTACTTAAAGAAAGAAAACTAGAGGCAATGGTAGTTTTACAGAAATAGTCTATAGTAAAACCTCCTGGAATGTTCTACTTAGCCAGAACTTAGGGTAAAGCAAGTTTTCAGAGTGATAATTTTTTTTTTTTTTTTTTT
>NW_004524580.1:3831118-3831963 GCF_000260255.1 Octodon degus
GTGGAACTGGGGATCGAACTCAGGCCCTTGCGCTTGCCAAAGAAGCACTTATTCCTCTGAGCCGTCTCCCTGGCCCCTTAAATTTTATACTGTTTTTGTTTGTTTGTTTGTTTGAGGAAGTAAATTCTATATAGAAATTTTTATCATTGGGCTAGGGATACAGCTCAGTGGCATAAGTGCCTACCTGGCAAGTGCAAGGTTGTGAGTTCAATCCCTGGTACCACAGAACAAAAAAAAGATACCTGGTGGGATAGTCATGCATTTACTGTACCTCCAGTAGTTCCAGTTGGCAGGAACATGTTAAAATGTGTTATGTACAGGTACCAACTCCGCACAAGGAGGGAAATATTTATCACTGATCTAAACATAACTTGTTTTTTAGAAGAAATAATAAAGGTAGCTCAATGAATATGCCAAGCCTATTACATCTATATTTTGGTTTAACACAAAATGTTTTTAAATTCAAATGCAATTCCCATATAGCAATAACATTCTCATCTCTGAACTATATATTATTTGCATTATGTTATCTAGACTATAACCCTTATTATTCCATAAAAAGCACATGTGTGAAATATTGGGCTTGATATTTATATTTAACAATTTTAAATTAAGCAGGTTACCATTTCCAATGTCACCTAGAAATAATATATTGATCCAAAAAGAAAGTTAGATTAATGGTAGAAATGAAGATTCACCTGTTCAGGTTTGTAGTAAATATTTCACATTTATACCATTAACTTTACAGATGAATTAAAATCTAAACAATCCTTCTACAGCACTATATTAATTAGGTAGTTTTCCCAAGTTGGAGAATATCATACTAATGTAGTTGTGATGTTTTC
>NW_004524580.1:3832403-3835608 GCF_000260255.1 Octodon degus
CTAAGTACTAATAGCTACTAAGAGTAAATTTTTTATACCTGTTTCATAATCATTTATAGATTTGTTAAATGTTAACATTTAGTTTTGAGTTGAAATAGATAAATCATTACTATAAGTTAATAAATTTAGACAGCAAGAACATAGAGAATATACACAGGGACTGAATTTATATTTCTGATGAATATAATTACTTTCTAGCATTCCAGCTGCAATAGCAATATGCTGACACTATTGGCATTTTCCAGAAATTCAACACAGATACTTTTTCTTTAGTTACAATGTTCAAGCTCATAATGCTTCCACTTATAAGCTAACAGACTCAAGTTAGCTCACATATGGAACAAACTTTTGGTCTTGCTATAACTTTCAATGAGCTACAGCATGGGGCTATATGTAGCCAAATGTGTACTTTAAAAGCCATTGCTACTTTAAAATTTTGAAAGGTATTAAAGAGCAGGTTGTTTTCTAAGCTGCCAATTTGATGAAATGGTTAACATACACATCAGAGATTGGATAACTCCTTTCCTTAGGGTGTTGTACCTTATATATAGTAAATGCCTTCAAACATGGGCTGGTGAGACTGGTGACGTTATTTTGTTTCCCTTTTGCTATTCCAAGTCCAGTTGTGTTATTTTTCAAATAATATTTCAGTACTTCAACTGCAGAAGAAACCACCAAATTTACCAATTAAGGAACCGTTTCAGGAATTGTCAGAAGGAGAGTTATTCTAGAGCAACTACGCTTCAGCCACTGTGCTGTACACCCAGAAACAACCCTTGCAGCTTCTGAACATCTGGCCTGGAGCACTTGTTTGATGAATATTCAGTTAAATGCTTGGGTACAAACTCTTGCCCAAAGGTCAGATCTCTGCCATTTGCCTTGGATGTTTATGAAGATATTCTTCTCTTCCTGCTAACTCTACACACTTTTGCACTTGGCTCTCCAATGGGACAATAGATAAGGTCAACACAGAAAGTTTTATGCTTTAGAAAACATGACCCTACAGTGACATGCTTTAAGAGGAGCTTCTAGTCTTTCTTTCCCCCCTGCCCCTGCAAGCTTCTAGTCCTTCAAAATTTAGATTATTTTCCCGTTCAAATGGCATGTTCTCTCGAATGACTGAATAACAGCTGTAGAACTTGAAAGGCAATGAATGGTAGCTTTCCAACACCCCTTCTCCAAGACAGTGTTTTCCATTCTCATCAGGTCTGAAACCATGAACCTATGCTGACTTACTCAGATCAAGCCGGTTGGCAATAGGATCTTTCTTTCCTTTTCTATTAATTCTACAGAAATAAAAGCAGTTCAGTTCCACACACCTGTTATGGTTTGTGTATAGGTGCCCCCCAAAGCCTCATGCAGTCATGGGGCAGCTTCTGGAATTTGTGATTGATTACTGTGGGTGTGCCTGCTGCACCTGCCCTGGGGCAGGTAATTTGCATTACAATGTAAGGGGGGAAGAGAAGCTAGCTGCTTGAGCTGCTGCTACCCCTCCCTTGCGCTCTTGCTCTTTGCCGCAGCCATGAAAGGTTGCTTTCTGCTCTGTGCTGCTCTGCGTTGGACCCAGCTGAGTATGGACTGAAACCTCCAGTAACTGTGAGCTAAAGAAACCTTTCCTTCCTTCATTTTGAGTGTCAGGTATTTGTCTCAGCAACAAGAGAAGAGTAACTAAGACAACACCCAAGGTACTTGGGCTGTACCCCCATTTTAGAGGAATCTGTCCAGTAAATTTACAGCAAGAAAAACTGTCTCAGTATCAAAGCCAAAGAATTGAGTTAGACTAAGAAGACCTTTTACTTCAAAATTACTTAGTCTTGCAGTCATTCTGAGGCCATCATTGTGTGCAGATTTGATTAGTGTCAAACTGCAGGCCTTTGGCTGACTTCTTGCCTCTTGTTCTAACAGGGCATTCAGTTGGTGTAGCAGTTTCCAGGGGTCACTTGCCAGTACTTCTATCATCTTGGCAGAGACTGTGCTTCTTGGGTGTAAGCACCCTCCCTGAGCCTGCTCTCACCCTACCCATGATGTGGGAGTCCACAGGCCTAGGAGGCGAGGACACCCAGGAAGGGAGAACTGTTGGGGTGGAGGTCTCGGTGGCACCTTCCTCTTAGTTTATGTTGTTGTGGTCTTTTCTCTTGGTAGTGGTGGTGCCATTGTTGCTTTTAATTGGTTTTTACTATTTCAATATCTGGTTTGTCTTTGTACTGTCATCATTTCTGTATTTTGTTTTCTCCTCTCTGAGTTGTACTCGGGATCAAGCCCTCAAAAGGAAATTGCTCACCAAGAATACCATCGCATAAAAGTGGAGGGAAAAGGCTGAGGGTATAGCTCAGCAGCACGGCACTTGCCTGGCAAGTATGAGGTCCTGAGTTCAGCTCCTGGCACCAAAAATTTTAAAAGTGAAAAGGATAGCCATCCAAACAGATGCACAAGTGCATAGAACAAGGAAAAAGAATATTGAAAACCACAAAAAAGAATTCTTAGTGGCTTTTATACAGGCAAACCCTTAGGATAGCTATGAACCTTCCTGTAATTTCTGGAGGTCAGTATGGCATGGAATGAAAATATTTCAAACCCTGAAAGGAAATAGCTGCCTCTAGATAGACATCAAGCAAAGATAACTTTCAAAATTGATAGAAAAATAAAGCTTTCTATTCTTAGATAAATATAAACTAAAGGGATTCATGAACACTACAGCATTGTGGAAGACACTTAAAGGAATTTTGCATACAAAAAAGTAAAAGTAAACAAGCAATAGTGAATCAGAAAAGAATCAAAGGAGCCTTTTACAGCTCAGCATATTAATATGGCTTTACTTTTTATACCTCATTTTTATACTTTTCTGCTGGATGGTTAAAACCAAGATAAAGCAAGACCTATATAACAAGAAATGTAACTTTTATATCTGACAAGGTTAGTCAAATCATAACCCACTACTATCATGACTCCTGAACTATACTGGATTATTTTGCTGAATTCACGCACCTACAATATTTAAATGGCAGTGGAATACCCATCTCTGACAAAATTAAACAAAAAAGAGGATGTAAATGAAGGACCATTTTGTATCTGCATATGCAAAATAGTTAGGATAGATATACAGCTACTTTCTCTTAATGCAGTGAGAAGAAAGATTTGTACAAAGAGTGTTTGGACAGGATATCATGTCTGCATCTTGTACTATGAATAACTACTATGAAGACAA
>NW_004524580.1:3835765-3840400 GCF_000260255.1 Octodon degus
GTAGGAGCCAGGGGTTCAATCCCCAGGCCTACCATGCTGGCCCCACCCCTGAGGCGCACTGAGACAGCAATTGAGACTGGGTGTGGTGGTGTGCACCTGTAATCCCAGCTCTGGGGAGGCTGTAAACAGGCAGATCATTACGAGTCCAAGTCCGATCTAGTAGTGAGACCCTGAACACCCTGTAGACCTTTCCCTAAAATAAAAAATAAAAATAAAAAGAATCAAACGTTAGAAAACAACAAAATGGGGCCAGCCAAATAGCTCAGCATATTAAAGTGCCTGCAAGCAGGTGCAGGGGCTGGGAGTTCGATCCCTGGGCCTGCCATGCTGGCCCCACTCCTGGAAATCTGGATTTTTTTTTTTTTTGGTCTGAGACAGGCTTTCACTATGCAGTTCAGGCTGGCATTGAATTCACTTTGTAACCTGGGCTGGCCTCATACCCACAGCAACCCTCCTGCCTCTGCCTCCTGAGTGCTGGGATTACAGCTGTGCGTGCCACCATGCCTGCCTCAGATGGAATCTGAGCAAGCAGAAGTGGCTATACTCATACCCTACAAAGTGACCTTCAGGACAAAATTATTCATAAGAGACAAAGAAGGCTACTAAATATTGGTAGAGAAAAGCTTACAAAGATATAACAATTGCAAATATATATGCACCTAAAATCAGTGTGGCCAATTTTATTAAACAAATACAATTTTATTAAACAAATAAAGGAACACAGACACCCCAACACAGTAACACTGGGTGACTTCAGTGTTCTACTCTCACCTGTAGGTTATCCAGAAAACAATGTCAACAAGGAAATATCAGAGTTAAACTACACAATAGCTCAAATAGACAGCTACAGAACATTACATTCAATAATTACAAAACACATTTTTTTTTAGCAACTCATGGAATGGAGACAAAGTAAATCACATTATAGGTCATAAATCAAGTCTTAAAACCAACACCGTCAAAGAAAGAAGTTTCTGTCATCAGATCATAATGATATGAAACTGGAAATCAACAGCAAGAAAAATTACAAAATATACAAATGTATGGAGGTTGAACAGTTCAATTTTGAACTATCAGTGGGTTACTGAATAAATCAAAGGGGAAATTAAGACATTCTCTAAAAATAAATGAAAATGGAAATACAAGCTACTAGAATGTATGGGATACAGAAATAGCAATTCTAAGAGGGAAGTTTATAACTAAAGTGGCTACAATAAAAAATCAGAGATAGCTTGAATAAGAAAAGTAATCATGCATCTCACAGTCTTAGAAAAAAAGTCAAAACTCATACCCAACAGAAGATTTTTTAAATTTTTATTCTTTATTTTATAAAGAGAGTACAAAATAGTATTAAAACAAAAAAAAAAACAAGTGATACAGAATTTCACTTAACAAAGTAATATGAATTTCACAGTATTTGTAGTGCATAGTGTTGTCTTCCAACCAGTTATTTATATTACCAGATATATGCATGCAAAATTAGAAGAAGAAAGAAAAAAAGAAAGAAATATGTAAGAACTTAAGGGGAGAAAAAGAAGAAACAATTGAAAAAAGGAGATGAAACAAATTAAAGCATTAACTGCTTCTTTCCATAGACCAGCACAAATGCACAGCATAGTCGTCCAAACCATCCTGCTTACATGCATAGATAAATCTTTTTCCCCCACTCCCTCTCCTGTCCTTCTCCTCAACTCAGTAACTCTTTCCTTTTGAGTAAGTTCGTTCCCTTTCCCACTATCTATTGTACCCTTCAAATTCCATTTTCTCTTTCAGGTTCCCACGCTAAGGAGACAATATGATGTGTGCACATGCGGGTCTGATTTATTTCACTTAAACACATGGTTTCTAGCTGCACCCATTTACCAACAAAAGTCTCAAATTTATCCTATTTTATGGCTGAATAATAGTCTATTGTGTAAAAATATCACATCTCACTTATCCATTCTTCAGTTTATGGGCATCTGGGTTGTTTTCAGGACTTAGCTATGACAAATTGTGCTGTTATAAACAATGAATGCACAAATATCGCTGTGGTATGAGGTTTTTCAGTTCTTCTCCAACAGAAAGATTTTTAAATATCAGAGCTGAGATTAATTAAAGAGACTAAAATAATAATATAATCAATGAAACAAAAAGCTTTTCTTTGAAAAGATTAACAATACTGATAAACCTTTAGCCAAAATAACCAAAAGAGAGAGAAGCCCCACATCAATACAATTAGAGATGAAAACAGGGACACTCCATTGACTTCACTAAAATGCAGAGGATCATTATGGACTATTTTGAAAAGATACAGTCTATTGTATGAATTTCTAGGTACATACGACCTACCAGAATTGAACCAAGAGACTATCAAAAACCTAAACATCAATAATAAGCAATGAGATTGAAACTAAATTGTCTCAATAAAGAGAGCCCAGGACCAGAAAGGTTAATTGCTAAATTTTACCAGGCCTTTAAAGAAGAAATTAAAGAAAGCACTAGAAGATAAAAATACCTCCACATTCCTGAGTCCATGGAATATTATTAAAATGGCCGTATTACAGAAACTTATACACAAATTCAAAGCAATCCCCATCAAAACACCAATGACTTCACAGAACTAGTAAAAACAAACATAAAATTCATATGGAAGTAAAGACCCAGAAAGTCCTAAGCAATTATAAGCAGAAAGAACAAGACTGGAGAAATCAAAATTCTTGATTTCAAATTATACTCCAAACCCAGAATAACAGAAAACTTATGGTACTGGCATAAAAACAGACAAATACTAGTGGACTGGAACAGAAGAAACAAATGAACCCACATAATTATAGCCATCTTATTCTTTTATTTTTTAGAGACAGGGTCTAGCTGGCCTTAAACTCACTATGTAACTCAGGCGGGCCACAAACTAAGAGCAATCCTCCTGCCTCAGCCTCTCAAGTGCTATGATTACAGGCATGGGCTATCACACCTGGCAACCATATGATTTTTAACAAAAGGGCCAAAAACATATATTGGGCAGCCTCTTTAACTAATGGAAAAGTGGGTAACCATATGTAGCAAATTGAAACCCTATCTCTCACCCCACTCCAAAATAAATTCAAAATGGAGGCCCCTCAGCGAAAAAAAAGTCCGCCTGAGGAGACCCACAAGTTCTGTGGGGGGACCGCAGCCCGCCCCGAGGAAGGCGGCCGCCGCCGAGCCCGCCCGCGCGCGGCCCGAGGAACTTTCGCCGGAGGCTGGACCCCGAGGAGCGGCCGAAGATGAACCCGCAGCAGCAGCGCATGGCCGCGATAGCGACCGACAAGGAGCTGAGCGACCTGCTGGACTTCAGCGCGATGTTTTCCCCACCTGTTAATAGTGGGAAAACCAGACCAACCACGCTGGGAAGCAGTCAGTTCAGGGGATCAGAACTTAGAAGATGATGAAACACTTTCCACCTTTCTTTATGAAGCAAGAATTAACCTGATTATCTAAGCCAAACAAACAGTAAACAATAAAGGAAGGACAAAGGAAAAAGAAAACTATGGACCAAAATAAATTCAAAATGGATCAAAGACCTAGGTACTATGTAAGAACTGAAACTTTGGAGCTGCCAGAAGATAACGCTGAAGAGATACTTGAAGCCCTCGGCATGATCAAAGACTTTGTTAACAGGATCTCAGGAGCCCAATTAAGAGCAAGAATCCACAAATGAAATTACATTGAAAGTTTTCTGTGCAGCAAAGGAAATTATCAATAGAATGAAGAGAAAACCTATAGAATAGGAGAAAAATCTTTTCCAGCTATTCTTCTGAGAGATGATTGATATATGGAATATATAAAGATCTCAAGGGCCAGGGAGATGGCTTAGTAGAATAAGCACTTGCCTGGCAAACACAAGGGCCTGAGTTCAATCCCCAGTTCCACCAAAAAAAAAAAAAAAAAATCTCAAAAATCTTAACACACGCTTGGGAGGCTGAAAACAGGATACAGGATCACTGTGAGTCCAATCTGTGCAGTGAGACCCTGTAGACTTTGCACTAAATACATTAAAACACACACACACACACACACACACACTGACCCAATCAAAAACTAGGCAATGAGGATAGATTAAAGGTCTAAGTGCCTGCCTGTCAAGAGCAAAGACCCAGGTTCAATCCCCAGTACCACATGCCATGGCAGCCCCAGAACCTCAGGTGTGTGTGTCGGTCACCAAAATCTGGCCTGGTGTGGTGGCACATGCTTGCAATCCCAGCACTGAGGAGGCAGAAACAGGAGGGTTACTACAAGTCCAAGCTGTGTAGAAAGACCCTGTACCAAATAAATAAATTAAAGATTTTTAAAAAGTTAAAAACTAGGCAATGAATTGACAGGTACTTTTCAAAAGAAGCAGAAACTAAATGTTCAACATCATTAGAGAAATACAAATTAAACTACACTGACTCTCCTACTCTCCCCAGTTGGAATCGCTATCATCAAGAATATAAAAAAAGAAAAAAAAAAACTCTACAAAAGAAAACTCAAAAGACTAGTGGAGGGTGATGGAGCACCTACAATCCCAGCACTTGGAGGCTGAGGCAGGAGGATCACTGTGGGTTTGAGATCAGCCTGGGCTACAAAGTGAGAAAGTGAGCTCAAGGCCTGCTAGTGAGGCCCTGTCTCAAA